>NC_077230.1:451870392-452192956 GCF_027887165.1 Monodelphis domestica
GACAGACACTTTGGGGTGATTAGAGACCCCCCACCCAAGTTGGACTTGGGACAGGAACTTTGGGGTGATTAGAGGCCCCCTGCCCAAGTTGGACTTGGGACAGGAACGTTGGGGTGGTTAGAGGGCCCCCACCCAAGTTGGACTTGGGACAGGAACTTCAGGCTGGTTAGAGGGCCCCCGCCCAAGTTGGACTTGGGACAGGGACCGGATCCCTGCAACAGAGGTTCGAGTCCTCTGAGGACCCAAGGCATCCTAAGGAGCACCGTTAGACGGTGAGTGTGAAAAATTTCCACACTGGCAGGCGTGCAGAGGAATAGGATCTTTAAGATAAGCCCCTGGGGTCGGGGGAGTGTACTCTTACCTGCCCTGAAACCTGGTGAAAGTCTGTATCTCCGTTGTTTGTCTTCCACGTCTATTTGTTGTCTGGCCTTTACTGTTTGTCTCATGTGCCTGTCTATATTTGGGCCTTTAATAGTCCTCATGTGGCAACAAATGCCTACCCCCTTTGGTTCTGGCTCACTCCATCTTTAAGGAGTGAGCCCAGAATCTCTCCCCCACCATTAAGAAGGGACGCCTTGTCACTGATTGTGATTCAGAGTGGCCTGCCTTGAGCTTGGATGGCTGAAAGGAGGAACCTTTAATTGGGGGTCATGTCCCGCTTCAGGTCCCATATCCTGGACCCCAGACCCTCTGGTCACCCAGATCAGGCCCCATATATAATTGCCTGTCAAGATCTGGCTCTGAACCCACCCTTGTGGTTGCAGCCTTTCCTACCACCTTTGCAACCTTCCCCTTCCCTCCCCCCACAAGGCAGGACTCTTCCCCGAGTTCTGGTCCTCCACTTACAACCACTACTCCCTCTTCTTCACCCAAGAGACCAGTTCTACAGGATTCAGACAATACCCCCTGAGCCTTCACCAGCTCCTTATGCCCCCTTGTATCCTGATCTAAGCCATCTTCCGGGGGAGGCAGTCACAGCTGATAGCCCTTACTCTAGTGCCCCAGCAAGTCCCGCAAGGGGAAGAGGGAGGTCGCCAACCCCGGATCCCGAGGCTGAGAAACCTTCTTCTACCAGCGCCATCTTACCTGCGCAGGTCATGGGGCCAGTCAGTTCCGGGGGGCCCCTGACTTTACCAACATTGGATGGAGTCCAATGCCATATAGCATTACTTATTTGTCCATTTGTTTGGTCAGCGACATTTGGTCTTGACCAAAGGGGGGGAGAGTTGTCAACATGGAATCTTAGAAACTGAAACTTGTAGCCTAGTGGGATCTGATGAACCCCAAGTTTCAGGACTAGCTTACAGTTTGGAGATCCCAAAGCTTGGACGTGTTCCCTTTTCCCATGGGAATCTACCCTAAAGGGAATCTCAGGCTAGTAGTTTCAGACTGAGTGGGGGATCCTCAGGGGAATGACAATCCTAGTTGAGTGGGACTAAGCATTTGCTAAGGATCCTTTAGTGTCCATTGTAAGCAGCCCCTTCTTTTACACACTAGCCCCTAGCTATGATTCCTTTTCCGAGCTTGATTGTATCCTGTCCGTGTAGTTTGGACACCCCCATTTTCTTTGTAGCTATAGTGATGTCCATCATCTTTCCCTGTCCCTGGATTCCCAAATGGCATAGAGAATTCCTCAAATTCTTTTGTTTCTTAGAGTCATCATCTAGTGTTGTGGCACTCCCAGGAATAATATCCCCAGAGTCCAGGGTTTATGCCCTGTAAAAGTTGTGGCGCCGACTCTGAATTAAATACTGGACTTATCCCTATCCTGATTAAAGACTTGGCTTTTCTGACTATTTAATAGTTCCGTGTTATTTCCAAGTTAACACAATAAAACTCAGGTGAACAGAGAAGACACTGAAAATTGGCATTTTACCTCTCCCTTTGTTAACAGTGCCTTCTAAAGCTAATATCTGATTGTGGGTGATTCACACCAGCCACCACTTCACTTCTAAACATTTAAAGCTGAACGTATGTGGAGAAAATTAGGCAACAGTTTTGAGTGAATCCTCTACAAATTTACTTTATATAATGGCAACTGAGAACCAATGCCAGTAGGCTGTTCTTCTACAACTCTGATATAAATGAAGGCTCTTCCAAATATGTTCATCCTTCTGAAAACCTTTTGTGAATTCATAACTCAAACTCATTCATATGAGAATCTTCCTCCATATTTTATGAGAAAAATTTGAATTTAGTCTTTTCTTGTCTTCACCTTATTATATCCATCAGATATTGTCTGTTGTTATCTTCTCCTTTCCTTTACTCACACAAAGTGGCAGATTTACTCTTTGCCAAATCCCACCCTTCCATCTGTACTAACAATCCCATTCTGTCCCATCTCCTCCAAAAGATTATTCCTTTTTATATTATAGCACATTTTTAGCACAACACATTTAAGTGAACTATACTGGAAAATTGAATAATCAATTTTACTTTTTATTTATTAACTAGATGGAAAAAAAACACTTCATTAAGGAAAATCAAAGTATCTTAAAGGGTTCCTTCCATCACTTGAGGGATTTTCCATACACATTTCAAAATTACACAGGATTAATTTTAAAAATTCTTCTTTCATAATCCTACTTATGAATATCAAGTGAAAAGCCTAATTATTGAACAAATATTATTGAATAAGCCCATATATAAAAACAGCTGTTTTCTCTTTTGAATTTGTAAATTATCATCTAAAGGATGGATAGACTTCATCAGAACTGGTTACAATTGCTATAACAACCTTTGGAAAATTTAATGTGCCAAATATCTAAAATGATTTCAAGGGTTTTTTAAATATGAGTTTTGTAATTTTTTTTAACAATCTCTGGTTATTTTTGCCTGCCCCTAGCATGAGGTAAGGCCAATAGTAGCTGAAGTGAAATACATTTTATAACCCCAACCTTCCCACATTTCTAAATATGTGAATGGAAGTTGGGCAGTTAATCTCAGGGCATTTGTACCCCTAAAAGCCTCCAAGAAAGGAGCATCCCTTTATTTATACTCTTCAGCTCATTACTTTACTTCCACCAGAATGATATCTAGATTTCTTGATTATCTTCTTAACCCAAGATGAGTTTTACTTTGTTTAAAAATATGTTTAAATACCAAGGTTGAAAGATTTGCTATAATTGTAAAAAATTGTGGCAAATATCCATCATTTTGCTAGTGTAAATAATTGGGCTGTTGAGAATTTTGGGGATACTGATAACTACATATTTGTACTACTGTTCAATTAATTTGCCTTCTACTTAACAGGAGCATGGCCAGATATTAAGAGGAAATCGATCTCATTTTTGGTGAGGAAGCCTTGCATTTTATATTTTCTTAGCTGACACAGAGTGTCAATGATTATAAGCTATATTTTTGAATTTTTAAAGCTCTTTTATAATTATATTTTCTTGCACGTGCAATATACTATTTTTTTCTCTTTTTTATATTTGAAGCACATATCACCAGTATTAAGATTTTCTTTAACTTTTTGATTTTTCAGTACAAGTTTAACATACATTTGCTAATGCATGCCCAAAAAGCTAGAGACTATAAAAACGATGCCACTAATTTTTAATAAATTATGGGACTTTGCTTAATGATTCTGTCCAATTTCAGGACAAGATATACACACAAGAGCCAAAGAAAACCCAATCCAGGATGGATTAATGCACTTCTAGGCCAATACAAACGTCTTGAACTCGAGGTTACTGTGTTTAACATGTTGTTATGACATAGGCTTTCCTTGTGTCCACACTCACTCTGAAAATACTCACAGACGAGTATCCCCAAAACCTTGGCTCATATAATCTGGTCCCCTTTTCTGTCTTTCATAGTGTGGTACCTTTCTGTAGTCCTGCCTACTGACTGGGTAAATGCATCATTGCTTAGATCATTTTGATTGGGCCCTGATTCAAGGACCTGTTATAGATTTATTTTTCTTTTTACTTGGAATTTTTACACATAAGACTTTGATAGTCTATATTTTCATCCAGAAATTTTTCTTTTTTATTTGGATTTTCTGATGTCTTTTTAATTTCTCTTACCAATTGATTCATATACCTCATAACTCATCCATGCATCCCTAAGTGATCCTGTATTTTTCAATCACCCACAACATGGGGAAATGTAAAAAAATATATATATTATTATTTAAATTGCAAAGTTTAAATTCTTTTTGAGAATAATTTTAGGTAAAAAAAGATGCTACCTCTCTGAATCCAGAAACTGAACTGTTGAAGATACCATGAAGAAGCCTCCAGACCACAAGTGCACAAAAATGAACTTTGGGTGTGGTTGATTGAACATTTATTTGTATGTATACTTTCATGCCAAAGGGGACTGCCCCTTAACTGACTTTTTGTCAATGCAACCAGAAATTATTGGTTTGGTTTTGTTTTTTTCCCCCTCTTATCCTCACATTATTGTAATCTTTAAGTTGATTATGTTTTCATGATCCTTTTGGGGAAAAAATTAATTTTTTTCCAAAAATGATCACACAGTGAAATGTAAAAAAATAGACTTGAATACAGAACTTCAATCCCCAGAAACCCTTTCTCCACTTCCCCAGAATGCTTTGTAATCTCACCTGGGCTGAGAATGAGATGGGGTATTTAACCTGATTACAAAGGCTTCGGGGTCTCTTTTCTTCCCTGTTTTCTGCTTGCAAGCAGACGTGGCTCTTTTCATAATGTAGGTGAGGTTGTGTCTAGGCCTCTCTCTGGCCTAGTCACGTGCTTTCTTATCCTGTATTTTCTTTAATCCTTAACCTTTAATAAACCTCATAAAAATATAATACTCCTTGCAAAAAGAAACTAATTTCTTCCTACCTCAGTCTCCCCTAAATTTTAATCTTTACACTCCAGAGCCTCTTTAGGATCTGTTTCCTATGCCTCTAAGACCAGGTCTCAAAAGTACCTAGAATATATTCTCCCTTCCCAAGCCATCAAATATAAATTTGGGTATAGAAGAAGTTCAGTAGGCTAATCTTTAAATCTGTGATAAAGGACAGGCTCCCCAAAGAAAGTATATGCCTAGGTATTTTGGTGTGTGAATGTGTTTTGAGTTTGCATGTGTGATGGCCCAGGTAAATTCTAGTTTTAAAGACTGGACAGCTGCATCTCAAGTTTTAGTTATGTATTAATTAGAAAATCATGAACCCAAGGACTTCGTTCCCCAAAATTCCTTTAGTATCTCCTAGCATCCCTTTCCCTGCATCCTCATGTTTGCGTTGTTATGTTATTATTTGTAAGTTTCTGTGAGTCCTCTGGGCTCTTCTCTTGAGACTGTGGATGAATTTACTCTAGCTTTTTATTTTAATAATTTAATATTTAATATTATTTAATAATATTTAATAAATCTTAAAAATATAATATTTGGATATTAATTTTAATTCTCACAATTTAGCAACCACCAAAGTTGGAAAAGAATTCTCAATTTCATTAAGATAGTCTAGATAAATTTCTCAAGCTGGGCTTCCGGGTAAGGATGGCGGCCAGCTAAACGTGGTTTACTCACTCTCCCTGACACACACCGACATACACCAATAAGGATCACGCCAAAAGAACTTGAGAATCTATATAAGAGGAGCAGAGGAGCTATAGAATGGGGACCAGCAGTGAAGGTGAGTGGGATTGAGGCTTTACCAGCCTATAAGAGGGGGAAAGGGCTTCCACCCATATGCAAATGCAAGCCGATCCAGCCAGCCCCACCGGGGGGCCAGCGCACACTGAGACGAACAAGCAAGGGGCACCTCTGAAGCAAGGAGAGGGCACTTCTGAGCCCTGGTGAGCTGACTAGGATATCCGGGGGACCTCCCCCCCCCTCCCCCGAAGGCAGATAGGCAGAAAAACTCAAGACGTGAGAGAGAGCAGACTTCAGGTGCCCAGAGCCAACGCGCCTGCCAGAGCCAGGGAGTGAGACAGGAGTCCCTCTGGAATGAACAGGGAGCGTTTTTTGGGTCCTTGGGAATTAACCAGGTCTGCTCGGCACCCATCCCCAAAAGTAACTAAACTGGAAAACCAGGCGGGCAAGAGAGTGCAGACACTGAGTACCCCCTGGAGGAAGGTACCAAGAAAAGCCGCAAAGGACTGAGGAAAACCAAGAGCCTGCTCACTAACTCCATACACACAAAAAAACCCTGCTCAGCAGACTCTGATTTCTGACTAAAAAGAGAACTGAAAACATCCAGAAAAAATGGCTAACTGTGCACAGGAGCCTCAAAATCCCAGCAAGAAATCAAAAAAGAAAACTGTCACCCTCGAAAAGTTTTTATGGAGGAAAAACCCAGGCTACAGAGGAAATATTGGACAAAAGTCAAACAAAGGCAAAACCGGAAAAAAATGAAAATTACCCACAAGCCCTGGAAGAGTCTCAAATGGAGCTTATCATCAGAAAGATGGAAGCCCTCTGGAAAGAAGTGTGGGAAATGGTTCAAAAAGAAAACCAACAAATTATATTAGAGAATCAAAAAATTACAGCTGAACACCAAAAGATTAAAGCAGAAAACCAGGTCTTAAGGACCAGAATTGAGTAATTGGAAACCAATTATCTTGCAAAAAAAGTAAGAATTAATAAACAAAGTCAAAAAATTAATGAATTAGAAGAAAATGTAAAATATCTCACTGACAAGGTGACAGACCAGGAAAACAGAGGAAGGAGAGACAATCTGAGAATCATTGGTCTACCTGAAAAAACAGAGATTAACAAAAATCTCGATGCCATACTACAAGAAATCATCAAAGAAAATTGCCCTGATATTCTCAAACAAGGGGGAAAAATATAAATAGAAAGGGTTAATAGGACACCCTCTATACCAGTGATTCTCAACCTTTCTAATTCCATGACCCTGCAATACAGTTCCTCATGTTGCGGTGACCACAAACCAAAAAAATTATTTTGGTGGCTACTTCAAAACTGTAATTTTGCTACACTTATGATTCAGAATGTAAATACCTAATATGCATTATGTATTCTCATTGCTACAAATTAAACATAATTTAAACATAGTGATTAATCACAAAAACAATATTTAATTATATGTTGAGAAATATTAATCCAGCAGGAGGCAGCCTGAGCACTGGGGTGGGAGTTAAGTCCTGCCAAGGTAGGGGGTCACAGATGCTGCCTTCTTCTTTCTGTTGTCTCCCTCCAGCTCGAGCTGAGGCTTCACTTTGCTGGGGTTATCTGGCTCCATTATCAGCTCCAGGAGTTTTCTGCTCCAGGACTCGTTCTTAACCCCTCTGGAGCCAGCGCTGGGGTGCTCTCTTTGGGTCTTTTTTTGACTCCAGTCTCCAGGCAACAGGGTAAATCCATTGCCCCTCATAGGGAGAGGGCTGCTGATAGGTAACTAATATTAGAACAATATGCAGGCAGCAGGGTCCCAGTTCTTTCTGAGATTTTGCTGTAAAGTAGTGAGATTTCTCAGCGGCTAAAGCCTTCAGAATTGTGTATTTTCCGATGGCATTAGGCGACCCCTGTGTTTTGGTCATTCGACCCCCTTCGGAGTTGAGACCCACAGGTTGAGAACCTCTGCTCTATACTAAATCCCCAAAAGACAACCCCTAGGCATGTGATCACCAAATTCAAGAGTTTCAAAGCTAAGGAAAAAATCTTACAAGAAGCTAAAAAGAGGAACTTCAGATACAAAGGAGCACCAATAAGAATTACCCAAGACCTTGAAGGGAAAACACTAAGAGACCACAAAGCCTGGAACATGATATTCAGAAAGGCAAGAAAACTGGATCTACAACCAAGAATTAGCTACTCATCAAAACTGACTATATAATTCCAGGAGAAAGTATGGGCATTCAACAAAATAGAAGATTTCCAAGTATTTGTAAAGAAAAGACGCGAACTCAGTGGAAAGTTTGACATCCAAACACAAAGAGCAAGAGAAAAAAGAAAAGGTAAATATGAAAGAAAAGGAAAAGGAGAAAAGTGTTTTTTTCCTTTTATTCAAACTCTCTTCTATAAGGGCTACAATTAGATCAAATTATATATACTAACATATGAGGGAAATGTTATGTTTAATGTTCAAAAAGTGTATGCAATAATAGAGTAACCAGAAGAATCACTCATAGGGAAAGATCAGGACATTAACATGATTTGGAGGTGGGGGACAAAAATAAAGATAAGGGGGGGAATCAATGAAGGTACTAAGATATACTTGAAAAAATAGAAATAAATTAAATAGAAGAATCTTTGTCACACAAAGATACACACAGTAAAGGGAGGGGAAGAATTCTTTTATAAGAAGGACAGGAAAAGAGGGCTAATTGGTATTACTTAAAACTTACTCTCAGTGAAATCAACTCTGAGAGGGAAGAGCATCTAGGTCCATTGGAATCTTGAATTCTATCTTATCCAACAGAACAAGGGAGAGAGGAAACTAAGGGGTCTGGGGGGGGGAGTACAAAAAGAAAGGGAAGGAGAGAGGGGAGGGAAAGGGAAAAAATGGGAGGGGCCAGAAAGGGAAGCATAACAAGGGAGGGGACCAGGGGGACAGATTTAAAGTAAATCACTGGTTTAAAAGGTTATAGCTAAAGAAGAAAGGTCAGAATTAGGGGAGGATATCAAAATGCTGGGGAATTCACAAATGACAATCATAACATTGAACATGAATGGGATGAACTCACCCATAAAATGTAGACGAAAAGCAGAATGGATTAGAATCCAAAACCCTACCATATGTTGTCTTCAAGAAACATACATGAGGAGGGTAGATACTCACAAGGTCAGAATTAAAGGTTGGAATAAGACCTATTGGGCCTCAACTGACAGTAAGAAGGCAGGAGTAGCAATCATGAAATCTGACAAAACGAAAGCAAAAATAGACATGATTAAAAGGGATAGGGAAGGTAAATACATCCTGATTAAAGGGAGTATACGCAACAAGGAAATTTCACTAATCAACATGTATATACCAAATGGTATAGCACCCAAATTTCTAATGGGGAAACTACTAGAAATGAAGGAGGAAATAGATAATAAAACTATACAAGTGGGAGATCTGAACCAACCACTATCAAATTTAGATAAATCAAATCAAAAAATAAATAAATAAGAGGTAAAAGAGGTGAATGAAATCTTAGAAAAATTAAAGTTAATAGATATCTGGAGAAAAATAAATAGGGACAAAAAGAATACACCTTCTTTTCAGCAGCACATGGCACATTCACAAAGATTGACCATACACTAGGTCATAAAAACATGGCATGCAAATGCAGAAGAGCAGAATTAATTAATGCAACCTTTTCAGATAATAAGGTAATAAAAATAATGATCAGTAAGCATACATGGAGAGCAAAATCAAAAATCAATTGGAAACTAAATAATATGATGCTCCAAAATCTGTTAGAGAACAAATCATAGAAGCAATTAATAATTTCATTGAAGAAAATGACAATGGTGAGACATACTTTCAAACCTTATGAGATACAGCCAAAACAGTAATCAGAGGAAAATTCATATCCCTGAGTGCACATATTAACAAATTTGGGAGGGCAGAGATCAATGAATTGGAAATGCAAAACAAAAAACTTGAAAGCCAACAAATTACAAACCCCCAGAAGAAAACCAAATTAGAAATCCTAAATATTAAGGGAGAAATTAATAAAATTGAAAGTGATAGAACTATTGAACTAATAAATAAGACAAGAAGCTGGTACTTTGAAAAAAACAATCAAAAAAGACAAAATACTGGTCAATCTAATTTTTAAAAGGAGAGAAGAAAAGCAAATTAGCAGTATCATAGATAAAAAGGGGGATCTTACCTCCAATGAAGAGAAAATTAAGGCAATCATTAAAAACTTCTTTGCCCAATTATTTAGTAATAAATATGCCAATCTAGGCAATGTGCACAAATACTTACAAAAATACAAATTGCCTGGAATAATAGAAGAAGAAATAGAATTCTTAAATAATCCCATATCAGAAAAAGAAATCCAACAGGCCATCAAAGAACTCCCTAAGAAAAAAACCCCCAGGGCCAGATGGATTCACAAGTGAATTCTATCAAACATTCAAAGAACAGCTAATCCCAACACTATACAAACTATTTGACATAATAAGCAAAGTGGAAGTTCTACCAAATTCCTTTTATGACATAAACATGGTACTGATTCCGAAGCCAGGCAGGTCAAAAATGGAGAAAGAAAACTATAGACCAATCTCCCTAATGAATATAGATGCAAAAATCTTAAACAGGATACTAGCAAAAGGACTTCAGCAAGTGATCAGGAGGGTCATTCACTATGATCAAGTAGGATTTATACCAGGAATGCAGGGCTGGTTCAATATTAGGAAAACCTTTCACATAATTGACCATATCAACAAGCAAACCAACAAAAATCACATGATTATCTTAAGAGATGCAGAAAAAGCCTTTGATAAAATACAACACCCATTCCTATTAAAAACACTAGAAAGCATAGGAATAGAAGGGTCTTTCCTAAAAATAATAAACAGTATATATCTAAAACCATCAGCCAACATCATCTTCAATGGAGATAAACTAGATGCATTCCCAATAAGATCAGGAGTGAAACAAGGATGTCCATTATCACCTCTATTATTTAACATTGTACTAGAAACCCTAGCAGTAGCAATTAGAAAAGAAAAAGAAATTGAAGGCATTAAAATAGGCAAGGAGGAGACCAAGCTATCACTTTTTGTGAATGATATGATGGTCTACTTAAAGAATCCTAGAGAATCAACCAAAAAGCTAGTCAAAATAATCAACAACTTTAGCAAAGATGCAAGATACAAAATAAACCCACATAAGTCATCAGCATTTCTATATATTTCTAACACAGCTCAGCAGCAAGAATTAGAAAAAAGAAATCCCATTCCAAATCACCTCAGACAAAATAAGGAAAACCTTTCACATAATTGACCATATCAACAAGCAAACCAACAAAAATCACATGATTATCTTAAGAGATGCGGGGAAAGCCTTTGATAAAATACAACACCCATTCCTATTAAAAACACCTTTCCTAAGAGAAACACAGGAACTATATGAACACAACTACAAAACACTCTGCACACAACTAAAACTAGACATGAGCAATTGGAAAAACATTAACTTCACATGGGTAGGATGAGCCAATATAATAAAAATTACCATCCTCCCCAAACTTATCTATTTAGTGCCATACCCATCAAACTTCCAATTTTTTTTTCTGAATTACAAAAAACCATAACAAAGTTCATTTGGAAGAACAAAGGATCAAGGATATCCAGGGAAATAATGAAAAAAAAATACAAAAGAAGGTGGCCTTGCAGTCCCAGATCTCAAACTATACTATAAAGCAATGGTCATCAAAACAATTTGGTACTGGCTAAGAGACAGAAAGGAGGACCAGTGGATTACACTTAGGGTAAGTGACCTCAGCAAGACAGCATATGACAAACCCAAAGACCCAAGCTTTTGGGACAAAAATCCACTATTTGACAAAAACTGCTGGGAAAACTAGAAGACAGTGTGGGAGAGATTAGGTTTAGATCAAGTCCTCACACCCTACACCAAGATAAACTCAGAATGGGTGAATGACTTGAACATAAAGAAGGAAACTATAAGTAAATTGGATGAATACAGAATAGTATCCATGTCAGACCTGTGGGAAGGGAAAGACTTCCCTGAAGTCACAAAATGTAAAATAAACAATTTTGATTACATTAAGCTAAAAGGTTTTTGTACATACAAAACCAATGTAACCAAAATTAGAAGGGAAGCAGCAAATTGGGAAACAATCTTCATAACAAAAACCTCTGACAAAGGTCTAATCACTCAAATCTATAAAGAGCTAAATCAATTATACAAAAAATCAAGCCATTCTCCAATTGATAAATGGGCAATGGACATGAAAAGGCAATTTTCAGCCAATGAAATCAAAACTATTAATAAGCACATAAAAAAGTGCTCTAAATCTCTGATAATCAGAGAGATGCAAATCAAAACAACTCTGAGGTATCACCTCACACCTAGCAGATTGGCCAATATGACAGCAAAGGAAAGTAATGAATGCTGGAGGGGATGTGGCAAAGTCGGGACCTTAATTCATTGCTGGTGGAGTTGTGAACTGATCCAACCACTCTGCAGGGCAATTTGGAACTATGCCCAAAGAACAATAAAAGACTGTCTGCCCTTTGATCCAGCCATAGCACTGCTGGGTTTGTACTCCAAAGAGACAATAAGGAAAAAGACTTGTACAAGAATATTCATAGCTGCGCTCTTTGTGGTGGCCAAAAATTGGAAAACGAGGGGATGCCCATCAATTGGGGAATGGCTGAAAAAATTCTGGTATATGTTGGTGATGGAATACTATTGTGCTCAAAGAAATAATAAAGTGGAGGAATTCCATGGGGACTGGAACAACCTCCAGGAAGTGATGCAGAGTGAGAGGAGCAGATCCAGGAGAACATTATACACAGAGACTGACATACTGTGGTACAATCGAACATAATGAAATTCTCCATTAGTGTCAATGCAATGTCCCTGAACAATCTGCAGGGATCTAGGAAAAAAAAACACTATCCACAAGCAGAGGACAAATTGTGGGAGTAAAAACACTGAGGAAAAGCAACTGCTTGACTACAGGGGTTGAGGGGATATGACTGAGGAGAGACTCTAAATGAACACTCTAATGCAAATACCGCCAACATGGAAATGGGTTCGAACCAAGGACACAAGTGATACCCAGTGGAATCATGCATTGGCTATGGGAGAGCTGGGGAGGCGGGGGGGGGGGGGGGGAGGGAGGAAAAGAAAATGACCTTTTTTTCCCCAATGAATAATGTTTGAAAATGACCAAATAAAATAATATTTAAAAGGGAAAAAATAATAAATAAATTTCTCAAGCTGCTTTTTTATCTCCTTGCCACTGCTGCTGCTGCTGCCACTGCTATCACTGCTATTCCTGCCTCCCAGCCCTGCTGCTCTGACCACCCCCAGCACAGCCCACCTAGTCTGGTCTCTGACCAGACCAGCTGCCATGAACCTGCCAATCAGTCATTTTTTTCCCATGGAATGGTGAGATTCCCCAATTCCTTTGGCCATCTCCCCCCCTTCCTGCCTTACGTGAGTTTCCAGCCTGTCCTAGCCATTTTTCAGCAGTGGAACAGCAAACCTGTGCTATTCAGCTCCACCCCCTTCTAGTTTCTAAGCAGATTTTTTGTTGTGTTTTTTTTTTTTAAGCTGACTTTGGGCTCCTGATTTAGAAGGCTGTTACTGAAGGGTTTTTTTTGTTTGTTTGTTTTGTTTTTGTTTTGTTTTAACAGGGAAGACAGTGGATTTGAAGTCAGAGTTTTGGAGAACAAGTCTGTTTGTTTTTTTTTTCTGGGGACCCAAAACATCAGGGGTAGTCTGTATTTCATATTCAAATATCCTATGGTCCTCCCTAGCAGTTTTGCCCCTAGGAAGGAGAGGAAAGAGAAATAGCTCTTTCAAGCCTCTTAGCAAAACCCTAAAAAGGTCTCTTCACCTTCTAGTCAGGGTCCTTTTGTTTACCTTGTAAATAAAATCCATTCAGCTTTTTTTTTTTTTTGAGGAATAATGCATGCTTGAAACTCTGAAAGACCAGTTTGAGTTTGTAGAGTTTACCAGGGCAGCTTGTATCTGCTTAATTCTTTTACTGGCAGTTTTTATTTTCATTGCATATTTCCCACTTTATTGACTTCTCCTGAGGAATATGCAGCAGCAAGCTAGGCTGCTTGAATTCCAGGCCAAACTGGAATATTTTGACTAAGTTTTAAAAATCTTAAATACTCTCAACACTCATGGAGATTCTGCCCAGTGTGTGTATGAGGAACTCCAGAGGATGACAAAAGAAATGCGAATGGATGATAAATACTGGGGAGGGGAAGAAACCTTAATGAGATCTGGAGGTGAATTTTAAACCTTTTCAGACTCCATTGTTTTATTGCTTGGTAACTGAGTTTATTCCCCTCCAAAGATAGCAAACAAGTCTTTGCAATACAGCTCTTGGAATTGGAGAAAAGGAATTTTGAATTCAATGCCTGTTCCCTGCTATACTTAAATTGAAACATTGTGGAATGATCAAAGGTAATAGACTCTGCTACTAATAACAATGCAATTATCAAGAACAATCCCATGGAATTTATGAAAAAGAATGTTATCCACATCTAGAAAAAAAATTATGGGAGTAGAAATGTGGAAGAAAAACATGGAATTATCATTTGGTTATATGGATATGGGGGTGTATGGGGTGCTCAGGGAGGGGTAGTATCTCTGGTTTGGAGGGCTTGTCATGCCCTCCTAGGGCAGCTCTCCAACCTCCGATCCCCACCTGACACCCAGCTCTCACTTGTGGCTCCTAGTAGCTGCTAGCATGCAGCAGTGGCCACACCCCAAGCAACGGCTTCAAGGCCGGCTAATCCTTGTGAGGGTAGCCATCGGGTCGACGTTGACCCCTGGTGAACCAGGGCTTTGCTCACCCAGCATGTGAAGACTGCTTTGGTGGAACAGGTGGAAGAAACCAACAAGAAGGTTCAACGGCTGAGAGGGCAACGCAGTAAAGCACTATGGAGTGCTTAGGGCATGATGGAGCACAAAAGACAACACAGCCATCCAATGCAGCTGAGGAAGTCTCCATGTGTAACAACTTTTCGTGCCAATGGACCCAGGCTTCCAACTCCGAGAGAGTGGGACTGTCTCTGTGCATCGACTTTTCCACTTAAATCTTCATGCACAGCTGTCTTTGTGCACAAAAATGCACAAAGACAATTGTCATCCTCGGTTCGAGAGACAACCAACATATGGATATGATGAGGTTTGGTTTTTCAAAGATTACTTTACAAAAATATGAATAAAATGGAAATAAGTTTTGAGTAATAAGACATATGCAAATCAGTAAAATTGCTTGTCATCTCTGAGAGAGGGGGAAGGAAAAAAGGAGAGAGAGAACATGAATTATGAATCGTGTCCATGGACAAATATTCTAAAAGAGAAATTAAATAATGTAAAAAAAAGAAATATTGCTTTCACTATGTACAATATTTTTTCTGCTCACTTAACTTTGCATCAGATCATATAATTATTTTCATACTTTTCCCAAAGTCATTCTGTTTGTCATTTCTTATAGCACAATAATATTCCATAGCTATCATATACCACAACTTATTCAACCATTCCTCAATTGATGGACTTCCCCTTGATCTCCAATTCTTTGCTACCACAAAAATAACCATATGAAATATTTAGGTACCAATAGGTCCTTTCCCCTTTTTTTGATCTACCTATCTTTATTTTTCTCTCCTGCCCTTTAAAGTTCTCCCCCATTTTCTCCTCCTGTTACCCTCCTAGTTTATTTACCCATCTAAAAATCCCTCCCTTATTCCTCTCTTATCCTCTCATGTGTTTATATATACAATCTCTATAATTCTCCTTTATTTTATCTCATTGCTCTCCTTTTTCATCTATATGCCTTTCTAAAATTCCTTCTTTAAATCTTTATCCTATCCTTATCTCCTTATAAGTTCAGAAAAAAAAATATCCCTCTATATGTATGAATTATTTCCTCTTTTAATTTGACTTGATGAAAATATGGTACTTGTATTTCCATCCCTCTATTCTCCTCCATCCCTTCATTATAACATTTCTTTCACATATGTCTCTTTTATATGAGGTGATTATTTCCATTTTTCCCTCCCAGTCCAATTTTATTTTTTAACTAATTCTATTATTTCAATTTGACACTTTAAGAATTGGAATAATATTTCTACCCAGATATATATATTTTATAAAGTTTATTAGGAGAGGTAGACAATCATTCCTATAAGTAACCTGACCACATGGTCCCTAGCCTGCCAATCTCTACCTCCTTCCCCCCTCATCTGCCTGCTCAGTGCCCAATTTCTTCCTTCTTCCTTCTCTTTTTGATTCCCCCAGATTCTCTCAAAGCCTTGACTTTTATTGACATACAGTACATAGAGGGACACAAAACTGGCACAACTGTGTTATCTCAGGAATGTTTGATGGGTAGATGAAGCTATTCAGGAGGAGGAGGAAATGAACTCCCTTGGCACAACATCAAAACTGCTTTTTCTAAATTCACCTTCAAATAACCCAATTTATGATATCATTCTTAAGGTTTTAAACTTACCATTTTCACAAATGAGAAGTAAAATTCTGTCCCTATTAAATCTATTTTAATTGGTCTTTCATGATATCCTCTTATATTTCTTCTCCTCATATATCAAATTTTCAACTCAGTTCTGGTCATCAAGTATATTTGAAGACTTTCATTCTTTTTTTAATTCAAAGATATTTTATTTTTTCATTAAATGTAATAATGATTTTCAACATATATTTCCAAAATTATAAGACCCAAACAATCTCTTTCCCTCTACCCACTCAGAGATAGTAAAAAATTTGATCTGGGCCATACATGTATTATCATGCAAAACACAATTTCATATTGGTCATTGTTATAAAAGCACATTCACATAAAACCCAAACCCCAGTGGAGCCAAGATGTGTCTTAGAAGTAGCAAAAGCCAAAAACACTCTGACAATCCATTAAAAATGATCTTTAGAAGATGCCTCAAAATGACAGTAGAAAAAGTGGGATGGAATAAAGGAGGACTTCAACTTTCCCCTATCAGAGCTAGAAAAATCTAACCAAAAAATAAATAAGAAACAAATAAGGGAAGTGAATGAAATTTTAGAAAGTTAGATTTAATAGATATCTGAAAAAAATTGAATAGAGAAAAAACAGATCAGTAGATTGGGCATGTTGGAAATTGAAAGGATGGTCATCCATTGGGGAATGACTGAACAAAGGATGCTATAGGATGGTGATGGAACATTATTGTGCTATAAGAAATGATGAACAAGATGATTTCAGTATTAGATGGAAAGGTCTTCATGAACTGATGCAGAGTGAAATAAGCAGAACCAAGAGAATATTGTACATAGTAACAGCAATATTGTGATACTGTGATAACAATGATGAACCATGATAAACAATATAATGATCTCAGCAATATAAGGATCCAGGACAATTCTGAAGGACTTAAGACAAAGAATCCACCTCCAGAGAAAAAACTGTTAGAGTTGGAATGCAAACAGAAACATACAATTTATTTGAGGGGGGGGGGTATGATTATTCTCTTATGAAAAAGAACAATGTGAAAATATATTTTTAATATATTTATAACCCAAATAGAATTCATTACCAGACCTGGGAAAGGGGAGGCAAAGAAGAGAGGGAGATAATTTGGATTATATAACTTTAGAAAACTTATGCAGAAACGTTTTATTACATGTAATTGGTAAAAAAAATAAAATAAAACCCAACTTCCTATGGTTTACACAGGTCATTGGTGAAGGCAAGATCATATTTTGGTGATTTGGCCTACAGTTATTTGTCCTTAAGAAATTATTACCTTGTGGAGGATTCTTTAACTCTTCCTCCTTCTAAATTTTGTAATTTATAACTTTAGGAGGAAAGGTACTTTTTCATGGATACCTGTGGGTTATAGAAATGTTTGTCCAGATTATCTATCACTCTGCTATTTCCCCAAGATTATACTGTCAATTTATATTTTAATAAAACAATTTAAAAAGAAAAAAATAATTCATAGCTGGAACAATCTGAAAATTCTATAGAATATCATGTATATCATTGTAATGAGTATAATACAAAATAAGTATAATCCAGTGTGATCATCTTCATGCCCTCACCAGTGCCAGGATTCTCTATTTTACTGAAACTCAAGTATAAATGAAACCTGGGCCATTTCATGAGGCAGGGTTTTTTTTCATCTAGACTCTATATTTTAATATTAATACATAGTTCTTATTTGGGGCATCTAGGTGATATAGTTGATAGAGTGCTGGGCCTGGAGTCAGGAAGACTCATCTTCCTGATTTGAAATTTGGCCTCAAATACTTACTAGCTGTGTGATTACTTAAGTCACTTAAATTCTGTTTGCCTCAGTTTTTTCATTTTAAAAATAATCTGGAGAAGGAAATGGCAAACTTCATCATCTTGTTCAAGAAAAGTCCAAGTTTCTTATAAAGAGTCAGATATGACTGAAAAATACCTGAACTACAAAAATAATCATTGCCAATGAAGGAATTCTTTTGCATGATTTTCCATACTTTTATTAATTTTTCCCAGTAGGGGAGAAAATGAAAAGATTCATCTTCTTAATTGAAAAAAGAAATAGCATTCCTATTTTGTTTTCATTAAGTAGTTTCAGTTGTGCTGGGTGTTTGTGATCCCATTTGAGGTTTTCTTAGGAAAGATACGGAGTGGTTTTCCATTGAAGAACTGAGGCAAACAAGGTTAAGTGACTTACTCAAAAGTCACACAAGCTAGAAAGAAATCTTTCTGACTTCAGGCTTAGCACTCATCTACTGTGTCACCAAGCTGACCCAGTATTAAAACAGAGGATTTTAAAATTCAAGCAAATGAGTTAATAGCTAAATGTTAGCTAGAGGTTGATAAAGATTAATATGTAGGTAGTGTGAGTGATAAAAGCAATACAAGTAGATTGATGTGCATTCTCAGCTAGATTAGTTTATTAACAGTGAAACATAATGGTTAACAAAATGGATCACTCTGCCAGGCTCAGCAAATCCAGCAACCCCCAAAGAAGAAGTAAATCCACTTTATTATCACATAAACAAAGAAGGGGTCTTGGTAGATTTGGAGAAATGAGGATAGGTTGCATACATGAGGCAGAAATATTATAATTGGCTATGATGAGAAAATTAGGTTTGCATTTAGGTAAGGATAATTATGATCCTCTCTAACAAGTGAAGAACGTTAATTGTTGGATGGTATTTTGTTGCCTTTCATAGGGGATCACAATGAACAGACTTGCTGTCTCTTTGGAAGAGATAATACTTCCTTAAGTATACAAGACCAGGAAAGAAGAGATGTCATATGTCTTGGATTGGTCATTTTGTGGCATAAACAAAAGGATATACATAAAGTATCTTAAGGGATACTGGGATGAAAGTGAACCACCTGTCTTTTAAACTAAATTAACTTTGGGCTAGTTGAACTGGATTCTTGAGCTCAACATGGACCAGGAGAACTTGAACTCCTCTGCATCTCTGAGCTTAATTCAAGTCAGGTGGATTCAGACCCAATGATAAAATTAATAGAGCATAAAATCCGTTACATTGTAGAATCAATACAGAAGAAAACAAGAGGTAATATTAACTTGCAGAAATTTTCAACCCAGAGAATTCAAGAAGAGGAGGAAGAAATACAAAGGTTCTTCATATAACATGAGCACTGCTGTGATCTAATTCTAGACATGTCAAAACATTGCCTGGGGACCACATTGTGAGCCATAACATTCCTGAGTGTGATTGGTGAGTTGAACTTGATTAAAATGTAAATGGGAAAATATTCAACAAAATTGATAAAAATATAGAAAAGTACAGAAATACCATATTGTAAAGCAAAATTATTATGCAGTCCATAAGGACTTTATTTGTCCTTGTGTATAGCTCATTGGCTTCTCTATTTATTTGAAGTTGGCATTACTGGTCTATTAGAAAGAAAAGTGGATGTCAAATCAGAAGACGAGTATAAGAACTAAGCATTTGTAATCTGTGTCCCAAAGAGCAGACATGCAATTTCTGGAAAAGAACACTATTTGAAAAGATCAAAGTTTTCAAATATATGATCCAGAGGTCCTTTCTAATATTAGGTCCTGTAATTCTGAGATTTTAGAGTTCTTGTTCTCTCCTACTTGTTTCAGAAAGATTAGCCTCTCTTAATATTGGGGTGGGATGCTGAGCTGGGCTCTGGCTGGGGACGGTGTTTCTATGCCAGAGAGTCCACAAATATTTGAGAATTTGAGAGTCACAGAAGATCAGCACAAAAGGGCTGATAGCTGGGAACCATGCCGCTAGGAGATGTGATGTGGCCAAGAGACAAGAATGATATTCGTTTAGTCTAAAGAGGTAAAATGACAAGCTAGAATTAATGGAATAAAAGGAGACATATGTGCTCACTAGGAGGAGGATAGCATAGGTGGCTCTTTTCTCAGGGTAAGTTTTGGAAGAGATCTGAGAACTGTGAATATACTGGACTTGCTGATGGTGTCTGTGTAGAAGAACCACTAAGTAGGCGCTGGCCCAGATCATGAATCCCATACACATAACATCAGGAATAGAAAAGACAATTGTGAAAAGGGAAGCATTAAAAGAGGCAGGAGTTGAAATTGAACAATATCCCAAATGCCAGATCCTTGTGTCATTACTTATGTATCTTGAGTTGTGCATAGTCCCAAGCAAAGTAAAATGTATCAGCAGATAGTAGTACCAGCAGATGAAGCATGAGGAAGCAATGTGCTTTGGAGCTTGGACTTTGAGATCTGTCCACCTGGAGTTATTGGGACTGATGCTGATGACCTGAAAACCACTTAAGAGGCAGGTGATGCTGAGGGAAACACTCCGGGCCACATTTTGAAGATAAATGATAAGTTTACATCCAACTGGATCCAAGAAATTTTTGAAACCAAACCAGACAATTGTCTGAGGAACACCCTTGGAGAGAAGCACTTTTGAATTGGCCAAGGTTAAGTGGACATAGATGTACTCTATAGGCCTTAGTCTGTGACTAGTGAATAAAGTGAAAGTGTACTGACACAGGAGGAAAAAGTTCCCAACAATTCCAACTCCCATCTCAATGACGAAGACAATGCCCAACACCAAGTCACTAAGCATTATTTTTTTCCAAATTTTAAGAACTTCAGTTAATGCTGACAAATCCTAGGGGAGAACAAGAGATTTTTTTAAAAATTCTAAAAGGGTTATAGAAGAGAATGAGGCCTCATTTTGGGAACATTGGATAACCTGTGTGATGGGCTGTATTTTGATATCATTAATTTGTTGGTATTTAATGAATTTTTCTTTGGTATCTAGGATACAAATTTTAGGAAATTAGTTGGAAATAACATATATGTGACATCAGAAATCCATTTTGCAATCCAATAATATTTTTTTTCTCTTTTGGTCATTTTGAACCTGCTGCAGAAAGAATAAATTTGCAAGTTCAATTCCAAAAGGCTAGTTATATAGGAATGTTTTCACAATAAATTAATAAAATATGATAAAAAAGACATCTTAAAATTGTATAACAACAGAAAATCATGTGACCCTAGACAAAGTAATTATTTCTCTTAAGCTAAGCTGTCTTTCCAAATAATTGTAGTAACTACTTTACAAGGCATTTGTGGGGATCAAATGTGATAATATGACAATTAATTGTCATCTAAAAGTATTATGTAATATATTATTTTTATAATTTATTAATGAGTATTATCATTATTAATAATAATCAACAACATAAACTTAGGAAAATGATGAAATTTAAGAGCTGGGATGTGTACAATCATCATATTACATTTTCTTGGAATAAAGATTTTGAAAAATACTTTGAAACTTCAAAAGTTGAAAATTTTTTTAGGAATTACAAAACATATGTTACCATCTAACCAAAGAAAATATTAAAAACAGAATATGTTCTTATCTGTCCCAAAAATGTTAATAGGTGATTTATTTTAATTAAATCCCCAAACAATCAATAAATTGATCAGTTCAGTAATGTCACATACTTTTTGGTATATTGATATAAAAGAATATCAGTCATATAAAAATGACAAATATGAAGAAACAAGTAGTTATGAGAAAGCATTTGTTAAATGCAAATTATATACCAAGTAATATCTAAGGTGCTAAGGATGAATTTTTTTAAATGAAATCATTCTTACCCTGAATTATCTTAAGGTTTATAAATGCCAAAATTGTAAGGATAATTTTTAGCGTTTTGACTTAAAATCTAAAATAGGTGGTCACCATGGGAAATTCCCAAATATGAAAATACCCAAGTCAGCTGGGATTTATGGAGATTTTAATTAATAAAGAAAGAAGGAATTAAGGGAAGGAGAGAGAGAGAGAGAGAGAGAGAGAGAGAGAGAGAGAGAGAGAGAGAGAGAGAGAGAGAATTAATTTAAACTGCTCTGACACTCAGGCTGAACCAAGCAGTAGGAAAAGGACTGCCCATTCTTAGTTTTTACCACTCTTTAGTTCACACTTTCTCTGGTTAGATTATATCTATTGAGTACTTCACACCTCTTTGTTAAGCTTGCCTTTTGTAAGTTACTTGATGTTTTTAGGTACTAATTTAACCTTTATAGGTACTTAACACCTTTTGTATTAGATCTAAAAATACACCTAGCTTAAGATTCTAGCTTTACTATAAGGTATGAGTTGGGACTTTCATTGTTCAATCAGTAGTTTACAACTTTATCTTCCCCTAAGTCACTATCTGAGTAGGGTGGAGTAATTTTAAAAGTTCCCAATACTTTCCTGATTCTTGTTAGACCAAGTATCTCCATTGTTACAATAAGGAAATAACTTAAATCAAATCTTCTAAACTATAATCTGAGTAGTTTTTAAGATTCACAGGTTAGTCAATAATACAAGATTATATAAAATATTATAAAAGAGAATGATAATAGTATACACATTTTTAAAAGACAGAATTATTAATGAGAATAACAATAAAATAATAATAATTAACAATAACAATCTGGCATGTAAACAGTCTGTACCATTTGCTAATCACTATGGTAAATGTTTCACAAATATTAACTCAGATGGCACTGAGCAAACACCTAGTTTATACATATAATGTTTTATTATTTTCTCAATATAATTGCCTTAAATTGTTGTTTTACCTACTGGTATAGAAGTAACTCTGGGTTCTTTTGTGAGTGGAATGTATCTTCTACTTTATTTTACCACTTTGAGTAGGATCATTGACTTTAAGTGCCTATAAAAGGAGGAGGAAAGATAAAAGGTGAAAGAAAACTAGAAAGATAAGAGGTGGGAGGTAATGATAGACTTGGAATGAAAAATATTTCCAAGATATCAATAAGTTTTGAGAAAGATATCTGTGATAATGTGACATTGGTCTCCTTACACCTTATCAAAGACATTTTCAAAACATTAACAATACAATAATACAAACAAGGAAACCTAACTTGCTCTATCCATTCTAGCTAGTTATCATCCCTTATCTCTCCTCTCTTTTTTTGAGAAACTCTTTGATAAGGTTGTCCATAGTAGGCCCTCATCTTCTTCTCATCTTAACTCTTACTATTTGGCTTTGGATCTTATCATTCAACTGAATCTACTCCTCAAAGTTACTAAAAATGTCTGAATTACCATATTAAATGAACTTTCTTCTCCTAGACATCCATGACTCATCTTTCCAAATTCTTCTCCTTCCTATTTTAGATATCCTTCTTTGCCTCCTTTGCAGAATCTTTATCTTGGTAATTCCTGCTAACTATTGGTGCTCCACAGGGCTTTCTTATATTATTGATGTTTGTTTTTCTCTTTACATGAGGGAGACAATGGCATGTTTGTAGGCACTAGAGAAGCAACTAGAATACTAGGAGAGATTGAATATAAATGATACCCTGCCACCTAGCTATCTAAATTTACCTTAAAGATGAAAAAAATTTTGAAATTTATACAATAAAGTTTGACCCTATTTATGTCAATTTGGGTAAATAATTTTCAGTTATGAATAAATTGCCATGACAAGAAGACAGAAAAAGTCTAAATGCTATTCTAGTTCAGTAAGAATTCATCACAGAATAGCCAAGGGAAGTGACATTTTACAATATTACTTAATTTATTTAAAAGGATGTTGAAAAACTATAAGCAAAAAGGAATAAAAGGAAGTATTAAAAAAAGCTTAATGTTAGTCTTTCAAAAGACCCAACTAAACATTGCTATCCCAAGGACATTTAAAGTTAAAACTAGAAAGAGGATGGCAGAGATCTATACAGATTTTTTTTAACCCTTACCTTCCATCTTTGAATCAATACTATGTATTGGTTCCAAGGCAGAAGAGCAGTGAGATCTATTCAATGGGAGTTAAGTGACTTGCCCAGGATCATACAGCTGAGAAGTGTCCAAGACCAAATTTGAACCTAGGACCTCCCATCTCTAGGTCTGACTCTCAATCCACTGAGCCACTCAGCTGTTCCCTATACAGATTTTCATAAGTAATACTTTCCCTCATCAACAATGGTGGAGTCACTGCATTTTGGTTTGGG
Organism: Monodelphis domestica; assembly: GCF_027887165.1. Taxonomy (NCBI): domain Eukaryota; kingdom Metazoa; phylum Chordata; class Mammalia; order Didelphimorphia; family Didelphidae; genus Monodelphis; species Monodelphis domestica. The sequence goes on from NC_077230.1 coordinate 451,894,501, forward strand.
ATTTTAACATACTTATAGAAGAAATGAAAATGAGACAAATTTAAAAATGCTTAAAAATATTGAGAAAATTTATTTTATATGATGAAATCACATAGGAAGCAAAACATGTTTGAAGACTGAAGATACAAACCTGAGCTAGGGGATGGAATTTATTATTAACAAAGAAAAAATGACTTATTCATTTTTACTTCTACATTCTTGAAAGAAATTAGGAAAAATCAGATCAAAGAGGATTAGGAGGAATACAAAAGGATGAAGGAGGCTAGTGGAATAACTGGCTTGATGATGAAGCCTGAATAAGGAAAAGGAAAAGATAGCTGCCAAGAAATGGTTAAACTTAAAAAAAGATGAGTGGAAAATAAGAATATTAATCAAATTGATATATTAAATTCATAGATAAAATAGATTAGAAAAAGAGATAACCTGCTAGTGCAATGGTTAAGGATGAAGATAGCAATAATTGTTATGAAAATTTATGAAAGGGCAATAACAGAGACTGAAAAAAATACTAAAAGATAATCTCTTTCTTTTCTGAACTCATAGCTTTGTTAGAATCATAGAATAATAGAATTTCAAGCCTGGAGAAGCTTCAATGGCCCTTCTATCTAGATAAATCTATGATAAAGAGAATCTGAGGAACAAAAGGTCTGAGCTTAATTTATTTGTTGGCAAGGCTACAATTTACTAATAACAGAAGGCAATGGCCCCTCCAAATATGATCAGAGCAGAGCAGATTTCTTTTTCTATTTAGTAGTTGCATAAGGTCCAATGATGCATACTTACCTTAGATTGTGATTAGTTCTAAATAATACTATCTGACTGTCTTACTAAGGGTCTTTCTTCATTCTTCATTGCAATACTAATTAAGGTACTATTAATATTCCCTTTGTAAGATTTAGATTAATATCCAAAAACTCCAAGTATTAGATTTTATAAAGTTTGCTAATAATCACTTGAAGTAGAAGAAATAAAAGAACAAAAAATAGAAAGCCTAAGTAAAAAGCATAGGGGTAAAATTCTCCTGTCTAACTCTCACCCAAACTCCATAATCACTTTCTGGAGAGGAGAGGGAGAGGGAGGAGCTACATAAAACTTATATCTTCCCTATTAGTATGCAGTGGGAATATGCAAATGGAATGCTGGAATAAGAGTTTAAATTTAGGTTTTATGCTAAATATGATAGTTATAAAGTAATATTGTGGTCACTGAATTTAAAATATTATAGCTTAAGTCAAAATGACTCTTAGCAGCTTTATTTACAGAGGTGGAGAGGAAGTGGGAAAATGTAGCTAAAGAGATAGATTTTAACAAGTCTACCAGCCCTTCTCCAGTGAAGTGAGGCTCAGCCCTGCAGGGGCTTCCATATGTCCCTTGTCCCCACATTGATTTACTGGTAATCCTCAGCTAGAAATCCTGGTGTCTTCAGCCAGAGTTTCCTCACCCAGAAAGTTGACACGGGATCCAGGGAAAAGGTCTCTTCTAAGACAAGGCAGAGATCTCTGAAACTAATCTCTCCAAAGGCCAGGAAGGGAATGAATGCTAGACCATGTTGGTTTCTTTATACCCCCCTTTTTTTCCATGCCACTTTCTATCACTCCTCTTTCTTCACAGAGACCAATGGCAGTCTGCCCAAGGCAGGGTAGTGGGCAAGTGGTCTTTGGAGTTGTCACTAACTCCAGTAAGTGACTTATGAACTCTTATACTTAATGGTAAGTAGGGGGTACTTTAAGTTCTTGATTTGATGAGCTAAAAATAGACAAGGAGAGAGTTAATTGTATCTTCACACTGGAAAAGAGTCCTGGGGAGCAAATTCTAATTACACACCTTTTATATATGAAGAACCTAAAGTGGAAAGTGTTAGATAAATTAAGAAGGATCATATAGTTATTAAGTGTCTAAAACTAGACTAGAATACAAATAGTACTTTCTATCATATACATCACATACATTCTATGTACATATACAAATACATTCTCGTTCTAGTATTCTGTCAAATGAAATAATATATGACAAATGCATTTCAAACCATAAAGTGATATATAAGTGATAGTTATTGATATTCATTATCTTTTTCCTGTAAACCCTCTCAACCTCTTGCTTTTCCTGTTATTGTATAGGACAACATCATCCTCCCAGTTTCTCATACTTACAAACTAAGTTTCATTACTGACTTCTCACTATCTCTCAGCTCCCCACCATAACCAATCTAGTGCCAAAGCTTGTCAATATTATTTTTTATATCTCTACAATATATTCCCTCCTCTTTGTAACACTGCCACCATCCATACTTGAAGTATTGCAATAGTCTGCTGGTGTGTTTTTTTGTCCTAACTCTTAACCCTCCTTTCAACTTCCAACATCTGAATCCATCATTCACTGATCAAAGTGATTTTCTTAAATTACAGATCTAATCATATCACTTCCTATTCAATGAATTCCAACGTCTCCCTATCATAGCCAGAATCCTCTGTCTGGAGTTTAAATGCCTTCATAATCTAGACCTCTCCTACCTTATCAGCCTTCCTACTCCTTATTCCCAATGTCCTCTTCAAACTCTTTGATTCAGTCACACTTGCATCCTTGCTGCTCCAAAAATACAATATTCTTCTTAGCTCTAGGCATTTGTTATTGTTTTCTAACTGTCCCACTTTCCTGGAATCCTTTCCTTTCTCAACTCCATCTACTGACTTCCCTTCCTTATTTTTAGTCCCAATTAAAATCCCAGCTTCTCAGGAAGACTCTTCCAACCATTCTTCATTTTAGTAACTTCCCTTTCTTCATTAATCCCTAATAATCCTTCAAGGAAGCTAGGTGGTACAGTGGATAGGATGCTGGGCATTTAGTTAAGAAGGTTTATTTTCCTGAATTCTAATTTGGCCTCAGACACTAACAACACAACTCTGGGCAAATCATTTACCCTTGTTTGCTTTGGTTTCTTAATTATAAAGCAAGGTGGAGAGGGACCAAAAACAAACAAACAAACAAACAAAAAAACCAATATGGGGGAAAAGTCAGAAATGAATGAATAACTAAAATTCATTCTCTTTCTAGTTAATTTGCATATATTTGCTTTTTTCTGCATCACTAAATTGTGAGCTCCTTGAGGTCAGGGACTTTTTGCTTCTTTCTGTATCCTTAGTGCTTTGCATAGTGCCTAACACTCCATCTATTCCTATTCTGTCCACCTTTATAGGCATTTATAGGTAGACTTTCCACATCTGGAAAGCAATTACTCTTAATTCCAGTGACTTTCCTATGCTGATTATTTTCAACTTACCTTGTATGTAGTTTCTTTGTATATTGCTACTTTTGTGTTGTCTCCTGCATTAGCCTGTGAGCTCCAGCACTCAGCTCAGTGTCCTGTATCTAGTACATCCCTAATAAATATTCATCTATTAATACTGACTGGGCAGGGGGTGATATAAATGTGTCATTCATTGCCATCAGTCCATACTTGACTTTCCTTCGACCAGAAAGCACAAAAACTCTGTAGTATGAATTCTTACTTAAAAACCATTCTACAAAATGCTTACAAATGCTGACTCAAGATTAATGCAAATGAAGACAAATACTGAAGAATCCCATCTGTTATCTGTAAAAGAACTCTATCCTAACCTAGCTGCTACACCTCTGAAATGCATCCAAAGTTCTATTTGCACTGGGCAGGCAGGAGAAAATGGGCAGCTTTGCTTCCTCACTGGAAAATAATTGAAAAGTCCCCATTCCCTAATTGAAGCCCAGGATTTTCTGATTTATGATACAGGACATGACAATCACTTAAGAAAAGGAAGGATGGACCCTACTAGCCAGTCTCAGAAATGGAGGCGGCCGATGCAGCCAGGCTAAAGCAGTGGCGGCCCCAGCATGTGGACCACGCAAAAGCTGACACCATGAAGATCCGCAGCAAAGGCCATCACCCGGCAGCTGGTATCCAAATAAAAAATGAGAAAAATAGACTATCTCTGAAAACTGTGAGAAATGATAACGAATCAGAAACCCCTAAATATATCATATAAATATAATGCAGGGGGAAGTGTTTTATCTTCATTTGACATCTGTGTGATCTCTGAAAGAATGGAAAAGGACCTCAAGGAACTAGGAGAGAGAGTTGAAGAATTTCTCAGCAAGGATATCCGTTATCTAGTGTCAAAGAAAAAGGAAGCCAATTACGCGCAGGCGCTAGGCTGTCTTTCCCGGTCCCGAGGCCGGAAGTGGCCTATAGGGGAGGCGACGCCGCGCCTGACGCCAGCTGTGACGGGAGTTCCTTCAAGTCTCCAGACCCAGTATGTGTGACCAGAGGAAAAGTATTAGTTGAAAAGGCTATCAAGGAGCACAAATTCATCCCTTCAGATAGCATCCTGTCAAAAGCTTTATCCCGGGGAGTGAAAATTCTTCCTATCGAAGATATCAAATACTATATTGAACAAATTGGAGAATTTGTAGCTGATCCAGAAATCAGGCACGTCACTCCGAGAGGCGGGGAAACTATTTGGCATTCGGAAAACAAAAATAGGAAGGCTCAAAAAGCCCTTGGTGAAGGGGGAAGATGCACCACTACAGGCCGTTTTGCCTCCAATTGTCCAATATACCTCTCTTCAATGATTGCATTCCCAAGCCCTGCAGTCCCTTTGACTTGGATAAGACGTCGACTCTGCAGAAGGCCACACAAGCCAAGCAACGGAACCAGGGGGGGGGGACTTCGAGGCCCCGGAGATGGCTGGCCTGCGGGAGAGCAGGAAAAAGGGCTACTGCGAGTGCTGCTCACAGAAGTACGTAGGAGACGCTGCAGGCCATAAGCTCACTGCCCACCGGGGAGGGACACACAAGGGTGCCAGGCCCGCTTGGATCTCCTGTTTGTCCCAAGGCCATTCCTCAGTGTAGATGGCGGCTCTGGAGCCCCTGTATGCTCCTTCAGACCTGCTTTAACCTCGGCCTGCAGCCATAATGAGCTATTATGAGCCCTCTCACAGAGACCACCCACTCTGCCTCCCACTCAGTCAGAGGGAGGTCCTGGGGGCACCAGGCCATATCCAGTAGGAGTCTGGGGCAGAAGGGAAGGGCTGTTCCATTAGAAAAAGAGCAGCTGAGCTTCTGCTGGGCCGGGCAGCTCAGACAGCCCAGAAGGTGGGCCCGCCTCTGTCCTCCCTCCCCCTTTACCACAGCAATCACTCTTACACTTAAATAGGCCTTCGCTGGGCAGTTTGTTCTCCACTGGATTGAAGTATCACCAAAAGGGCCAAAGATGGAAAAATTAAAAGGAGATAAAGCAGATAGGCCCCTGTCAGCATTTTTAGGAAACAGACCTGGCTTCCCTCCCCCAGGAGGTCAAGCTGTTTATGCAGATAACAATCTGGTCCCTACTCAGCTTGGGGAGGGGGCATGAGACAAGGAGGAATTTCAGGAATATCAAAGGGTGAACTAACATTTGGCTAACTGAAGATAAACACTCCTTAGATAACAACCCCAGTAGATCTAAGGATCCTCTTCTCTTCTGGGATCTCAATTTCCTGTCTTAAAGTTTGTTTGTTGCCAGATAAGAACCTGTAATAACTTGTATCTTGTAACCCTATGTAATCTGTTCCTTAATGTCAAAACAGCACAGTTTTCCATTAGGGAATTCTGTCCCAGCTGGTAGACTCTTTATTTCTCTCTTTTATTAATAAATTACGGTTCCAATAATTGAAATTCTAGGTGTTTGAACTCATTTATGAAGTGTACCACTTCAGGATCTCTCCAGCTTAGGATAGGATCCAGAGCTGGACAGAGCCTGCCCCAGTGATTCCTCCCTGAACCCTTCTGGGGCTCCTGCTGCCTAGACGCTGCCTGTCTCTCCTTAAAAGAAGGTAATAAAGATAGAAGTGAGCCAATAAAAAAAAGAAAGAACGAAAGAAAAGGAAGGATAAGAATAGGACTATAAGGATATTAAGCTGCCTGTCTCTCCTTAAAAGAAGGTAATAAAGATAGAAGTGAGCCAATAAAAAAAAAGAAAGAACGAAAGAAAAGGAAGGATAAGAATAGGACTATAAGGATATTAAACCAGTATCCTCCCTTTGAGCTCTCCCTTTCTATATGCTCCTTAGACTAACCCAGTTAAGAAAGGTTAGAAAAGGATGAAGAAAAAGGAGATCTCAGGCAAACAAGGAAGTAGGAGTTAAGAAAAGATACCTCAGGATGACACGGTATAGATGGGATAGGTCTCATAAAAAAGAAATGAAAATATAAGGAAGGGATGATCTCACATACATTGAAAACAAAGAGAAGAAATTAGTGACCTAAAAGGTCAGTGAGCAGAGGCAGGAAAAAAAAAAAAACAGAGGAAACAGAGGAAAGGAATGCATCGACAAGGGACAAAGGTTTCAGTGGTTTCTCAAAACAAGAATATGAGAGAGATTCTATAGAAATCAGAGATGCCCATAGCACAGAGAGATAATCTAAAATAATAGAAGAGGGAGGAAGGGAGAGGAGCTGAAGGGCAAGAGAAGAGAGGAGAAGAAAAAAGCTTCAGTCTGACTGTCAGGAGAGAAAAGGGGTTGACATAATAGAATGCAGAGAAGATGGGAGCAGAGACAGTAAAAGCCAAAAAAGATCAGAGGAGTGAGGTGAGGATATGAAGAAAGTGGTGGTGTGGTGGGCACCAGGGCTCTCCAGTTCACCCCAAATTCCTAGAGACATCACAGGTCAAAGATTACATGAGGAATTCACCTTGTAGGGCTGGAAGCTGAACAAACATAGAATCCTCTACCTCTAGGCTTTGGACATATTTACACTAGCCTTAAGATAAAGGTCTGGGCATGAGGGGATACCTCATGTTTACATCTCATACATATTGGGTTCATCAAGATAACTTTATAACCCATACATCTCAAGCATCACTTATGATCCCAAACATCCCCAGGTTTCTAAAGATGGGTAACATGATCAGGATGCCATAAAGGATGTGCACTTGTACTATGCCCCCCAGACCCACCTCTATGATCAGGGTGTCATAAACAATGTGTGCCTCTGTTTAAGCTCCCAGACCCAAAGGCACCTACACTGTTACCTATTCTCCCTTGATTATACCCCTTGTTCATTCCCATTGTTCATCCCCCTCCCCATCTTACCTTTCCAAGTCACTTACTTAGATCCTATCCCTTTAGGATATAAAAATCCTGAACTTTTCTCTGTTCAGGGAGGCAGTTGATCCTGCACCCTGCCTCCCAACCATTCAAACTAAATAAATCTCTCTGTCTTTAAAGGGTTTCCACCAAAGTCTTTCATTCTTGAAAGGGCGTTCTCCCCAGACCAAGGGTTAATCTAAAGCTCCCCACAATAGTGAGGTTATGGAAAATGCCACTGACAAACTGTGTTGAATTAATTCTTAGAAAGGTCTCAATGCAGGGTCAACAGTTAAGGGATGGTGAAACATTACTAATGAGGACTGATGAGGTTACAGACTGGGATAGAGAATCTCAATAAAGAAAAGGATGACCAAAGATACCAAGTTAAAATTCCAACATCTGTTACATAGCCTTTTCAAGGTCTCCTTTCTGTCCCTAGGCAGACAAGATTTGAACAACCCTCTAATTCTCTAATTGTCCCCTGGAAGAAATTTCTGCTTCTTAGATCCTACATGTAAAACTGTGGCATGCAAAATACTTGCCTGATTGTTCTCTGCTTCTAGGGTAGAGGAAATGGTTGCATCAAACAGAATATATTCTTTGTAAGTATGTTTGAATGTGTGAGATCTCATGGGTTGTTTCTAGTTATAAGGACTGCATTGTCTGAGCCCATCTGTCTCCAGAGTTGTGATTATCATGTCATGGGTAGGACCAGTGACATTAGTCTACCAGGGGATGTGTCTAAAGGAGTGACTTTGATCTCAGATGAAATGGTCTTCAAGGGTTCATGCTGATTAAGAATTCCCCATCTGAAATTATTCATGAATAATGACAAAGACCAAGTCACCAATTAGACACAAAGAGGAGAGAAACTTTCCTGGGTTCTAAGAAAAAAGAAGTGCAATTCCTAAAGACACTGTCATAGACAGAGAAAGGAGAACTAACACCTTATTATGTTCTCCCATTAATAATCTTGGAATGGCTTAATTGTTGGGATTTTTCCTGAGAGATCCCAGGTCTTGCATCCTCAGTCTTTTTCAGTCAAGTTGCCAACCTCCCAATGCAGTCTCCTAATATGAATTCCTACATGTTAATAATTTCCCAAAGTACGGTAATGGTGGATTTTTTTTGTGCTTTTACATCTTTTCTATCCAATTCCTTAGGTTTAATCACCCCAACTCTCTTCCCCCATAATGATCACCATCAAGATGTAAAGGTTAAAATTATGGTTGAAACTGAATGTAATAATTATATTTGGTCACCAAGGATTTTATTTATAAAATCCTAATGAAACACCCAAACTCAGCTGGAAATTTTATGGTGATTTAATTGATATAGTGGAGGAGATTAAGAAGAAGGAAGAATGAAGAGACTAGTACTGGGCGGGAAGATTAGGAGATATAGAAAGTAAGGATTTGAGTGTGAAGGAGGAAAGAATCAGCCTGACCTCCAAAGGGACTCAGCTAAGATGCCCAAACCTGAATCAGCTCAAGGGCAAAACTCACCACCAGCACTCCAAGATGTTGAAGCGCCTAGCAATGCTAGCCAGAGTCACCTCTCCAGGGAAAGAGGAAGAGAGAGGAAATGACATGCCTTATATGGATGGTTTTGCATCACTTTCCTGCATCTCATCTGTACCAATGAGCTCTTAGTTTGACTTAGGACAGCCCAGGGCTCTGTCCATTTTTCTGCACATGTCTGTTGAAGGCCATCTCCTCAGATAATTAAATCTTGAGTTTGATGCAGACCTTCCTAATCTTGTTAAACTAAGAAGGGTGGAGAAATGTAGAGTTTCCAAGATCTGATTCTCTTATTCCAAGTATCTCCATTGTTATTGATCAGAAAATAGCTAAATCATATCTTCTAAAGTACAGTCTGATTAGGGTGTAATAGTTTTAAAATTCACAAAGAAAAAGACTTAATTGTCAGCAGGTAATACCTTAAAGCATCTTTCTTCAGATAGTGTTGTCTTCATTTCTAGAAGACATTGTAATTCAGTCAAAAGAATAATGGGGCCCCCAGGAAAGCCTTGCCCCTTATGTAATGTAGGATATATGTTCACTATGCTGAGTTTTTTGGCATGTGCATTATCTATGACCACATGAATCTGTCTAGATGCAGCTTGTGGGGAAGCAAGAATATAACTCTCTAAAGTCTCCTTCCTCCATTCTTCTCTAGGGAGACTGATTTTCTTCTTAAAGGGAAGCAGAATGTTGAAGACAGAGATGGGCCACTCTCCTTTACTCAGAAAGAGGGAGTATCAGACCAGAATGATGTCTTTCTTCTCCCTTAACAATTACTACCAGGGGAAGCAATTTTTAGGTTCAAGTTGTTCTGATTGTTATCCCTTAATTAAAAAGGACTATCACAAGATATTTGTAGGAGCCTGGACTCCTTTCCCACCAGTTGCCAGTTTCACAATAAAAATACATAATGAGTAGCAAATAAGTGATTTATCCAAGTCAGTATATAAAAACAGAAATCAGAGAAGCTATCCAGAGGAGACTATATATCAGACAATAAGAGTGAAGGATCTGTTTCTTTGGAAGCAAGATGGGGAGGGAAGGCAGGATGGAGAGAGAGGAAGGGAAGGAGAGACTCTCAGGTCCTTCATAAAGGGATTAGGGACATGAACAAGGTTTCAGGTCTTCTTTTTATTAAATTCCTCCCACTCACTTCCTCCTTTCAAGTATCTAAAGAACACCTCAAAAAACAAGACTTTTCTTTCCAAGCTGAAAGTCAAAAAAGCCAAAATCTCACATCTTGTCTACTTCTTACCCACTCTTCACTGACACAGGCATGGTGCAATTATTAATCAATATCCAGTGGGAAGAGTCTTGTAAAAATATCCCTTTGAGTCATAGGTTACACATATTTGAAAGCTTGTCGTATCAGTTTTCTCCCATACAAAATGAGCCTATAATTTGTATTTTTTTTTTACTATTACCAAAATGTTCATTGGAACAGTACAGGTTGAAGGAGGAATCACTGTGGAAAAAATATAAATAAATATATATATATATATGTGTGTGTGTGTGTGTGTAAAAATAGATATGCTAAATGTATATTTTACAATAATATAAATAAGAAAAAGGAAAATAAAACTGAATCAGAATCTAATATTTCTAAAATAAGAACTGTTTAAGAAAAGAACCATAGAACCAAAATAAAATATGTGAATTTTCATGCAGGTCAATCAGCATACAGAAAAGGTATAAGGATAATAAATACTAATAAAAGGTTAGCTATTGTTATAATAGCTAGCATTTATATAGAGAATATTATATTTCAATGTGATAATCACTATAATATATCTCTTGATTCTAAAAACAATGCTGGGAGATAAAAACACCTATTCTCATTTTACAGTTAAGGAAACTGACGCAAACAGAGGGCAAGGAATTTATTTAAGGTCATATAGGTAGTATGTCTGTCTGAGGACAGGTTTGAAATCAGGTCTTCCTGACTACTGACTACAGATAAACCCAACTGCTTTATCTCCTTTGCCATATAATTGCCTAGCATAACCATTATGGAAATCAATAACAGACATAAATAAAATCCCTATATTATCCAAAATTATTTAGATTAGCATTTTTCCACAAATAGAAAATGAAGAGAGCAGACCTAAGAACATATTAACAAGCACAATTAAAAGAAAAAAGTAAATGAAAACTTAGAAATAAAATAAATGAATGAATGAGTGAGTAACTAAGTAACTAACTAATTCAGAATTTCAAAAAACAAGTATGGCCCCAAGGAAGAAGTATGAGAAGATCTTCTAAAATTCTTTGTCATAGTTGGGAGTTCATAAGGATGGAATATTGCTTATAATGGAAGATTCTATCCCTAAGATGTTCAGTTTTATCAGCTACTTTTCTCTTATTCCTCTTTTCATGAAAACTCTTTGTTTTAATGGACATCCCTCTAAGAGCAGAGGTAGTGATACAAGGGGGAATGCGAACAATGTAAAAACAAAATGGCAATAAAATACTTTAAATGAAGGAATATGTGAAAGAGAATGAAAATGATGAGAAAACTTCTCAGTGTTTGGTTATGTAACAAAGGCAAGCCTGAGAGAACAATATTATGTCTCCAAAACCATATATTAAAAAATGAAAATAGAGTGTCTAAATGAGAGAAAAAAAATATTTTTCACCCTAAGGAATTAACTAATTTGCAAGACCAAGATAAAAACAAAGAAGAAATATTGAAACTTAGAAGATAAATAAATCAAATTGGAATAAATTATATGATAGAAATATTTGGCAAAATCCCTAGTTTTTAAAAGTAACTCATATATTAGAATTCTAATCAATAAAATAAAAAATAAGAAATCAGGAGAGGAAGGAAAATTGTTAGTTGGAGAAAAATTGAATAAATATTCCTACATTTGGTCCACAAATCCCACCGTTAGGCAATTTGCTAAGGCAAAGACAGAAAAAGAGATCACTTGTAAAACAAAATGCTCAAAGCAAAACAATTTGTGATAACAAAAAGAAAAAAAAAACTACTAGGAAAAAATGAGTCTTCATTGAAGGTACTATATAATTAAACAAAGTATTGTATTTGAATTTACTGGATTATTCTTGCAAAACAAAAAGGATAATGATGCAGAGAAATGAGAAATTTCATATGAAATAAGGCCAAATAAACTGAGATCAAATTATACAATTGCTACAACATTGTAAAGACTGAAATGAAACTAAAGTTTTCAAAAATTTAGATGAAATGATGTGTTATTGTAGTAATGATAAAAAAAAAACATCCTTTAGTTGAAGAGGTAAGTGAGGTATTACTTACAAATATTGAATATATTATCAGTCACAGTATTCTATGGTAGTTGATTTCATGGAATGAAAAAAAAATGTTACAAAGGAACATTAATTGAGTTTGGGAGGTGGTAGGATATATTCAGAATATAATGTGGTGTAAAATCAGAAGACAGGAAAAATCTTTAAACTCAAGCCAATCAGAACAATGATTAAGAAATTCAATGGGAAACAGGAAAGGGAGAAAGCACTTCCATTGGGTAGAGGGAAAGATGAAGCAATGAATGTCCTCAGCCCAGGTGGAGGGTGAAGGAAGCAGCTGCTCCTGAGTCCCTCTCTCTTTCTAGTAATGAACTAGGTGGAGAGGGGTGAGGAAGGAAGGGGAGCTGGTAAATATGCTCACAGAGAGCTCTTTATGTGCTATCTTTGAAAGCACATGTGCCATAGGCTCACCATCACTGCCCTATAAGTGCCCTTAATCTCTCTTTATAGATAAGAATATCTGTCATTACAAAATCTTTCCCCTTCCAAAGTAAGGCCTCCTTCCTTTTCTCTTTTTTAATCATCCCCCTCACCCTTACCCACTCTACTATAGGTTCTTTTCTTTGTGATACCAAAGGGGTCATTTCCCCCTAATTGCTTGCCTTCGATTTGCACATGATTTAGTCCTTTCTATTTTCCTGCTCCCCTCATTCCCTTTCATGTACCTATTTTAATGCAATTCTACAAAAGAAATATACACATATAGGCAGGGCATTATCATGTTCTGTCCATTATGCCTTCTAACAACTTTCTTACTATTACTTCTATCATATTTCTTTATTCCTACCTCCTTGCACAGATCCCTAAAAAAGTCTCATACTAGTCTTTCTGTATAACTTTGTGACTGTTGTTTTCTGCATTTATTAAGTGTTGCAATTCGATTGTTTGTAGTGTTTGAAAAGCAAATAGACCTTTTTTTTTTTAACTCTTACCATCCATCTTAGAATCACTATTGTGTATTGGTTGTAAGGCAGAAAAGCAATAAGGTCTGGGCATTGAAGGTTAAGAGATTTGCCCATGTCACACAGCTAGGAAATATCTGATACCAGATTTGAACTCAGGACTTCCCATCTCTGGCCTGGCTCTAGATTCATTGAGCTACCAAGATGCCACCTGTTCAGATATCGTAAAGCTAAATAGATATCAAGATGTTATTGTATATGTATTGTTGAACCAATAATTAAATAGTTCCCTATCGTCTGAAGTTTGAAGAATAAGAATCATTGATCTAATTCATTGTTAAGAATCACAAAATATATGATAGAGAATTATAGAGAACATCTTCATTCATTCAATCATGGATTTAAAGAAATACATTTAAGGTACATTCAGAGAATGCTAAAAACAGCAAAGGTAGAAGAGCATTATGACAACGAAGAAAAAAAATTTTGTCAGTGACTTCAGTTTTACCTTTCAATATTAGAATCTACATTTCCGAGAAGGTATCACTTAAATTACAATGATCAAATAAATCACTTAAATTACAATGATCAAATAAATCACTTAACCTCCTGAAGACTGTTTGCTTATCTTTAAATGGGGATTTTATGCTTCCTTCTTTGGAGAACTGTCTTCTACAATAAAGTTGCGTAACTATGAACATATGATGGGTTTTTTTATTTGGTCAATTTCAAATATTATTACTTGGTTACAAAAATCATATTCTATTCCTCCCTCCCCTCCCCCCACACTTCCCATATCTGACACGCAATTCCACTGGGTATCACATGTGTCCTTGATCAGAACCTATTTCCATGCTGCTGATGTTTGCACGAGGGTGTTCATTTAGGTTCAGATAGGATCCCCAATCATATCCCTCTTGACCCATGTAATCAAGCAGTCATTTTTCTTTTGTGTTTTTATTCCCACAGTTTTTCCTATGGATGTGGATAGTGTTCCTTCTCATAGATCCCTCCGGGTTGTTCATGATCACTGCATTGCCACTAATGGAGAAGTCCATTACGTTCTCTTGTACCACAGACTGTCAGTCTCTGCGTACATTGTTCTCCTGATTCTGCTCCTCTCACTCTGCATCACTACCTGGAGGTTGTTCCAATTCCCAAGAATTCCTCCACTTTATTATTCCTTTGAGCACAATAGTGTTCCATCACCAACATATACCACAATTTGTTCAGCCATTCCCCAATTGAAGGGCATCCCCTCGTTTTCCAATTTTTGGCCACCACAAAGAGTGCAGCTATGAATATTCTTGTACAAGTCTTTTTCCTTATTATCTCTTTGGGGTACAAACCCAGGAGTGCTATGGCTGGATGAAAGGGCAGACAGTCTTTAAAGTCCTTTGGATATAGTTTCCAAATTGCCCTGCAGAATGGTTGGATCAATTCACAACTCTACCAGTAATGCATTAATGTCTGTACTTTGCCACACCCCTCCAGCATTCATTAGTTTTCTTTGCTGTTATGTTAGCCAATCTGCTAGGTGTGAGGTGAAACCTCAGAGTTGTTTTGATTTGCATCTCTCTGATTATAAGAGATTTAGAACACTTTTTCATGTACTTATTAATGGTTTTGATTTCTTTGACTGAAAACTGCCTTTCCAAGTCCTTTGCCCATTTATCAATTGGAGAATAGCTTGATTTTTTGTATAATTGGTAGCTCTTTATACATTTGAGTAATTAGACCTTTGTCAGAAGTTTTTATTATGAAGATTGTTTCCCAATTTGTTACTTCCTTCTAATTTTGGTCACATTGGTTTTGTTTGTATAAAAACTTTTTAATTTGATGTAATCAAAATTATTTATTTTACATTTTTGTGACTTTTTCTAAGTCTTGCTTGGTTTTAAAATTTTTCCTTTCCCAAAAGTCTGACCTATATACTATTCTGTGTTCACATAATTACTTATAGTTTCCTTCTTTAGTCATTCACACATTCTGAGTTTATCTTGGTGTAGGATGTGAGGTTGTGTTGTGTTTTGTTAGGTGTTGATCCAAAACTAATCTCTCCCACACAGTCTTCCAATTTTCCCAGCAGTTTTTATCAAATATTGGATTTTCATCACAAAAGCATAGATCTTTGGTCTTGTCATAGACTGTCTTGCTGAGGTCTTTTACCCCTAGTCTATTCCACTGATCCTCCTTTCTGTCTCTTAGCCAGTACCATATTGTTTTGATGACCACTGCTTTATAGTGTAGTTTGAGATCTGGCACTGCAAGGGACATATGATATATTTGAAAGCTCTTGGAAGTCCATGAGTAACTTTTTCCTCTTTTTGTATCCACACAATTTAGCATAATGCACATGTAATGAGGCCCTTCACATTGTAAACCTTAAAATTGCTTAGACTTATAAATGTTGGAAATTTCACCATTGGGAAATTTCATACTTGAAAAATTTCCTATTGATAGTGGGAACTCTATTGGAATGTGAACCCCATTGGCATGGGAGGTTCCTCCTCCTCCCTTCTTAAGATTACTTTAGGACAGAAACCTTTTGCTGAACAATGGAAAGGGCTTTGACCTATGCTTAAGCATAGAACAGGAAGTTCTTTGAGTCATGATTGATTTTAGAATTGATACAATAGAGATACTTGGAATGACAGAACCAGGTCTTGGAAAATACAATTTCCACCCCACTCAGTCCTAACAGGATTTAGGAAGGGCTGCAGCAAAGGATCAAGATTTAATTATTTGATAATATGACCTTCAACAGACATGTGCAAAGCCACAGACCTCTGGGTGGTCCTGGGTTAAGCTAGAGCCACCATTGGCACAGGGAAGACATGGACAGTGATTGGTAGATGTGAGAACTGAGGGGAGGGAACTTGGATGGTTTCCTTAAAGATAGAGGGGTCTGAGGACTGAGGGGTGGTTGGTTGGAGAGGTTTTTGCTCTGAGAGGTGGTGCTTTGAGAAGTTTGCTCTGAAGGAAGCTGGAGGTGGAGGCCCCTGAGACTGTTTCTCTATTTTGGTCACATGAGTGATAGGGACTGATCTCTTTTCTTTGCCTCAGCTATCTAAGGGCTTGGGCCTTTTGGCCCAGCCTAAACAGAGGGGGTATTTAAGCCCTATTCCCTTCTCTCCCCTTTCTCTCTCTCTCTCTCTCTCTCTCTCTCTCTCTCTCTCTCTCTCTCTCTCTCTCTCTCTCTCTCTCTCTCTCTCTCTCTCTCCCCTTCTCTCTATCTCTAATACCTTTCTTCCTCCTGTTTGTAATTAAACTCCATAAAAGGTTGACTGCTGACTTGAGTTTTCATTTAGGAATTACATAGCTGAATTCCTTGGCGACCTTAAATTAATATATATCAGTCTTTTATAGTGATTTCCTTGTCACAACGGTCACCAAAAATGCAAGATTTAAAATTAAGAGACTGGCTATAAGCGAATAATTTTATTAAATCAAAAGTAGGAGGAGAAAAAATGGAAAAATAAGAGAGGGAGATATGAGATACTTTCCTTATTGTTACATTTAGTTTGCTAAATCTTTGGCCACCATCAGGACCTCCCTAGTGATGCTCACAAGGCAGTCCAGTCAGCAACAAACATGGAAGAGAAGAGGGAAAAAAATCACTCTTGCCTCAATTTATCAAACTTCTCCATCCACTAACTCCCAAATATCATGTCTCAGGAACTAACCATGGCTCTCCATTTTGCCTGTACACCTGGAGGGAGCAGTCCAGGGGGTATTTGCAGGGAAGATCCCCCTATTCTCCTGGACTCATGATATTCTTAACTTCATTTTCCTGGCTGCTGTTTTACCCTAATGGCTAAATTTACCCAATAATTTCTCTCATACAATTCTCACTTCCAGGACCCATGCTAGGTACACGTAGTTGAAAGGAGGAAGGGAAAATTTCTTTTTGCACAATCCCCACTTTGATTTTTTGAGGGATCAACACTTTTTTTTAAATTTGAGAATATGGAATCAATATTAATGTTTTTGTTTATGTTGAAGGATGTTTACAATACCTACTAGCCCCAATACCAATGCATACCCAAAAGCTTTATACTATGGAATCCTGTCATTGATTGTAAAGTGTTATGGGACTTTAACAAATATTTATATCTGATTTCAGAAGGGATTACTAAGGAGCCATAGCACAGTGCAAAGAAGCACAAAGTCAAGGAGACCAACAATCCCTGTGGGATTGATAAGGATCTATACCAAGACAGAGGACTTGTTTGGGGGTTCAAGGAAGAAGCTGTTTGGCAAATGCAGACACTAGAATACCTCATGCCAGGTTTCTACAAGTACCTTCCTTTGGTTTTCATTTTGGCTCCTGTGTCTCTGATATTGAAGGAAAATCAGACCAGGGAATCATACTTCCCTTTTACCTCAGATTTTTGTCCCCTTTTCCCTTTCATAGTATGGCAGTTTTCTGTAGTCCTGGCTACCAATGGATAAGTGCAATATTTCTGTAGTTATACTGCATGCTTGTAGGATATGAGTTATCTCAAATGGGCCTTGTTGGTGATTCAAAGACCTGTTATAATTTTACTTTTTCATAATTTTACACACATAAGATTTATATAGATATATATGTACATATATATAATCTAGGATTTTTTGCTTTTCCATTTGGCTTTTTATTTTTTTTTTTTTGAGAATTGATTCATATACTGCATTGTACCAATTAAAATTGGGTTTTGACTCAAGAGTTGTAAAAATGAGATTGTGGATGATGTTAATAAAATATTAGCCCATAAGTCAAAAATGACTGTTAATAGCTTTTATTTACAACAAAGTAGAGATAGTGAAAGTCGCAAATATAGAAAGGATTCAAAGCCTAGTCTAGCCATACTAGTTCTAAGTGCTTCTCTGGCAAAGTGAAGCCCAGTTCAGCACCCAGAAGGGGCTTCCCCAAGTCCCAATATCCATGTAGATTTCCTGGTAATCCTCAGCCAGAAGTCCTGGTGGTCTTCAGCCAGAATTCCACCAATGTAGAATAACTCCAAGGAAAAGTGTGTCTCTTCAGTTCAATTCAATAATGCAAAATACAAGGAAAGAGTCACTCCAAAAGCAGAGGAAGGAAAAAGAGACCAGAAGATATTGGTCTCTTCTTTTATACCCCTTTTTTCACATCATTTCGTGTCTCTCCCCCTCTTCACAGAAACCAATTGCAATCTTTCAATTTCCCTAGCACTGTCCAGGGCTGACTGGGCAGTGCCCTTTGGAGGTGAGAGTTTTCTCTAGTAAGTGACTTGTGAATTCTCTTACTTAAGCATTAAGTAGGGCTATTTTCAGTTCTTTATTAGTAGGGGTATATGGGGTGCTCAGGGAGGAGTAATATCTCTGGTATGGAGGGCTTGTCATGCTCTCCTAGGGCAGCTCTCCAGCCTCTGACCCCCACCTGACACCCAGCTCTCACTTGTGGCTCCCAGTAGCTGCTAGCATGCAGCAGCGGCCACAGCCTGGGCAACGGCTTCGACAGGTCAGCTAAACCCTGTGAGGGTAGCCATCAGTTCGTCTTCGACCCCTGGTGAACCAGGGCTTTGCTCACCCAGCATGTGAAGACTGTTTTGACAGAACAGGCAGAAGAAACCATGTGAATCTTGAAATTTCTCAGACTCTACCTTAGAACATTTGGTTAAGACCATTCCCCATTTTAAACAGTGAAGCTGCTTAGATCTAAAATGTGAGAACTCTACTTGGATCAGAAATGGGAGGACCTCTACTCCACCTGTACTTAGGACTGCTTTACGGGAGAAAACTCCTTGCTGAACAATGAGAAATGCTTACACCCATACTTAAGCCATGCCTATTTTTAGAATTAATACAATAGGGTGCTAAGTACCTATAAAGGTCAGGCAACTTGTGAATTTACAAGGAGCAAAGAGGTGAAAACTTATTCAGAAGTTTTTTCTGGTTCAAACTTACTAAAGGGATTAGTCAACCCAGCAGTGAATTCAGAATGGGCTGTCCCTTGGAAAATGTCTACTGTGATTGGTAGATGGAAGAACTTAGGGGAGGTGACATAGGAGAAAACCCCCTATATAAGAAAAAGGAATCTCTTGAGAAAGATCTCTTGAGAAGTAGCTCTTGAGAGACAGGCTCTAAGGAGGGTCTCTTGAGAAAGAATCTCTTGGAGGAAATCTCTAAGGAGGTCTCTCAAGGGAGGCTGTCTCTGGCTGGAACTCCCTCTGGGGAGATTCTGTCCCTCTGAATCCCTTGCTTGGACAAATCTTATGGTGAGTGATTAAGGACTGACTGGTTTCTCTCTTAAGGCTTAGGCCTGGGTTGCCCAGGGCTGCCCTGGGCCGGCCTATTCTTTTCTCATTAATTCGTTTTCTCTCTCCTTCTCTCTTTCTTTAATTCCTCGTTGTATTATTAATTAAAATCTCTATAAAACCCAGTTCACTTGGATATATTCATAATTGGGAATATTTCCCTGGTGACCACCTTATATTTGATTTAAAACCAAGACACTGTAGTGAAACATATTTTCTGCGGTCACAATTTACTCACCCACTCTTATATCTACTACAATTTAAGTCTTCCACTATTTTAATCACTACAGTTTACCACACCGAACTAGTTTAACTGCCACAGTTTATGGCAGAAAACTATTTTAAATATAACAACCAACAAGAAGGTTCAACGGCTGAGATGGCAATACAGCAAGGCACTGTGGAGTGCTTAGGGAGTGTTGGAGCACAAAAGACAACGCATCCATCCAACGCAGCTGAGGAAGTCTCCAGGTGTAATGACTTTTAGTGCCAATAGACCCAGGCTTCTAACGCCGAGAGAGTGGGACTGTCTCTGTGCATCGACTTTTCCACTTAAATCTTCATGCACAAGTGTCTTTGTGCACAAAAATGCACAAAGACAATCATCATCCTCAGTTATCTAGAGACCACTACTATTCGATTAGCTTAAAATAAACAAAGGGAGAGTTAATTCTATCTTCACACCATAGCTCAACCATGTATCCCAGGGGTATTCAGTGTTGATCAACACCCTCCTAAATAGGATTGTATTATTATCCTGAGATCCAAGTTTTAAGATCTTGTAGAGCAATTTTAGGGGCTGAGGGGAAACACCAACACCCTGAATCAAGAAAGTGGATCTTCTGGAGACATCAAGAGATCTAGAGTAAATATTAAGATTTAATGAACTGAACTGTTATTTATTTTGGATGTAAACTCTTTTGCCAAAGGAGAGTGATCCCTAATTTGCTTTTTGTCAGTGTCAATTTTTTTCTCTTCTTTTTTCTTTCTTTCCCTTTTCTCCCCAATTGTTATAATTCCCTTTATATAGGTGCAATTTTTAATAGACTCTTTAGATGTATAGATTACATAAGTAGAATCATTCACTGGGGAAACCTGACATGTTAATCCCCTAGTGAGGTGATTTAACATGTAGGTCTTCCAAGGAATAAAGGGGGAAATTGTGTAAAGGGAATTTACACCCCTCTCCTGGGGCTGAGAATGAGATGTTGCCCTGTATCCCCACATTCCTGAATCCCAGCAAAGGCTATATGACTTTAAACTTGAACCAAGCATGGCTCTGAATTTAAATAGGATATAAAAGAAGGGATAAAGGGGGTGAATGGGGAAGTGTTAGCTCTCTCTGTCTCTAGCTTCTGGGAAAGAAACTTGCTGCTGGTGATGCTGCTGGAAGCACCCATGTTGGAGCTAGATTAGGTTATTTTAAATCTCTCTTTCTCTTTCTCATCTCTTACCTATCTAAGTAATTCTAATAAATTTAATTAAAATTCTAAGGACCAGAGTCATAATTTTACTATTACATGAATGCTTATGGACTGATTGACTACTCTTATACTATTTCTTATTGATAGCACTTCTAGCAGATAACAAGGAAGTATCCTGTATTCCAGTTTTCTGAGGCATAGATTTGTGATCTCTAGAATACATTAGAAATTGTGAGAAGATGGAAGAATTGGGCATGAGAATGGCTCATCCTCCAAAATCCCCCCCCCCCCAAATAATCAGAAATAATTCCATAGAAACAATGCTGAAAATGGCAAACATAGAAAAGAGTTCATAGTTAAACAGAGCAGACAGGAATAACCCAGGATAGGGGTTGACTGGTGGTACAAGTATCCTAAAGCAAAACCTGAGGTATGAACAAGATCAAATCCCTGGGGGAGGAGGGCAGCAGCTTCACCTTGTCTTGTTGTTATAGGAGTCTATATCCCAGTGGCAGATACTGATGGAGTCAACAAGCAGCAAGTTGTAGGAAAGCACCTGTGTGGTTTCAGCCTTGACTCCAGTGATTCCTTGCTCACCCACAGCTTGGAATAGATCACTGAATAGGGAAAGACTTCAGGAGTTTAGGCATGATGACTAGTAAGAAATCTCTAACTTTTGAAGTCCTGCAATCCTTTGATCCTATCCTGTGCATACATGATGGTCATCAGTTATGTAAAAGTATTTGCTAGTCAGATTAGAAATACATTGTTGAGTAGTGGAATCCCTAGGAAGAAGATTTGGGGAGTTTGTCTTTCCCCAGAGTTGAGTAGTACAAATGGAGAATTCTTGAATCATGGGGGATCAGAACAAAGGGACTGATGGCTGGGAAACATGCAGCTAAGAAAGCTGAGGTAGGCATCAACCACAGATGATATTTCTCAAATTGAAAGAGATAAATTGCCATAATAGAATTGATTGAGTTGAAGGAGACATAGGTGCTTACCAACACCAAGATGGTATGGGTGGCCCTTGTCTCAGGTGAGGTTCTTGGGATAAAGCTGGAGCTGTGAATATGCTGGACTACTTGATGGTGCCTATGTAAGAAAAGCACCAGATAGCCACTAGCCATGACCATGCATCCCACACACAGGAAATCAGGGATGGAGAACGTAATTACCAATAGTAAGGCTTTGAATGAACCTGAAGTAAAACCTAAACAGAATCCCATATGCCATATCCTGGTGTTGTTACTATTTTCTCTAAAGTTCTGTATATTTTCAAACATATAGATATTCATCAGTAAACACAGGATCCAGGAGAAAAGGCAGAAGGTGACGATATTCTTTGGAAGTTTATTTTTGAGTCCTGACAATTTAAACCAGGTAAAGGAGCTAATGGTAATCACCTGAAATACACTCAGGAGGCAGGTAAAGGTCAGGGAAAGACTTCGGGCCACTCGGTGGATGTAAATGATGAATTTACATGCAAAATTATCCAGGAAATTTTTCAGGCCCAAAGCAAGCATTGTCTGGGGGATTCCTTTGATAATAAGCACTATAGAGTTTGACAAAGCTAAATGGACCAAAATGGAATCTATGGGCTTCAGTCTGTGGCCAGTGAGAAAAGTGATGGCATAAAGACATAGGAGGAAGAAGTTTCCCAGGACACCAACACCTGTCTGAATGAAGAAGATGATGCCAAAAACCAAATCATGAAAAGCCATTTTCTTTCAATCTTAAGCAACATTAGATTCAGAGCTAGAAGGCTGGAAAAAAGAGAAAGAAAGAAATCTTTGTGAAATTCCTAATGTCCATTTTCTGTTGATAATATGACATAACTTAATTGTATATACTAGATTTTATTTGGCAATGAGGAGGAGGCAGATTGAGAAAGCAGTATAGGTCAGGCATCATACTGTAAAAATGGACTTGAATCCAGGACTTCAATCCCCAGAAGTCCTTGCTCCACTTCCCCAAAATGCTTTGTGATCTCAATGAATTCTCACCTGGGCTGAGAGCAAATCATTATTTAAAGGGTCTCCGCCCATGGCAGGGTCTCTTCT
This sequence comes from Monodelphis domestica, assembly GCF_027887165.1. Lineage (NCBI taxonomy): Eukaryota > Metazoa > Chordata > Mammalia > Didelphimorphia > Didelphidae > Monodelphis > Monodelphis domestica. The sequence continues at coordinate 451,917,082 of NC_077230.1, forward strand.
CTTTTTGGCTCTCTGGCAAACAGATGCATCTCATGATATGAGTAAAATTTGGGTGGCCTCATGGCCCACCTAGCACATGCTTCTCTTGCTTGTATTTTCTTTAATCCTTAACCTTTAATAAACCTCTAAAAATATAATACTCCTTGCAGAGAGAAACTAATTTCTACCTGTCTCATCTTCAGCTTCCCAAAATTTTAATCTTTACAGTTTGGAGACCACTTCGGGAAAATGAAATATCTCAATCTTCTGATTCTTTTCTTTACTGATCTTTAGTTTAGCCTTTAATAGCTACTGCCTAGAATTTTTTTAAGCCACGTTTCTCCAAGATGCTTTTTTTAGAAAACCATCTTGATCAGCTCCTGCCAGCAGCCATCAGCTTCAGAATTTCTTGAGCCCTTCCCTCCCACCCAGCTCTGTTGCTTCTCCCTGCCTGCCTGCAGCCATCCGCTCCAGACCGGTTTGCTGTTTGATCAGATTGCAGCTCACATGCCCACCCCAGCTGCCAGCTCCGGCTCCTGGCCCTGCTACCTGTCTGCGTTCCTGTCTCGGCCCTGCCCACCCTACTGTTCTCTCTCACTCACCTGGCCCACCTGATTCAACCTAGATTGCAATCACCTGGTGACCTGCCTGCCCAACAAACTCTAGCCTTGGAGCAGATCACTCATCCCTCAGGACTCATTTCTACTAGCTGGTAACAAACTGGGGTATTGGCTCCACGTGGGCAGATCAGAGCATAGGAGGGAAAGAGACAAGAGGGAAAGAAGAAAGGTTTTTTCAAGCAGGAACTTAAAAGCATGGATATTTTACAAGAATATCTTTTAATTGCACTGATCCTTTTATTGACTTCACCTGGGTGTCAGGGAAAATATTCAGCTCCCTACAACCATTTAGCTAACTCTGGGGAAAAAACTCCCTCAGTGGACTGACAGCCAGGCCCAGAGACGAGAGGTCTTTGGTTGAAATCTGGCCTGAGATACATCATGGCTGTGTGGCCCTGATCAGATCACTTGGACCTCATTGCTTACCCCTTATCAATCTGCCTTCCGACAATAGGCATCTAAATGGATAATTAAAAACAAAAACAAAACCCCAAAGAGACTGGAGGTTATATAATTTTAAGGCATTTCAGACTCTAATGGTTTATAAAAAATCTCTGTATTCTATTGCATTTTCCTGATTGTTTTGTTTAAGATATAATTTTGTGATTTTAAGTTCATATATTACTGGATTCAACTGTTGCTTTTACCTATAACCATATTGAGATCATTGTAATTAATCCCATATATGAAAAAAACAGCCTTTCTATTTTTTACCTTTGTAAATTGTCACATAGAGGATAGAAGGACTTCATCAGAACTGGTTACAATTGTAATAACAACGTTTGGAAATGTTAATGTGCTAAATATCTCAAATGATTTTAGGGGTTTTTTAAACATGATTTTTGGAATTTTTTTTTTTAACAATCTCTGGTTATTTTTGCCTTCCCCTAACATGAGGTGTAAGGCTCACTCTAGTAGCTGAAGTGAAATACGTTTGATAACCCCCAACTTTCCCGCATTTCTAAATATGTGAATGGAAGTTGGGGCAGTTAATCTCAGGGCATTTATACCCCTAAAAAAAGCCTCCAAAAAAGGAGCAGCTCTCATTTATACTCTTCATCTCACTATTTTACTTCCACCAGAATGATATTTCTTGGGTTCTAAACCCAAAATGAGTTTTGCTTTGTTTAAAAATATGTTTATTACCAAGGTTGAAAGATTGCTAAGTTTATAAAAAAATGTGACAAATATCCATCAATTCATAGGTTTTTTTTCCCATAGGTTTTTTAAAAAAAATGCCATACATCAAATTATGTGAAATATGATAGTGTGTTTGTTTTCTATTGTAATTAATTGGGCTATTGAGAATTTTGGGGATTTTGATAACTACATATTTGTACTACTATTCTTTAACAGTTAAAAATATTACCTTGCTCAATTCATTTGCTTATACTCACATTGGATCATAGGCAGATATTAAGAGGAAATGGTATATGTTGGTGATGGAATACTATTGTGCTAAAAGGAATAGTAAAGTGGAGGAATTCCATGGAGACTGGAACAACCTCCAGGAAGTGATGCAGAGCGAAAGGAGCAGAACCAGGAAAACATTGTACACAGAGACTGATACATTGTGGTACAACAGAAGGTGATAGACTTCTCCATTAGTGTCAATGCAATGTCCCTGAACAATCTGCAGGGATCTAAAAAACATTATCCACAAGCAGAGGATAAACTGTGGGAGTAAAAACACCAACAAAAAGCAACTGTTTGACTACAGGGGTGGAGGGGATATGACTGAGGAGAGACTCTAAATGAACACTCTAATGCAAATACCAACAACATGGAAATGGGTTTGAATCAAGAACACATGTGATACCCAGTGGAATTGCGTGTCGGCTGTGGGAGACGTGGAGGGAGGGGGGGAGGGAAGAAAAGAAAATGATCTTTGTTTCCAATGAGTAATGTTTGGAAATGACCAAATAAAAGTTAAAAAAAAAATACTCACAAAAAAAAGAGGAAATGGATCTCATTTTTGGTGAGAAAGCCTTGTATTCTATATTTTCTTAGCTGTCAATGATTATAAGCTCTATATTTGAATTTTTTTTTTAAACCCTTACCTTCCGTCTTGGAGTCAATACTGTGTATTGGCTCCAAGGCAGAAGAGTGGTAAGGGCTAGGCAATGGGGGTCAAGTGACTTGCCCAGGGTCACACAGCTGAGAAGTGTCTGAGGCCAGATTTGAACCTAGGACCTCCCATATCTAGGCCTAGCTCTCAATCCACTGAGCTACCCAGCTGCCCCCTATATTTGAATTTTTAAAACTCTTTTATTATATTTTTCTTGCATGTGCAATCTCCTTTTTATATTTCGAGCACATGTCACCAGCATTAAGATTTTCTTTAACTTTTTTATTTTCTCAGTACTACAAATTTAAGATACATTTGCTAATAAATACCCCAAAAGCTAGAGAGTATAAAAATGATGCCACTAATTATTTTTTAAAAAATTATTGGACTTTACTTAGTGATTCTGTCTGATTCCAGGACAAGATATACACAAAAAAGCCATTGCACAGAGCCAAGAAAAGCCAATGCAGGATTGATTGATACACTTCTACGCCAATACTAAGGTTTTGAACCTAGTGTGAAGACTCCAGGTTACTATGTTTAACATTGTTAGACATAGGCTTTCCTTGTGTCCACATTCACTCTGAAAATATTCACAGATGAGTATCCCCAAAACCTTGGCTCATATAATCTTGTCCCCTTATCTGCCTTTCATAGTGTGGTAACTTTCTGTAGTCCTGGCTACTAACTGGACAAATGCATCATTGCTTAGATCATTTTAATTGGGCCCTGATTCAAGGACCTGTTATAGATTTCTTTTTGTTTTTACTTAGAATTTTTACCCATAAGACTTTGATAGTCTATATTTTCTTCCAGTATTTTCTTTTTATTTGGATTATTTAATTTTTCTTGCCAATTGATTCATATACCTCATCCATGCATCCCTAAGTGATCCTGTATTTTTCAATCACCCTCTTAAAGGGGGAATGTAAAAAATATCATTATTTTAAATTGCAAATTTAAATTCCTTTTAGAAGAATTTGAGATAAAGAAAGATGATACCACTCTAAATCCAGAAACTGAACTGTTGGAGAAGATACCATGAAGAAGCCTCCAGACCACAAGCTGCACAATAATGAACTTTGGGTGTGGTTGATGGAACATTTATTTGTATGTATACTTTCATGCTAAAGGGGACTGCCCCTTAACTAGCTTTTTGTCAATGCTTCTAGCAATTATTTGTTTGTTTGTTTTTTCTCTTATCCTCAAATTGTTGTAATTTTTAAGTTGATTATGTTTTCATGGTCCTTTTTGAGGAAACTTCTTTCCCCAATAACGATCAAATGGAGGTATGTAAAAATGGACTTGAATCCAGGACTTCAATCCCCAGAAGTCCTTGCTCCACTTCCCCAAAATGCTTTGTGATCTCAATGAATTCTCACCTGGGCTGAGAGCAAATCATTATTTAAAGGGTCTCCGCCCATGGCAGGGTCTCTTCTCTTTTTGGCTCTCTGGCAAACAGATGCATCTCATGATGTGAGTAAAATTTGGGTGGCCTCATGGCCCACCTAGCACGTGCTTCTCTTGCTTGTATTTTCTTTAATCCTTAACCTTTAATAAACCTCTAAAAATATAATACTCCTTGCAGAGAGAAACTAATTTCTACCTGTCTCAGCTTCAGCTTCCCAAAATTTTAATCTTTACAATACTTGTCCCAGTACATCAGGAGACATTTTAGTAACTAAGAATAATCAATGAGGCTAGGGAAATGAAGGCTTAATTTTAATCAAGGAAGTGATGATCAAAAAGGACAACATGAACCACTATTAGAATATATTAAAAATACAACAAAAAGACCAAAATTGAAAAGTGATAGAGTTGAACATATTTTTAAAAGCCTTTGTCTAATGCCTCTAGAAGAAAAAATAACTGAATGGAAAGAAAAAAATCTATTTGGAAGTAACAGAGCTAAATCCCACAGCAAATATGTGCTAGGACAAAAAGATTTAGAGGCGTTTAGAAAAGGAGGAATTTTATATATTATGGTTAAGCTCATACTGCAATAAGTAACAATAATATGAAGGTTAGGAAGTGTAGATCCATGATGAGGCTTTTAAAATTAATACATAAATTTATTAGCAAAAGATGAATTATATATAAAGTAGCAGATTACATAAGACATTGGCAATAATATAAATTTGTAGAATGTTACCAACATAGGAAATTGAATAAACAACCCACTGAAAACCCATGATAATAATAATAATAAATTTGGTAATGAGAATATTATTAAAGACTGAACATAGAGACTATATATAGAAAATAGAAAAGACAGAAATGTACAGGATAATGGCAATGATTAATCAAATGTAACATGATAAAATAGTTCAAATGGAAATACTTTTTTTAAAAGCTAATAACAAATGAATGGCAAAAAGAAAACTGAATTCTTTATACTATTCATTTGTTATTTATTCAAATTATTAAATTTTAAAGAAAAAATAATTCAACAAGGGTAAAACAGAAAAGTATCAAATATGTTCCATGAAATTTGAGATTTTAAAATAATTGGTTTTTGAGATGCAAAACACTCAAATTAACATAATGAGAATTAGATGACTTACGTAGTCTGATCATAGAACTCTTTTGGATGAAAGAGATTCCCAGATTAATTTACAAATTGAAAATAGCCTCCACCAAAATATTAATAGGTTCTGGGATAGGAAAAATAATGTCCCATCCTGTTAAAAAATATCAAGTGTATCAAGACAATATAGGGAAAATGGTACTTGAGAGGCAGTACCCACTTTACCTAAACTACAAAAATGATGTCAATATCTATAAAATAGTCTGGGGAGCTGCATGGCATCATAGACAGATGACTGATCAAGCATCAGGAATAGACATTTTCAAGGGTTATACATTGTGGCTTTGTGCCTCTGGGCAAATCACTCAACTCCTCACTATTCCAGGCACCTTTCCTAGATTCAGAGCTTCAGAGAAGGTGCTAATCCTTGGTGGTATTAACCTGGGAAAAACACAGAACTACTAAAGTAGTCAGAAAAAAAGTCTTTAATCAGGAAAGTGATAGTATTCACTATTCGGATGCTACAGAGAATCAAGTGCCTAAAAACCACAGAGAGCCAAAGGCTCTGGCACTCTGGCAACAGTATCTCTGAGAGGATCACTACACTAGACGATTCTCTGAAGAACAATAGAATGTGGGGCACTTGTATACCATTTGGGGAACCAAGGACCAGGAAGTAGGATGGATTGACATTACCATGGCTACAAGGAAATGAGAGGTCCAAACTACACTGATAGGATGCAAAACAGGCTGGGAAAAGAAACTGTAGCCAGAGGCTGGGGTATCAGGGAGTGGCCTACTTACAATACATACTAAAAGGATGGCTCCTCTTCATGGGAAGGGATCTGATACAATAGGGGAAACTTGGAAGACTAAAAGGGTACTTGGCATTTGCTTAGGTCTGCAAGCCCCAAGAAGCTGGGATTATCAAGTACTTTAAGGTCTATTGTTCAGTCTGAAACTGATGAGTCTGAGACTTCCCTCAGGGTGAATTGTCAGGGGACCAGAACAGGATAGGGGTCTCCAGATTTCAAGTTATCAGCGGTAAAACAGCTTCTTTACCTGGATTTTCTTTTACCAAAGAAATATCAGGCTCAGAAGAATACTGCTCCTGTTACTGCTACTGATGCTAATTGTTACCACTACTGCAATTATTATTTTTAAGATTAATGGAGTTATGGGGGAACAAAAGAGAGAAAAACATAAAGATTTTTTTTAAAGCAGAACCCAAGGTATTGACTGTGGCAGTTTAAGTTATTGATATTAGGGCAAAGATGTCCATAATTGTGAAAGAAGAAGGTACATTAAATTAAAAGGGTTTGTTAGGAAGCACTAGAGGAAGAGAATAATATTTTGCTCCTTTTGAGGAATAAAGAATATTGCAATTGGAATCAAAATAAACTGGGTTCAGATACCTTTTATGCAGCATACTCGTACTGACAGGACATTGACAAAATGATTTTTTTCTCTTCAGATTTTAATTTCCTCACCGGTAAAATGAAAAGGTTGTTGCAATTAAAATTCTCTCTAGAGACTGATTTTTGGATAAGAATGTCAGTTTCCTGTTTATATCAGGGTTTTTTGCCAGGTCAATATTATAAACAATAAAATGATATAGTCTCCATGGCTCTCTCATGACTAGGGAAAGTCAGGCAGCTTCATAAATTGATTTTTAGGAGCTCTGTAAGAATTAAAATTATGAAACTGGCTTTAAATTAATAAAATTTATTATGGCATGGGCATTGTACACCTAGAAACTCAGGCAAACTATTATCAGGGAAGTTCCTTTGCTCCCTTACACCACATCCTCTGACTGCCAACCCAAAACATCTGATTATCCTCCTTAGATTGTCCCATTGATTTGAGATGGACAAAGAGACACACCTTATCCATCTGTCCTCCAAATCATGAGAGAACCACCTCACATGCCTTCAGGCAAACCTCCTCCCCAACCCCTTATCCCAGATTCACATCCTCACTGCTGTAAAAGAATATAAAAACCCCAGATGTGAGGCATTCTCAGAGCAAACCTCCAGGTTGTTCCACTCCTGCTATCTTGCTGTCCTCCCAAAGAGCAGCTCTTTCACCCACGCTGTTCCACCTGGGAGGCAGGCTTCCACCTATGCTACCTCCTGCTCAGATTCAACATTACTTTCCAAATTAATAAATTTCTCTTTATTTTTAAGCCAAGTTTTGGAGTCTTGCATTCTTGCAAAAGGTATCCTTCCTGAGCCCCAGGGGGTCACCTCTGAACCTCACAACAATTAGAATCATTTGGATAGGTAAAAGATGAGAAAAGGTGATGTTGCCCATGGAATCTAGAAACCCCACACTTGTAGCCTAGTAAGACCTAAAGAACCCCAAGTTTAGGACTAGCTTGTAGTTTGGAGCCCCAAAGCTTGTCCTTGTTTCCTGTTCCCTGAGAATCCACCCTGAAGGGAATCTCAGGCTAGCAGTTTCAGGCTGATTAATGGACCCTAAGGTAAAAGACAATCCACTTCAGATGGGGGCTAAGCCCAAGCCAGTGACTCTTGTCTCCAGAAGCCTCTCCCAGTATGTCACACCCTCTTCTGAGGATCAAACTGGGGACCTTCAGCTTCTGAGACTGACTGAGCTAAAGAGTCACTCTGAGAGTTCCCAAAAGACAAGTTCCCAAGCGACAAAGGTAAAATATGGGGTTGCATAAAATAAGGTCATTAGAGGCTAAAAGAAAAGGACAAAATTAAACTCATTTAAAACTAATTTAGAGATCCGCTCACTGGAAAATGACTCTTTGATCCCCAAATGTGGCTTTCTCTAAATAGGACTTGGTCCTCAACATTCAGCCTTTCTACAAAGATTTCATAGCCAATGAACAGTGATTTTTCTCCAGTGATTTTGTCCCTGAAGTGGGGCACTTCATAAAGTGAGTCTGGACACCCAAAATTCAATTATTGAAACCATTATTTATTGACTAATAAAGAATCTACCAGCTGGGACAGACTTCCCTAGTGGAAGCTGCATCAGACTGGCATTACAGGATGGCTTATACAGGTTACAAGATACAAAGTTATTTCCTTTCACACACAGGTTCTTATTTGACAATCAAACAAACCTTATCACAAACACAGGTATGTGTGGTCAGTGATGGGTGGACAATCCTCAGGGTATTCGGGGGCTGTTTACTTTCACAGGTACTTAATCACTTATCCCTAGTTAGCTACATGTTGCCTTGCATTCCATCCTGACCTCTTTGATATTCCTGAAGTTCCTTTGTTTTCTGACCTTCCTAATTCTCATCCTTAGGATACTTAGTGTCTTGTCTGCAGCCTGCATGAGCTGCTTGACCTCCTGGGGGGGTGGGGGGGTACTGAGTCTGTTTCCTAAAAAAAATGCAGGAAGGGATTGATCTGTCTTATCTACTTCAACTTTATTATCTTCCCTTATGGGGACTACTTCATCTCAATAGGGAATCTCTTCCAAAAGAGGGAGGAATAGAAGAAGGGGGAATGAAAAGCAGATAAAGGGGGATTTGGAAAAGCAATTGAGCATGGAAGCAGCAGAAAAATATGTCACTGAGCATAAGGGTTATTCGTGTTCAAGGCCAAAGAAGGTGAGCTTAGAGAAAGTTTTATTTAAAAAAAAAAGTGTAGAGTTTGAAATCAGTTATGCTACAGTGATTGAGTTTCCCTCTATTGTTTTCCACCATATTGGGCTGGGCTAGGTGATCCTCAGGGCACTCCCCACCTTATATTTGCCAATAAATAAGGTTTTATTAAGCACTCATTATGTGCTTTGAATGCAATAGAATGTATGAAACATTTCCTCTTAATCTTATGCTCTATGATTCAATGGGGAAAAAAGGCAGAGAAAAAAGAAGGGGCTTGGATTTAAAAATGTACCTGGCAGTACATGTACAAGTGGCTACGGGGAATAGAAGAAGAAGGGAACCTGTCATTACAGTAGATCAAATGTGCTGTGGTGGAGATTTGGGCTAGAAGGGAAGCCTTCTGCAAAAATAGTGTCTCAACAGAATTCTAAGGAGAAATGCCAAGCCTTCTTCAAAATGCCTTCCCTATCACCAAGAAATGGAGGGTTTAGACCCAACTCTACCTCCCTCTTTGTTCCCTGAAAGAGAAGTGGTGATTTGCCTCTAAGCATCAGATGTAGGAAGGTACTCACCAGGCTGCTCTCTGTTGCTGAGATGTAGAGCAGGGCCCTGCCATTCAGAGGATGAGTGAACACAGATGGGGGAAAGAAGAAGTTAGTTATAGGCTCTGAGAGTTCTGTGCTTCCTCCAAAGATGTGATTATTTTGTCAGCTGCTACACCAAACACACTGACTTCATGGGAACTCAGAGGAGCACTTAAGGCTTGAAGTATGTCCCAGGTGCAAATCACATTCAGCTGTATTTATTAATGGGAAAAAATAATCCTATTATCCATTCCTCATTGATAATGAGCATGGTCAGACATCTGAGAGTGGCTTAAGAGAGAAAATTGTTCTAGGTCCCCAGAGAAAGGTAATTTTAATATGAGGGTTTGCTTTTCCTCTGGACATCCTAAAACCCCAAAGGTATACCGAGTCAGAGAACACATAAAGAATTCTTTTTCTTGTATTTCCAGTTTTGGCTGTAGTAAGGTGACTTTGAGCAACAGAAGCCAAACTGATAAGAAGGAACTTCTGAGTGAGACACTCCCTTTGGCTTCTTCCCTACTTTTTTGATAAACACAGATATGCATCTCTCAGTTTGCTCTTGACAAGAATCCATTTGAATCTCTGATATCAATTCATTCCCTCAGTAGTGTAATTCCCCCTCCTTTGTCACTGGACTTCTATTCCAGATACCAAGGCCCCTCACAAACATATAGCACATCCTCCACCACCACCACCTTGCCCTGTTTTTAGTCACCTAGTCCCTATCCCCAATAAGGTATAACAATCCTGAACCCCATCTCCTAGAGTAGGCAATATTCCACTTCTTACCTTAGAGCATGGGTCTGGCATAGTTTCTGGTCATTTTATGACAAACACTAACAAGAAGGGATTTTAGAAAGAAATTATAGAAACTAATATATAACTCCAGACTAAAAAACTTAGCACCTTGAAAGAGGCAATACAAGTGGCCAGAATTACACATGTAAAAATTTAAATTAAATCTCAAATAATAAAAATATTATATTTTAGGAGGTTTGTTAATGATCATTAGAAATCAAGGAATAAAGAGGATACAAAATGAAGACCATGTGCCAATGGCTCATCAGCCAGTTCAAACTCCCTCCTTACCACCACCAAGCTTGGGACAGGAAGTAAAGAGGCGGGACCCTCCATGTCCCCACCTAATATCCCCTGTCTATAGGAAGTATGTAATGACAGGAAGTCAGTGGGCTCCCGGGAAATGTAGGGTTTTTTTTAGAGTAACAGATTTTCAATTATACACACACCAGAAACTTGTCATCATTCATAAACTAACAAAATGGTCAATTCCTATACTACAGACAAAAACTTCAAATATCTTTGGAATCTCAGCCCATAAACAGTCCAATAACTAGATCATAATCACAGATAAAACTACTACCAACAATCTCCTGGACATAAATGAATGCACAAAAACTTGTGAAAACTTTTTTTTAATTTTTAAAATTTCATTTTCTTTTCTTTTTGTATGTGAAATTTTAAAATTTTTGTTTGTCCTTATATTAAAGTTCTCAGGTATTTCTGTCCCTCCCTTCCCCACACTACAGAAGGTATCATTTGACAATATATAAAATACTTATATATATGTGTATATGTCTATGTATAGAATGTATGTATATATGCATGTATGTAAACACACACACACACACACACATATATATAGAGAGAGAGTTTTGTATGTTTCTACGTATCAGTTCTTTGGAGTTTGAAATTCACAGCTATTTTGTTGCTACATATAGTTTTGCTCATTTTACTCTTCATAATTTCATATCGGTCCATCCAAAAAATTTTAATTGAATTTTTTCCCAATTACATGCAGAAACAATTTTACCATTTATTTTCTGTCATTTTGTGATTCAAATTCTCTCCTTTGGTCCTCCCACATTTCTGAGGTAGCAATCATTATTATATAAGATATATATATGTGCTTTCATGGAATAAGTATTTCTATGTTGTCATGATATGAAAGAATACATATCACACATGCAAGGAAAAAATCATGAAGTAAATAAAGTGAAAAATGGCATGCTTAAATCGACATTCAGAGTTCATTAGTTACTTACATGGCAGTGGATAGCCTTTTTTCATCATAAGTCTCTTGGGGTTGTCTTAGATCTTTGCATTATTGATAATAGTTAAATCATTCACAGTTGATCGTATAATATTGATATTCTCCTGGTTCTGCTTGCTTCACTTTGCATCACTTTGCATAAGTCTTTCCAGTCTTTTTCTGAAATTATATTCTCATCATTTCTTATGGCACAATAAGATTTTAATATAATCACATACCAACTTGATCAGCTATTCATCACCCTCAATTTCCAAATCTGCCCCAACTTCAAAGAGCCATTATAAATATCTTTGCATATGTAGGTCTTTTCCCCCTTTCTTTTTTGTATGTCTATAAATAGTTTTAATTTCATCTGAGAATTGCATGATTAGATCCTTTGACCACTTATTAATTATAAATTTGAAGTGGTTTTCTATATATTTGAGAAATGAAGGTTTTGTCAGATACTACAATTTTCCCGTTTGTTTTTTTCCCTTCTAGTCTTAGTTAAATTGATTTTGTTTTATAAAAACTATTTAATTTAATGTAATCAAAATTATTCATTGTACTTATGATAATGTTATCTCTATCTTGTTTAGTCTTAAATTCTTCCCTCATCCACAATTATGAAGGTAAGTTATTCCATATTATCCTTATTTGTTTGTGATATCAGTCTTTATTTCTGAGTAAATATCCATTTTGACTTTATCTTGGTATATGGTATGAGATGTTGGTCTATGTCTAGTTTCTGTCATGCTGTTTTCCAATTTTCCCAGCATTTTTTGTAAAATAATGAGTTCTCCCAAAAGCTAGATCTGTCAAATACTAGGTTACTCTGGTCATTTATCTTTGTGTACTGAGTACCTAATTTATTCTATTAATCACCTACTCTGCTTCTCAGCAACAGATTGTTTTGAGGATTTTCACTTTAAATATAGTTTGAGATTCTATATGGCTAAGCCAACTTCTTTTATTTTTTTCCATTAATTTCCTTGGTCTTTTTGACCTTTAGTTCTATCAGATTAAATTTATTGTTTTTTTTTTTTTACTTAATGAAATAATTATTTGGTAGTTTGGTTATTATGGCAATGAAGTAAATTAATTTAGATAAAATTGTAATTTTTCTTATATTGGCTCAAACTACCCATGAGAATTTAATTTTTTTCCTAATTCTTTAGATATTTATTTGTGTGAAAAAATATTTTGTAATTGTGTTCCTGGTTTTGTTTTGGCAGGTAAGCCTCCAGGGATTTTATATTGTCTACAGTTATTTAAAATGAGATTTCACTTTCTGTCTCTCAGTCTTGGACTTTATTGGCAGTATATAGAAATGCTAAAGATTTATGTGGGTTTATTTTATATCCTATAACTTTGCTAAAGTTATTTTTTCCAATTAATTGTTTTGGTTGACTCTTTAGGATTTTCTAAGTGGAACCACATGATATATCAATTTTTTTTCTTCTGCATTTCTGGTCCCAGAGTTCTTTCTGTGGATGTGGATAGCATTCTTTCTCATAAGTTACTATGGATTGTCCTGGATCATTGCTTTGCTGCTAGTAGAAAAGTCTACTTTTGCCATAATGTATCAGCCTCTGTGTACAATGTTCTCCTTGTTCTGCTCCTTTCACTCTGTATCAATTCCTGGAGGTCTTTCAGTGCACATGGAATTCCTCCAGTTCATTAGTCCTTTCAGCACAATAGTATTCCATCACCAACTGATACCATCCTTTGTTCAGCCATTCCCCAATTGATGGACACCCCCTCATTTTCTAATTTTTTGACACCACAAAGAGCATGGGATAAACATTTTTGTACACGTGTTTTTCCTTATTATCTCCTTGGGGTACAAACACAGCATTGATATGACTGGGTCAAAGGGTAGGCATTCTTTTAAAGCCCTTTGTGCATAGTTCTAAATTGCCCTCCAGAATGGTTGGAACAATTCACAACTTCACCAGCAGTGCATTAGTGTCCCAATTTTGCCACATCCCCTCCAACATTTATCAATTTCCTTTGCTGTCATATTGGCCAATCTGTTAGGTATAAAGTGGTACCTCAGAGTTGTTTTAGTTTGCATTTCTCTAATCAGAAGGGATTTAGAATACTTTTTCATGTGCTTGTTGATAGCTTTGATTTCATCATGTGAAAACTGCCTATTCATGCCCCTTGACGATTTGTCAATTGGAGAATGGCTTGATTTTTTTGTAAATTTGACTTCGTTCCTTATATATTGGGGAAACTAAACCTTTGTCAGAGAGTTTTGTTATAAAAATATTCTCCCAGTTTGTTGCTTTCCTTCTCATTTTGATTGCATTAGTTTTGTTTGTACAAAACCTTTTAAATTTTATATCAAAGTCATTAATTTTACAATGTAAGGATAATTTAGGTTTGTGACCTAATTTAAATTTGATTTTTGGTCACCAGGGGATATCCCAATAAAATACCCAAGTCAGTTTGGAAATGTATGGTGGTTTAATCAATATATAGAGAAAAAAATCAAGGAGAAGAGAGAGGGAAAAGGTACAGGATTTCTCCCACCTGGCCTGTGCCAGGCGAGCCACGAGGTTCTTGAAGATTAGAGGCTTTCTCTAAGAGGATAGTGTTTGGAAGGTAAAGGAGAGAAAAATCAGCCTAACCTTCGAGAGATCTCAAAGAAGAGCCTCATCAAACTAGGTTACTAGGCTTCCTCCAGTTTGGTATCAAGGAAAACTCACTGCTAAACCCGGACAATAGCAGCTACCACATCAAGATGCCAACACACTCAGCAAGCTCTAGCCACCTCTCCACTATCCAAGAGGCCCAAGAGAGGAAGTGATGTGAAATCTATAGATGGGGTTACATCACTTTTCTGCATCATCTCACATATACCAATGATATCTTAGGCTTGACTTAGGATAGCCTAGGGGTCTGTCAGTTGTTTCTGATTTGTAATTTGCTAGCACATGTCTGTCAAAGGCCATCCTCCTAAATACTTAATCCTTAAGTATGGGTATAGACATTCCTGATTTTGTTAGACTAAGTAGGGTGGAGTAATCTAAAGTTCACAATTCCTCCGATGATGATTGGGGAGACCAGTCTCCCCAATTAATCACTAAACATAATTATCCTGCACCTTCAAATTTTCTAACTGCAAGTACATACACAATTTCAACTTCTAAGAGGAAATTACAATAGTTAGATAGAAGAGCGAAATAGAAGAAATACAGAGAGCAAAACCAATGTTTGCTGAGTACATTGATAAAAACCAATTAGGGGGCAGTCCCCTATTGGCATAGGAGTTCAATTCATATTCATTCACATTCAAATAAATGTTTAATCAAACTTCAGTTCAATCAACCACACACAAAGTTTGTTCTGGATCTTCTTGATGTAGTGTACATTTTCTGGCATCTTTCTGCAACAGTTCATTCTATGGATTTAGGAGTTAGCAAGTTTCTTTCTGTGAAGATCTTTCTCGAATAAAAATGTCAAAATCTTGCATTTTTATTAAAATACAATCCCCCCCCCCAAAATTGAGTGTTAAAAAAACATCCAAGTTCAGCTTAGGATGCGATGTTGAGTTATGGGTGTGTATGAGTCAATTATCAAAAGAAGAGAAAAACAAAACAAACAACCCCCCCCCAAAAAAAATAAAGAAAAAAGTGGAAAAAAAGTTAAACTTTTGGTAGAAAGAAAAAAATTGAAAATCAGAATAAAAATACCAAAATCTATATATATAAAATGTTGAGTAAGCAAGAATAATTTCATAATAGGCCCTTGTATTAGGGTTCAATAAATTTCTATTTCACAACTCTGTAGGAGAGAATGCAGTAATATTTGACTTACCCATTTTCAGCCAAGACTACAGGAAGTTGCCATGCTATAAGAAGAAAAAGAACTAGAATTTTATTTTGATAGGGAAGTATCTTTCCCTGGTCTGACTTTTTGTCATTCTCAGGGATATGGGGAGCCAGGATGATAATCAAACTTTGGTACTTGTCTGAGTATTTCACAAAGAGTGTAGACACAAGGAAGTCCTATGACAACATATGTCAAGTGTTGCAACCTTGAGTCTCCAAGTTGGAGGGAGTGGGGTGTAGCAACTCAGAGCCATGACCAGGGGTGGGCAGTGTGAAGTTGTGACCTGGGGGTAGGGAAATATATACTTTACTTTCTTCAAGAGACTCAGGGACTCAGGCATGGGAGAAAGCAATCAGGAGACTGCAGGGAAGCAGTGGCAGCATCAGGGGCAGCAGGAGCAGCCATCAGCAGAGATGCCAGTCCTACTCCTCCACTATCCTGGTGGGTGAGTCCACAGCACTGGGAAACCACCTGTCTTTACTAAGAGGGTATCTTTAAAAAAAGTGGAGAATTCATTTCCCAAAGTAGTTGACGAGAAATATAAGGTTAAAAATTAATATCCAAATATTTCAAGTATTATAATTTTATAAGATTTATTAATAATAACTGTACATAAATGATAGTGATAGCCTTAGTAAGGAGAAGGATCCCAGTCTGGTTGTGATGGGGAGAGAGAGCAAGAGTGAGGGTGGAGTTCACAGAAACTTATTTACAAAACATCAGCACACAATGAGGGGATGAAAGAAAAAAGGAATTTTGGGAAGAGAAAAAGAATTGTGGGGAATGAAGTCCTGAGGCACAAAACTACATTTATACAATATGTATCATGTACTACTGAGAAGAAGGTATATTCCTTTTTATCCATGTTCAGTTTTCTCCATGTATCTATATAATTCTAACTTTTCTAGCATTTCATTTACTTCCCTTACTTCTTTCTTATTTATTTTTTGGTTTGATTTATCTATTTCTAAAAAGGGAAGGCTAAGATTCCCTACTAGTATAGTCTTATTATTTATTTCCTTCCTGAGCTCCTTTAATTTTTCCTTTAGAAATTTAGGTGCTATACCATTGCTTCACAAATGTTTAGTAATGATATTACCTCATTGTTTATAGTACCCTTTAGCAAAATGTAATTTCCTTCCTTATCTCCTTTAATCAGATCAATTTCTACTTTGGCTTTGTCTGTTATTATGATTGCTACTCTTCTTTTTTTTTTTCACTTTAGATAATATATAATAAGTTCTATTCCAGCCTTTTACCTTGTATCTGTGTGTGCCACCCTGCCTTAATTAATTTCTTGTAAATAACTGTAAGGACCAGAATGTAAGGTATTAATATAAAAGGTTGAATTGAATTTAAGAATAGGATCACCAGGAATTTAATCATTTCCAAAATGATTTTTTTAGTAATTTATATATAAAATATAGAAAGAGTAAAAGTAAGAAAAATCAGAGAGAGGATAGGTTAAGATATCTAACCTAAACAAAGTATTTTGCTCAGACCCCTGGCTCAACCCAGGCAGGGTTAATTAGTCCTTAGCCAGAGGGGACTCAGCCCTGAGCTGAGGACCTGGGGATGTGGAGGCCTCTCCTGAGCCTAGTCCCTTCAGAAAAAAATCCAGGAAAGGAGTCAGCCTTTTTCACTCACCTCATCTGGTAATTCTAAGGGAAAAATCCAAGAGCAGTCCAAGGTCCTCAAGCCAAAGCTCCTTCAAGGTCAAGTTGAAGGTGAAAGATAACTTCACAAGAAATTCTTGGCATTATTAAAGGTAATTCCTTTTCGTACCCTCTGACTTCCTTCCATTTCATATGTACCAATTACAGCTAAAGCTTTGCTTAGGACTGCCTAGGGGGCAGTCAGTTGATTCTGATTCATCACCTACTATTGTACACATGGGTCACAGAACTCCTCCACTCAAGTGTAAGTGCAGTGTATACACTTCTGGTGATTAAATCTAAAAATGGGCAGGGGAGAGTTAATCCCATCTTCTCACAACATATAGTAGAATTATGTTTTTTAATTCTACTCTGCTCTCTGGTTCCATTTTATGTGTGAGTTTATCTCATTCACATACAGCATTATGATGACTAACTGTGTATTATCCTCCATCATATCCCATGTAGATCCTGCTCTTTTCCCTTCCCCTCTATTCCTCCTCATGAGTATTTTATTTTTTATCACCCCCTCCAAATCCCCCTTCCTTCAATTACCCCCACTTCTCTTGTCTTATTTCCCTTCTACTTCTCTGTAAGGTGGTAGAATTCTATGCCCTAATGAATGTACTTGTTTTCCCCTCTCTGAACCATTTATAATGAGAGTAAAATTTAAGCATTGCCCATCACCACCCTTATCCTCCCCTCTCTATAATGATTTTTCACACTTCTTTATATTATATAGTTTACCCCATTCTATCTCTCCCTTCCCTTTTCTCTCCATGCAACCCTCTCTTTCACCCCATGATTTTTTTGCATATCATTCATATGCATACATGTCATACATACATTTCATTTCATATCATCACATTTACATATATATCATATCATCTTATATTATCACATACAACATATCATCATAATCAGCTTATTGCCTCATCCTCTTTCTGGATAAATTCCTTCTATCATCTCTATTACTACTTCTCTTTCTTATTTACCTTTTTTGGGCTTCTCTTGTGTCTTGTGTTTGGACTTCAATTTTTTTATTTCAGTCTGGCTTATTCCTCAGGAATGCTTGGAAATCTTCTATCTTATTGAATGATATTTTTTATCCTTAAATAATATACTGTTTTTGCTGGATAGGTGACTGTGTTGTAAACCCAAATCTTTTGTCTTCCTGAATATCCTTTTTATCCCTGAATGTAGAAGCTGCTAGGTACTATGTGATCCTGATTGTAACTTCATGGTATGTGAAGGATTTCTTTCTGACTGCTTGAAGATTTTTCTTCTTAGCTTGGTAGTTCTTGCATTTAGCTATTATATTCCTGGAATTTGTCATTTGAGGATTTCTTTCTGGAGAATCTGTGAATTCTTTCAATTTCAATTTTATTTTCTTGTTTGAGGATCTCTGGGCAGTTTTCTTCAATAATTTCTTGTAGTGTGATGTCCAAGGTTTTTTCTTGATCATGGCTTTCAGGTAGTCCAATAATTCTCAAATTGTCTCTCCTAGGTCTATTTTCTATGTAAATTATTTTTTCAATAAACTATTTCATGTTTTCCTCTTTTTAAAAAAATTCTTTGATTTTGCTTTATTGTTTCTTACAAAATCATTAGTTTCTAGATGGTCAGTTCTGATTTTTAAGGCCTGATTTTCCTCTCTGTTTTTGGTTCTCCTTTTTTCAATTGGCCTGTTTCTTCTTGTATCATTTTCATTTCTGTTTCCCTCTTTCCCTCTGCCTCTCTTAATTGGTTTTTGACAATTTTTTGAGTTCTTCCAGAATCTGTGTCCAATCCATATTTTTCTTTAGGTCTGTGCATCTATTTCCTTTGCTTTTATTGTCCCCTTCTGTGGCTTTGCTCTTTGTATACATACAAATTCTTTAGTTAGGTGCCTTTCTTATTGTTTGCTCATTTTTACTATCTAATTGTAGGTAGGCTTGGGATTATGATGTGATGGTCTAAGTGCTGAGAACTTTGAAAGGCACTTCTCACTGCTGATTCAATTGACCCTTGAGATGCTGATAGCTTAAAGACTTGTCTCAGGCTTAGGTGTGAGCTTTTTATCTCACTCTCATTTTGATTAGGTGAGGGGATGATCAAATCCTAGGCTCAGGGTTGCACTGTGTATTTGATCCAATCAGGCACATCCTTGATTGTCCTGTCTGTCCTGTCTTGTAGCTCTGCCTTGAGCTTTAGGCAAAAAGATCAGTACTTCACCCCAATTAAGTCCTTGTCCCAAGTCCAGACTAGACTTCCCTGAGCTGAGGCTCTGAACTTCTCCTCAGGTTTGAAATGTCAATTGGTAAAAGTTGGCATGTACCACTATTTGCCCAGGTAGGATCTCAGGGCCTGGATGTCTGGATTGGGCTTAGGTGCTGTAAGAATAAAAATTTGGTTGACTATACATAAAAGTTTTTTTTTTAAAGTGAGATTGTGGTTACCATTTATAAAATATTAGCCCTTAAGTAAAAAATGAATGTTAGCAGCTTTTATTTACAACAAAATAGAGATAGTGAAAGTGGGAAATGTAGGAAGGAGACAAAGCCTGGTCTAGCCTACCAGCCCCAAGTGCTATTCTGGTGAAATAAGGCTCAGCCCCAGGCAGGGGCTTCCCCAAGTCCTGATCATCAAGTGGATTTCCCAGTAGTCCTTGGCCAGAAGTACCAGTGGTGTCTTCAGCCAGACTTCCACCAACACAGAATGACTCCAAGGAAAGCATGTCTCTTGGGAAGCATCTCTCCAAAAATAAGGAAGGAAAGAGACCACCTCCATCCTAGCTCACCAATGCAGAGAGTCCCAGAATGCTCAGGCTAGCCTTTTTAATGGAGTTTTCTCTATATCACTTACTGTCACTCCCTCACTTCACAGGAACCAATCACAGCCTTCCAATTTGCCTAAAACTGCCCAGGGTGGGGAAATACTTGTGGCCTTTGGAGGTGTGAGCTAGTAAGTGGCTTGTGAACTCTCTTACTTAACAGGTTAAATTACTTAACAGATTCAATTAAATAAAAATAGACAAAGGGAGAGTCAATTCTATCTTCACAGTGCCAAAACTTGAACAGCAGATGTGGGGTTGGAGGGATGTGGCTTACTCTTTCCTACTTGTTACAGCTTCTTGCTCACTCTGTTTTCCTCTAACCTCACTGCCCCAGATGTTCTTTGCCTATCTTTCAGGTTTTTCTTTTCTTGAATTTTGTTTCACTCTGTCTCATTGTTGGTTCTTTCACTCCTGTATTCATTTTGTGGTGATAGTTTAATCTTGGTTAGAGAGGATTCTCATGGTGGCACGCAGCTGCTCTAGATTACTCTGCCATCTTGGCTCCACTTCCTGAAGTCTCTAATAAGGACCTATTTAAGGATAAATTAGAATAAACCTCCTCCTTTGAACCATGAGGCTATCCATAAAAATCATGTGGATGTGTGAATTTCAAAACTATTTCACCCTAATCAGACCATTCTTTAGAAGATCTGAGTTAGCTATTTCCTGATCAATAGCAAGAGATCCTTGGAATAACAGAATCAGGTCTTGGAAACTACATTTCTCCTCCCTTCTTAGTTTAAAAAGATTAGGAAGGTCTGCATTAAACTCAAGATTTAATTATCTGAGAAAATGGCCTTCAACAGTGTGATATTGAAATCACTTTAAAAGACTGATATATAATAATTTAAGGTAGCCAAGGAATTCACTTATGTAATTCCTAAATGAAACACTCAAGTCAGCTGCCAAATTTTTATGGTGTCTTAATTACAACAGGAAGAAGATAATATTAGAGAGAGAGAGAGAGAGAGAGGGAGGGAGAGAAGGAAAGAGGGAAAGAAGGAAAGAAGTTTAACTCAGAACCAATCTGGCTCAGGCTGAGCCAAAGCAGGTATTAAGGCCTTGGATAACCAAGGCATGGGAAGGGATCAGTCCTTATCACTCATGGGGCTCCTCCAACCTCAAGCACCAGCCTTGAACTGCCTCTAGCCCTCCTCCCAGGAAGTCCTGAGAACTCCAGAGGCTGTTCTCTACCTCACTTCCTGCATCTCACATGTGCCAATGGTGGCTCAAGCTTGACCTAGGACCGCCCAGAGATCTGTCCTTTTTTTTGCACATGTCTGTTGAAGGCAATATTCTCAAATAATTAAATCTTGAGTTTGCTGCAGCCCTTCCTAATCTTGTTACACTGAGTAGGGTGGAGAATGTAGTTTCCAAGACCTGATTCTCTTATTTCAATTATCTCTATTGTCATTGATCAGGAAATTGCTAAATCCGATCTTCTAAAGAATGGTCTGAATAGGGTGGAGTAGTTTTGAAATTCACAATTCCCCCTGAGGCCTGAGGAAGACTAGTCTCTCTGATGGGTCTTGTAAACATACCAGCTATGAAATTACAATAGTTAGAGATAAGGGAAAATAGGAGAGATAGAGAGAGAGAGAGACAACAAAACCAATGTTTTGCTGGGAGCATTGACAAAAGCCAATTAGGGGGCAGTCCCCTTTGGCAGAAGAGTGTACATTCAAAATAAATTCAATCAACCTACAGTTCTGATTCCTTTGCCCCAGCCCACCCCCACCCCCCCGACACAACAATATATAAAAAATGGTGCTCATCCAAAAAATACTCGAGGTGCTAATGCCCCTCAGGGGGTGCCCTTCAGCAAGGTGCCTTTCAGGGGGGTGCTGAAACTCCTTTCCTTCTCTCTCTCTCTCTCTCTCTCTCTCTCTCTCTCTCTCTCTCTCTCTCTCTCTCTCTCTCTCTCTCTCCCTCTTATCCCCCTTTCTCTCCCTCTAATATTTTCTTCCTCCTGTTGTAATTAAATCACCATAAAAATTTGGCAGCTGACTTGGGTATTTTATTATTTGGAATTTTCCTTGGCAACCATTTAAATTTAGATTTTTTCAGTCTCAACCATAATATTTACCCTTTACAGATGGATCCTACCAGGAAGTAGATCCTTCTTGTACATGTGTATTTGTGTTTATATGTGTTTATTGTTATATATTATTTATAATTTTTGTAAGGCTCCAATGTCATTAATGATGTTTCCTGAACTATTAATATATGAACAACAGGATTAATTAAGTATGGCACATGCTCCTCATTGAGCAGTCGTTAAAATATCCAACATAATGTTGCAGAATTTTCAGTTTAGCCATGCAGGAAACCACAACTGTCACTCAAAAGTAAGGAAAGGAGGGCAGAGTAGAGATGGCAGCATAGAGGCAGTGAAAGTTCAGACCTCTGAAAACCTTTCCTGACCAATTAAAAACAAAATGTTCCTAGGGACTGAAAAACAAATCTAACAACAGGTCAGGGCTAAGGAATCCTCCTACTGGACTCAACTTAAAAGGTACACCCCCCCCAAAAAAAAGCCTGAATTCGAGAACACCCGGGTTTAAGGGGAAGGAAGAAGGAATGTCCCAGGACTCCTCCCTCACCCACAGTACTATGGTATAGGTTGGTGATGCAATATTGTGCTCAAAGGACTAATAAACTGGAGGAATTCCATTTGATCTGGAACAACCTCCAGGAAGTGATGCAGAGTGAAAGGAGCAGAACCAGGAGAACATTATACACAGAGACTAATACACTGTGGTACAATCGAATGTAATGCACTTCTCCATTAGTGTCAATGCAGTGATCCTGAACAACTAGGAGGGATCTATGAGAAAAACCACTCTCCACATTCAGAGGAAGAACTATGGGAATAGAAACACCAAAGAAAAACAACTGCTTGATTATATAGGTCAAAGGGATATGATTGGGGATGTAGACTCTAAATGAACATCCTACTGCAAACATCAACAACATGGAAATAGGTTCTGATCAAGGACACATGCTATATACCCAGTGAAATTGCACGTTGGCTATGGGAAGGGCAGGGGGAGGGGAGGGAGGGAAAGAATATGATTCTTGTAACCAAGGAATAATGTTCTAAATTGACTAAAAAATATTTAAACATTTAAAAAAAATTTTTAAGTAAAGAAAGAAGGAGGCTTATTATGCATGTGAGCATGGACCCAGCCAGGGCAAAGAAGAAAGGAACTCTGGGTATTTTATACATCATCAATTGGGGAGGGTTTCCATAGGTTACATGACACATATACAATCAGGGGTTTCTATGGGCTTCCATGGGTTATATGATACATACAGAAGAGTTTTCATGGGTTATGAACACAAACATGAGGGGCAAGCATGGTCATTAAAACATAGGCAAGGTCAGACATCCATCATGGATTTGTTAGGTCATAGCATGGGAAGTAACAGTGCCCTATGAAGTGGAAGGTACTTGCTTCATTCAGAAGTTCCAGGGAAAGAAGGGGCTATCAATAGCGAGCTTCTGGGTGTGTCAGCCTTGCAAAGCCAGTCCTTAGAACATAAAGGGGTCCCTAAAGGGGGAGATCTGAGGACTTTCCACTACAAGGCAATTTCCAATATACTATGTGAGCCAATGAATCAAGTTTACTCTGGAGTTTAGAAAGAGTTCTTGATGTGTGCAAAATAGAAGCTGCTATATTTTGGGCTAATCCTTCAAGATAAATTTTTCAGTCTACTACTGCTTCATTCCAAGATCAAGAACTAAAGCCCATAGAAATTTATACCAAGGGCTATTTACTTGTACTACGATGGGATTAAAACTTCCTCAAATAGATCTCTTCTCTCTATGCCACCATGCACCTAGATTTCTTGAATAACTAATGCTTATCAAACCCTTGGTGTGCCATTGGAGTAAGATAAGATGTTCCACAAGTGCCATACCATTCTGAGGGGAGAGGAAAATGTTTGCCTTTCAAAGATAAAAAGAAAAAGCAAATGGAGCAAAAGGATAAAAATATGTGAGGTTCAATCCTATTATTGAGGCTATAGATTCCTGTGGAACTTACAGGGACCACTACCCAGTTTGCAAATGTTGTTGATGTATTTGTTGACATATCCAAAATCCATGAGGTCCTATTTGATTTTGATATGTTACTATGCAACCTCACAAAGTGACGAGTAAGCATTCATTTACTTCTATGTATCCTCTTGCAAAGTGAGGGTCAATATAATGGCTAGTTGTAGGAATATGAACTGGCCACCTGGTAGAGTCTAATCACCATACATAAGTCATATTAACAGTCTTTTTTGGGGGAGCCAAATGAAAGTTAGAGGGGTACCTACGTAACTATTTTGAAATGGATGTTTGCAATACAATCCAGGATAACACAATCCATGAAAAAATATAGAAGAGTTATTATCATCAATATGTAAGTTTGTATGTTCAGGTTAATGCTGGCCCACAGCTAATGATAAAAGGAACAGACCTAGAATGGAAGTTATGATTCAGATTGCAGAATTCTACTTAAAGGAGTATCAAGATTTGCCTTCCCTGTTGTTGGCCTTAGTATCAAGTCCTGATATTCATCAGCATCATTACTAATTATAGCATCCTCAAAGTCACCAGTCTGAGGTTCAGCATCCAAACATTTAGACTCCTGGGTTTCTTATGCTCTGTTTTTAATATGTACTTCACAGTATGAATCTCTTCTGGAATAAGTAATGAGTTCTACTGTATCTATAGGTACTAAATTTTGAACAGTCAAATTGTCATGGGGATTTGGAATAGTTTTATCCCATCCCAATCCTTATAACAATTGTAGCAATAGAAAATTCCCCAACACTAGAGTATAGTGGTAGTCTCTCGGTGATCAAGAATGACTATTGTCTTTGTGCATTATCATCTATTGATGTACCCTCATGTGGTTTTGGAGTCCAAAGGCTGAGGCGCAGGGTTTGTGGCACATGGGGCATGGGACGCCAGTTGTTACAGGAGGTGCGATTATGGCCTGGTGTCGGCGTTCACACTCAGGGGCAAGATGTCGACGTCGCTCATCTTCAAAGGTGGTGGCGGCATGGTTAATGTGGGCTCGCCAGCTGCTTCTGTCAGAGGCAGCAAGTTCTAGTTGCTTTGGTGTAATGCCAGCCCACTTCAAGTTGGACTTTAGCTGATCCTTGAATCTTTTCTTTGGTCGACCTTGTTTCCTGAG
The DNA here is from genome assembly GCF_027887165.1 of Monodelphis domestica. Lineage (NCBI taxonomy): Eukaryota > Metazoa > Chordata > Mammalia > Didelphimorphia > Didelphidae > Monodelphis > Monodelphis domestica. The sequence goes on from NC_077230.1 coordinate 451,942,004, forward strand.
TACAGCTGACAGTTCATCATAGAATATCTATCTTGGTATTCGCTGTGGGTCCATGTGGATGATGTGTCCAGACCATCGTAGCTGGGTTTTGAGGACCATGACTTCGATGCTGGTAGAGTTGGCTCTGTCGAGGACTTCCTGGTTGGTGATTCGGTCCTGCCATCGGATCCTCATGATTGACCGGAGAGAGCTTTGGTGGAATTGCTCCAGCTGTTTCATGTGCTTCCGGTACAGTGTCCATGTCTCACAACCATACAGGAGCGAGCTGAGGACCACTGCGTTGTACACTTTGAGCTTCGTCACAGTGCTTACACCTCTGTGTTGGAGGACTTTGCAGCGCAGCCGCCCGAGTGCCTGGCTGGCCTTTTGGATCCTGGCATTGATCTCATGGTCTAGGGACCCGTCGTTGGCGATGGTGCTGCCCAGGTACTTGAAAGTGTTGACATTAGAAAGCTGTGTGCTGTCAATTGTAATGCACGGCTGGTTCGTTGGCCTCCCTGGTGCAGGTTGGAACAGCACCTCTGTTTTGCTGAGGCTGATAGTCAGGCCAAACAGTTTTGTTGCGGTGGAGAACCTGTCCACAATGGTTTGGAGATGATTTTCTTGGTGGGCCATGAGAGCACAGTCATCTGCAAAGAGAGCTTCCAGGATGAGTCTCTCTGTTGTCTTTGTTTTTGCAGTCAGGTGGCAAAGGTCAAATAGTGAGCCATCCAGTCGGTATTTGATGTAGACGCCCAGGTCTAGATCCATCACAGCATGTCGTAATACTTGGGTGAAGGATAGGTTGAATAGTACCGTAGCGAGGACACAGCCTTGTTTCACGCCATTGGAGATGTTGAAGCGATCGGAAGTCTCTCCAGCAGATAGGACTTCCCCACTAGAGTAGAAATACAACTATACACATCATGATCAAGAAAATCTAAATGGAATAAAATAATGGTTTACTTTGTTTCTGAGGCTGAATGGGAATGTTTAATCAAAATCTTCTTTTTAAAAGTTTTTTTGGCTGAATAGTTCTGAAAACCTTCTAATTAAATGACTATTCAAACTGCTTTTATTTCTGTCCAAACTATTGTTTATGCTACTTTCATTAATTATCCCTCCTCTCAGGGACATTTTAACATGACCCTGAAGAGGATCACCAGTTGGGGCCACCTCTGTAAAAGGTAAACTTACCACAGAAGTGATGGAGAGACCTATAGGAATAAGATCATAACAAAAATCTAGGTCATCTAATTTCCTGTTATATAGGGTTAATATCAAATTTATATCCTTTAGGGAGTAAGTAGAATAAATTTTGACCCAGAGAGTACAAGTCAATCTTGGAGTATGTGTACAGATTTTAGGGCTGGTTGCGAGGCCAGTAGAGGGAGAGACAAAAACCCATTGGTGATATGAATGGTCTGTGACTTCATTTCAATAAAATAAAGATCAGTGCCACCAATGTTGCATCAAAGGATGTCAATTAGAGGATGCTGAGAGACAAAAAGGACTACAATGGTAGTTTTCATATTTGGTTTGATTGCATGTAATAACAGAAAATTTAAATAAGTATATTATGTTTAAAGATGCAGCTTGAATTGTGGATGTATTATGAACTGAAAACAGATCAGTAGCTAAAGAGTGGCACCTTAATGTAATAAGGTGAACTGAATAGTCCATATAAATAGTCCAATAAAGAAGGGAAAGGATAACAGGAAAAGCTTTCAGGTACTCTAAAACAATCATTGATAATAGTAGTGATGCATGGGGAAAAGAATGAACATAAAGAAATGTCACAATCAGTGACTTCAGTAAAAGTTATATTATATTCAGAGCTCAAAGGGGGAATAGTCATATCTCCTAAACAGAGAAGCAGTAGGTACATAAGATGGATATACTATGCTCCTACTTAATGGTTAAATCTGAACCATATGACTAACAGGTCCAAGAATAATAACTGAGTGGGGCATACTTGCACCAAAATTCTCCCCCCCCCCCAATATTTTAAAAACTGTTCAGAGTGCCTTGAGTTTAGATCTGTAAGGGTGAAAATGGGTTATTTTATAAAAGGTTGGACTTGATTATTTTAATATAGCTTCTCCAGGAATTTAATTTATTCCAAAGAGATTTATTTACAAAATAGAGAAAGAGTGAAGTTAGAAAATCAGAGAGGATAGGGTAAGATATCTAGCCTAAGCACTAAATAATTTACTCTAATGCCTGGCTCAAAACCAGGCAGGGGAAATTAGTACTTGATCAGAGAGGCCTTGGCCCTTGGAAAGTAGCTCTCAAGAGGTAGGTCTCTCCTGAGGCTAGTTTCTTCAGAAAATATTTAGGAAAGGAGTCAGTTCTTTTCACTTACCATGTGTCAGTCCAAAGGAAGAGATTTAAGAACAGGCTCAGCAGGGATAGGGTCTCAGATCCAGTCAGCAGATTCTTCTCCAATCTCAACTCCAGAGAATGAAGAACTCCCTCTCACAGGAAGTTCAACTCCAAGTAGAACTGCACTCAGAAAGTTTTAACTCCCTTTTAAAGACATTCTTTTGTGTCACTTCCTGTACCTTCCCCTACTTTTATGTCTATCAATCACAGTTGAAGCTTTACTTTAGGACTGCCCAGGGGCAGTAAGTTTAATTCTGATTCATCACCCACTATTGCACACATGGGTCACAGACCTCCCCCACTCAACTTTAAGTAGGGTGTTTACACTTTTGGTGATTAAATCTAAAAATGGGCAGGGGAATTAATTTAATTTTCACAATCAGGGGAAAGTTAATTTTCACAATCAGGGAAAGTTAAATTTAATCTTCACAGATAAGAGGGTTCAGAATCCAGCTCAGAAAGGGCAGAGAGGAAAGAAGAATTATTTAAAGTCATATTGAACCAGTGGAAAGTGCTGGTTTGATATTAGAACAGTGAATATAGGAATCCTTTTTCTGTTTTTTAACCTTAACTGCCATAGGAGTGTTCAGAAGAACCTGAAAATGTCTCTTCCAAACAGGTTGAATCAGCCTGGAAAGCTGAAAATTTTTTACATAGATATAATAACCAGGCAAAAAGTTGTGCAGAGAAAAATATATAGGGCCAGACTGAACTATTGCTCCAATATCATGTCTATGATGCTCCAATATCCTTTAGTCTATGTTGCAATTCTCTGATACATTTAGTAACGACAAGATCTCCCCCAACATAGAAGCATATACCAACACCAAAGGTTTAGTTTTAAAAGGATAGCCAAAGAGCATTTTATGAGGGGAAACATGACAATGTCCTTGAGACTGGCTCCTTAAATGAAAAGGAGTTATTGGTAGTACATCAGGACATTTTAAATGTTTCTTGACATAATTTCCCAGTTAAGAGAGCTGAATCTCTTTGTTCATACATTCCTCCTGACCTAAAGACTATGGGTGATAACAAACATGGAATCTTGGAATGATTCCTAAATTAATGTAAACTCTAGGAAGAACTGTATCAGTGAAATGAGAGCCCCTATCAGAATCAATTTTAGCTGGTGGAGGGCATATCTGAGAACAATTTCTCAAATAAGAATATTTGTTTCAAAGGTTGCATCAGCTATTGAAAAAGGGAAAGCTTCAACCCATCTTGTTAATTAATCAACAATAACCAAACAATGTTTTAGGTGTCCAATTTTGGGTAGATTTATAAAAGGACTCAAAAGATTGATAAGCTAGTGGATGACCGACACAGGCAACCTTTTTATTTATTCATTTTTATAACTTATTTATTTATGCAGAATATTTTCCCATGGTTACATGATTCATGATTCCCCCTTTCCCTCCCCCACCCCCGTTAGAGCTGAGAAGCAATTCCACTGGGTTATACATGTATCATTGTCCAAAATCATTGTTCAAAATCAAAATTTGCATATTATTCATATTTGCAATATGGTACTCTTTTAATGCAAAAACTCCAATCATATCCTCATTGAACCACATGATTGATCATATGTTTTTCTTCTGCATTTGTACTCGCATAGTACAAATACTCTGGATTTACAAATTTTTCTGGATGTCGTTAGTGTTCTTTCTTATAAGTCCCTCAGAATTTTCCTGGATCATTGCATTGCTGCTAGTAGAAAAGTCTGTTATATTTGATTATGCCACAATGTATCAGTTTTTGGGTACAATGTTCTCCTGGTTCTGCTCTTTTCTCTCTGCATCAATTCCTAAAGGTTGTTCCAGTTCACATAGAAATTCTCCAGTTCATCAATCCTTTCAGCACAACAGTATTCCATTCCCATCAGATGCCACAATTTATTCAGCCATTCCCCAATCAATGGACACCCCCTCATTTGCCTTTTTTTGCCACAATAAAGAGCAAGGCTATGAATATTTTTGAACAAGTATTTTTCCTTATTTTCTCTTTGGGGTATGGATGGATCAAAGGGTGGACATTCTTTTAAAGCCCTTTACACATAATTCCAAATTGCTTTCCAGGATGGTTGGTACAATTCACAACTCTACTAGAAGTGTATTATTGTCCCAATTTTGCCACATCCCCTCCAACACATCACCTTCCTTAGGCAACTTTTTAAAAAACATGCTAATTAAAAAGTCATACATTCAGGACCCCCTAATATTATATGAGAAGCCATTGAAGTGATTCCCAGAGTCATCTAAACCCTTATTTTTGTGTCTGCAATTTTCTGTGCCTTATAATGACCTTTAGCCCAAAATGCTAGACAGACTTGATAACATTTTTTTTTAGAAAGATACCAAACATATGCTTTGCATTATACCTCTGAGTCCAGGTTTCAATTTCCTTGTATTTATAGGTGATGTTTGGCCATTGGTTTTTATCAGTCTCTATGGTAGGTTTTCAAATTTATATTGTTATATGTTTTCTTCTGCAGTATATAGTGACATTGTCTGAATAGGGTCATTTTTAGCTGTGGTCTTTGCAGCTAAATCAGCTCATTCATTCCCTTTGAACACAGGGACAGTTCCCTTTTTGTGGGCTGAGCAATATATTATTGTTAAAGCCCTGGGTAGCTGAATGGCTTCAAGCAAGTCTTTAATCAGAGTGTTCTATCTGTTTTCTTAAGGATGTTAGGAACCCAAGCTATAACCACAGCATTCCTATGGCATGACATATTCCCAAAACACATCAGGAATCTGAATAGATATTAACAGTTTTCCATCTGGATAAAAAAATAGGCTTGAGCTAAATCCAGAAGTTCTGCTGCCTGAGTGCTGAGGTTAGATGGAGGGGAGGCTGACCACAAAATATCATAATCAATAGCCACAGCTACGCCTGTAAACTGTTTTCCTTTTTTTACAAAGGAAGAGCCATTGTTATATAAGGTTAGTTCAGGATTTTTCAGGGGGACCCTTAAAAGGTCTTGGTGTGGCTTTTCTGACATATCAAGCACAGTTTCAGTTATGTAGGGGTTCCGCTGATATAAAAGATCAGGTAGCAGAGTGAAAGGATTTATAGTATTACATCTTTTGATATTGATGTTCTCATTTTCTAATAAGGTCACTTCATATTGAGCAAGTTTTTGGTCAAGTTCGGTGGCATAACAGCAAGGCCTCAACTTCACAGGAACACTGCACAATTGGGGGCGGGGGAGGGGTTCCTAGTACCAGACCAGCTGACTTCTTTAAGTTCCCTTAAAGCAACCAAATGTTTTGATTTCATTTCTAATGGACAATTTCCCAAAAATATGGAATCCAGGATTGGAATAACCGGTAGCTCCCAATATAGCACATACCTGTTTCTTATTCTTGGGTAGAGATAGGTTCTGTAATGCTTGTATATTCTAAGGGAAAACAGTCTTTTTTCCTGGTGACAAAATGAAACCCATGGATTCTACCTGTGTTTTGTACCACTGTACCTTTGCTTTGGATATCTTGCACCCCTGCTTAGCAAGTTCCTGAACTAAATGGCAGCTGTCTTGATAGCAGACTTCTTGGTTAGAAGAGGCCAGGAGCAAGTCATCTACATACTGGATCAAATCAGAGCCTTTAAAAATGGTGGTAGATAAATCTTTCTGAAAAATCAGGGAGAAGATGGTGTGACTGTTTGTATACACTTATTGGTGAAAGTGTATTGAAGACTCAGCAAGGTAAATGTAAATAAATATTGAGATTTTGAGCTGATAGGTATAGACTAAAATGTGGCACACAAGTCAAAAACAGAAAAAAAAAACAAGTAGCATTACAGGGAATTGCAGTCACAAAAGTTGAAGGGTTAGGTACAATAGGACAGAGACCAACCACATAAGAATTAATTGCTCTAAGATTCTGGACAATATGATAAATGAGCTTATAGCCTGGACCAGGCTTCAGCATCTTTAGTAGAATAGGGGTATTTGCCCCTGACCTACAAGGTACAACAATTCCTTGTTTAATAAGAGTCAATTATGGGTATAATATCAATAATTGACTCCTTATAAGAGAATACTGAGGTACTGATGGGAGTTTCCCTCCTTTTATAGCAAAAGAAACTGAGACAGCTGACTACATCAGTGGGGGAGCTTGCCCAGACTTCCTTAGCTAAGAAATCAGAGATTAACAAGTTTCCATCATGGTCAGAGGAATAAGCAAGTGGTTCCTCATTACAATATTAACTTAATACATTAATAAATGATGGTATTAACAATTTTTCATCAGGCAAGTAAGTATATTATCTAGCATACAGTGAAAGACAATTCTTAATTTATATAACATATCTCTTCCTAATAGATCCATGGGTGATTGAAGTATCCACAAAAAAAGAATACTTGGTGGTAATTGAACCAATAGTAACCTCTAGTGATGACATGAGAGAAAGAAGCTCATTATTTCCCTCTACACCAATTACTGACATTCCTTTAACAATAGTTCCTTTATTCCAAGGTACAGATTGTAAAACAAAGAAGCTCCAGTATTAATTAAGCACGAACACTGAACACAATCCACATTAGGCAAGAGAGAAGCATGGACTGGCAATAAGGGGGCTATGATTTTATCTTCACCAGAAGCTACAGGCCTCAAAGTCCCTGAACCCCCCCCCCAAAAAAAAAAACCATCACTGTGAAGCAGCAACTTTCATATTTTGAGCAACCCAATTTTCAGTTCTGGCTGAAGTATTTGTCTGTCAGGCTCCTTGTCTATTCTCAAATTTTCTTCCTGCCAGATCTTTCTGTTTCTTCCTATATACTCCTTGGCCACATGTCCCCTTTTTCCACAGTAGAAGCAGTGCCCTGTCTTCCTGAGTGGTTGGTCTTGAGATGTTTGTTGAACAAAAGATGGAATTGATTTGTTCATTTGACCAACCTTCTTTATCTTTCCCTTCATATACATACAAAGCAATTGCCTTCAATTCACCTATAGTTTTCTCATGCTATCCTGGGCAAAAATTTGAAAAATATTTCTTGATATTAGGGAGTAACTAGTTTACAAAAGTTGTATTATTCTGGCATCTCTTGGGTTAATGGAATCTTGTCTAGCAAATTTCTTAGCACTTTTGCAGAGCCAATCATAAAATCTCATAGGAGACTCATCTTTCTCCTCGGTAGTTTCCTGAAATTTGCTGTAATTTAGGTATTGTGAGAAAAGCTCCATCCTTCTGATTGAATTATTTATAGCATCTCCTAACTGACTGAAATCCCCCAAAATATTAGGATTTCATCCTGGGTCTTGAACTGACCACATCCCACCTCCCCCTGGACCAACTACCACCTGGTTAGTAGTTTCTATAATTCCCACTCTTTCCCAATCTGATAATAATGTTTCAAGAAGGTATTTCACACCTTTCAATGAAGGACAGTACCCACTAAATATGGATTTAAACAGATCTATCACTACTAAGGGGTCCTCATTGAATTGAGGGATATTTTGTTTCTACATTGCTAGATCAGAAGGTCTGAAAGGATGGTGTTCTTTATATAAAAAATTAAATTTCCTGTGCATTGAGTGGAGTTTTATCTATTAAAGGGAAAGCAGAGGCTTCTGTTCCTTTTCTCTACCTGCCAAGCTCTAGTTTCTGTTCCTTTTTTTTCCTCCTTGCATTGTTCTCCCTCTGGCTCAAAAAGGGAAGGTGGGGGGGGGGGGAGATAGGAGGGGAACAGGCAAGACAGGGTAAAGTTTGTTTGTATATGAATTAATTCCTGTATTGGCTAGTTTTAGTCAGCATCCCAGGTATTCCAGTTGCTCCCATCTTTCTTATTTTTCTAAAATGGCTTCTAATTTGTTTATAGTACAAAGATCAAAAGTTCCAAATTTAGGCCAAAAGTTCCCGAGTCTCGCACCAATTTAAACAGTATTCTATAACTTTTTTTCTCTCCATTCCTTTACCTACTGGTAAGCGGTCTGTCCAACTCAATTAAGAATTTCCCCAATGGAGAGTCCCTAGGAATTTCCCTTTTGCTATGCTCAGTGCCCATATTGAGCAGAAAAATCTAGAGAAAGGAGAGTCTGTCTGGATTTGATTAGGCATTCAGGCCAGACTAAAACTACTCTTTTGTTTTGAGATCTGAGTTAAGACAGCTTATGTAAGCTGGATCAATGCTTCTTTTGGCTAGGACTACTTACTGACCCAAAGACTTTCTAAAAAAAAAAAATCTAGTTTCTTAAAAAAATAAAAAACACCACATAATTCGGGGAAAAAAACCTCAGAACAGCTGGAAAAAGCAGAAGTAAAACTTACTGGAGTAAGCTCTGAATAGACTCAGGAACTATGATACATTTGAAATTAACTAATCTGTTTAGAATCAAGAAAAATAGAAAAGTTTGAGTAGGTTTTCAACCTACAGTTGTTGAAAATGACTGAAAGTTACTTACCAGCTTGGAGTTGGTTTGAAATCTGTGAGGAATCTTCTTTCGTTGATCTCTTCGTCAAGAAGGGGGCAGGAGCAAAAAGTCCCCTATGTGGGCACCCTGAAAGAAAACCCTTCTTGGAAGGACCCCCGATGGACAGAATTTCCTCTAGGTCCTAGCAGAGTTGCCAAATGTGGTGAAAAATGATCACAATACAGTCTCCAAGCTATTAATAGGTTTATTGCAAGGGGGCCAGTCTCACAATAAAGCCAGACTCTGGTCAATGCCAAGACCAAAGACCCGGATCCTTAGGAGATAGCCTTTTTTTTTTTTTAATGCAGAGAAATCTGATAACATAGTGACAGAAAATAAAATCAAAATTAAAACTGAATGGATGTAAAATCTTTCACATGGGCAGTTCTTAATTAATGATGCAAGTGATGACTAAGCTGGAAAGTACAAAAGTAATTACTATGGATGGTAACTTTATGTTTATTATTATGGCTGGCATTTCCAAGACCTCTGTACAGGTCAGGGTCTAACTGTTTTCAGCTGAGAATTATGACTCAATACTAGGAGTCAGCAGTTAGATGGTTGATGTTTGCAACCAAGAGCAGCCCTGACACTTCCCCTGGCCAACGTTTGCACCCAAAAGCAGCCATTTACTTTTTTTTTTTGGGGGGGGGGGGAATGCTTGCACCCAAGAGCAGGGTGTGGTCAGCTTAGTATAAACTCTTGAGTTATAGGTTTAAGGTCATAATGCCTGTAAATAAGACCACCCTAAACTGTATTTTTCTTAGCTAATGTTTATAATTCTTATAAAGCAAACTATATTATTTGACTATTAACTCAAGACTATGATTATGTTATTAAAACAATCATAAAGGTTAATACTATTATAATCATAAAGGGGGTAGGGAGTTTCATACTTACACCCAATGACACCTGCACATGCAGAGTTCACTTCCAGAAGCCAGAGAGAATTCAGCCCCAAGGGAAGAAGCAATCACTTCCAGGGAAGAACCTGTTAGGATCCTGTCTACCTCTCCTCACGAAACCCTGCATTTCAATGGGAGGAATGCCTTGACTCCTGGGATAACCCTTCTCCTCTGGTCTCCAAACTGGTCCCCTGGCCTAGAATTCATCTGGCCATATCCACTCAGTCATCTTTGAGAGCTCCCGATTCCCATTCCTTGACCGCTTCCCCTCTTCCCCTCCCTTATCATGCTCTCCAGTGTGAATTCTCTTATGTCTATTAAGCCTGGAGGGAAAGCCTATGCAGACTTTTTACATTCATAGCATTTCTCTCCACTGAGGACTCTCTAATGTGCTGCAAGACTACCCCTATGTGTCAAAGCATTTCCACATTCTTTACATCTATAAAGATTCTTTTCAGTGTGGATTATGGTATGTGCAGCAAGTTCAGAGTTCTGACTAAAGGCTTTCCAACCTCTATCATTCACATAAAGCATATTTCTATGTTAACTTTTTTGATGTCTAATGAGGTCTTCATTCCATGTAGGCACTAGTCCTCTTATATTTCCCTCATACATGGGCATTTCAGGATGTTTGCCATGGGATTGAAGAAGCTCCACTTGTCCAGGAAAGCACTGATTATAATCATGGTTCTGAGAATAGTCACTCCCTAAAGTTACTTTTTTCACTGATTTGGGACTGAATATTGTCTGAATCTCTTTTCAGTTTCATCATATTCACAGTTACTCTGGATTTTTCCTATGCTGATATTAATCACAGATTTGTCCCACACTGAATTTACAGAAAGTCACTTATGAATCTGTGATTACCAGATGCTTCCACAAAATGCTCAGCTCTTTTGTCATCTCAGTTACTTCAAACATGGTCTCTAAATATGAAGAAAACAATATAACTATGTATATATACATAGATATACACACAACAGAAATATAAATTATTTCCTGTGATGGCAAAGTAATTTGATTTTTATTCTATTTCCCCAGTTGAGAAGTTTTCAACCTCAAGCAGGAAGAATTGGTTTTTGGAAACAGAATTTGGTCACATCTGCAAGCTCATTTAGTTTAGAAACATCTTCACATACAATAACCCTGGATACTCACAACACACCTGTGACACAGGCAGGCTGAACATTCTCATCTCCCTTCACAATCAGGTCATGAGCTCAGAATGGAGGAATGACCTGACCAACCTACCTGCAGCTGGACTACTACTCAAATTCTGTGAATGAGCATGCTCTGTCCACAGTACTAGCTTTTTTCATTGCTCTTTCTATCTTTCCTTTCAATGCCTCTTGTTGATTATATTTTTCTCAGTCTCGGGTAACTTTTTTGACATTTTGTGCTGATTATTTTGGAGACACTATTACATGGCCATTCTTGGGAAATTTCATATTCTAAGCTGAGAAATCGGCTACTTTTTTTTAACTATCTTGCAGTAATTTGGAAATTATATGCAAAATTTCTTCTTTTCTTTTGGGATCCAAAGATATTATGGCAGTTGCTGTACATATATTCAATATTCAAATTATTTCATTATGTATTATGAATGATTTCTACTATATTCAATCCATCATTCTTCTCTTAGGTAATAAATAGTGCAACTCTACATCAGTACTCTTGCCTCATGTCCCTTTGGTGGTTCATAAAATATTTGGAAGTTCATTATGATGTCCAAAGTTTCTGGCTTGAAATTCTTTAACAGCATCTAATGTAGGAAAGAACCTCTCTGGGACAACAAGCATACACATATTAGAGGCCTAATAGGTTTTTCTGTGCAGTGATTCCAAACCACTATGACTGGATATAAAATGATCTTGTTGTTCCTTCCAGGACTATATCAAACACTTACCCCTTCTAACCAGGTACAACATATACTTTTCTTTCTCCATCTCTTCTCAAGTTGTTTCCACAACACCCTATCAGTTAGCCACACCAGTGTAAATCTATTCCCCTGGACAGTCACAGTGATGCCCTTACCCTCATTTACCTGCTGTACTCTGCACCAGAATAGCTGTTACATTTCAAGGTTACCAAGTAATCTCTTCTCATCACTACTATAATAACCACATCAATATGTTATGAATGTTTGCATTTTTCCACTGCACTGATGGCTGGCTCTTTCAATAACACTAGGCATGCTCACTACTAGCCATTTGAAACCATCATGGACAATCACACACATTCTACAAACACACACCTCACATTGCCTCTCATTGCAGGGTAAAGATGACTTCTCAACTGAACTTGTCTTCTGCTTCTGTTGCTATTTGTCTATCAAGTTGATTGTCAAAGGAACTGATTGGCAACCCAGGCCATTCTGTAGCTTTTCTGAGGGATATTTAATAAAATTATTAATTTGTGGCCAGTCTCATAATTTTCTCTCTCATAATTCTTATCTCCTTCTTCATTAAAATAACTCTCTAGAGGGAAAGTGAATATCAGAGGAGTAATTGGGACTTTATTCACCTTATAGAAATGCTTTGTGTAACATTCAGATTTGAATCAATAAAGAATATGAGGCTGTTTCTTTGAGGATAATATGGTTTCTTAATGGGGGTATGGGGGTATGGGATTCCCATAAACAAAAAAATGTTTCCTTCACCATTGTCCCCAGAAAAGAGTGCCTTGCATCTTGCTTATAAAGAGAGTTGTGTTCTGTTGCTCTTTGGCCTACCAGTTCAACCTTAGGAGTCCCCATTAGTTGATATTTTGAGATAAGATATACTTGGGAGACCTAAAATTCTCCCTTATTACTTCATCAGTGGGGTTGGAGTTCCACTCAGATCCAGAATCAGCCAAATACATCATGAGCCTGAGTCTTTGGACAGAATAGACTGAACAGTAGGGATCAGGTCCCCTGTTCCTTCCACATCTTCCCTAGGCACTCTTATTTTGTTTGTTTATTAAGATCTATATGAGCCAGCAAAAAACAAGAAACAAGTGAGTGCCAATTAACTAGGTAATGGCCAAAAAAATCTGTAATAGATGAATGCCAACAAATAGTGAGGAAGAATGACAAACAGTATTTCAGAGAAAAAAAATCCCTATCAGTGTAGTATTTTTTTGTACAATATGAAATTTGGGGTGTTTAATGAGGAAAATCCATGAAGTCTATGCTATAGCAAAACACCTTTCCTAGTGAATTGGAGGCAATGAATATTATATCTGGCAAAATGTGTCTAGTATATTGTCAAGTCAGAGCTCAAGGTGAAGTCCTTCCTGTAATCATTCCTTATAAACTCTTTCATTCCAGAAAGAATGTTGTTCGCTACTGATCATAGAACTCTTCTCCTCCATCATTTCATACTTTATTTTTTGACAATTATATGTAAAAACAATATTCAACATTTTTAAAGAATTTTGAGTCTTGGATTTTCTCCCCCCCCAAAGAGATGTTAAGCAATCTTATATAGATTTTGCATATGCAACACCATAAAACATTTTTCCATATTGTTCCTTCTATGGAATTAAACTCAAACAAATAAGACTAAAATTTAAAAAGTTAAAAAAAATGTTTTTCTTTGGTCTGGATTCAGACTCCATTATTTCTTTCTCTGGAAATGATTTTTTTTTTATTATTATTATGAATCCTTTGGGATTCTTCTGGATCATTGTATTGTTGAGAATAACTCACTTCACAGTTGTTCTGCATAAAACATTTGTCACAATGTGCAGTGGTTCTCCTGGTGTTGCTAAATTCAATCTGCATCAGTTCTCAAGTCTTTCCAGGCTTTTCTCAGCTCCTCCTTCTCCTCATTAATTATGAAACAATAGTATTATATTACAATCATATATGATAATTTACTCAGTCATCTCCCAATTGATGAGTGTCCTCTTATTTTCCAATTTTTTAGTCACTCCAAAAAGAGCAGCTTTAAGTGTTTTTTTTTTTTTAAATACGTATAGGTCCTTTTCCTTTTTGTTTTTTAATGCCCTTTGGACATAGTTCAAAATTGCTCTGTACAGAGTGGTTAAATCAATTCACACCTCCTCTTAATAGTTCATTAGTATCCCAGTTTTCCCATATTTTCTCGAACTTTTGTCACTTTCCTTTTGTCATAATAGCCAATATAATAGACATGGGATGGTCCCACAGACTTATTATAATGTACATTTCTCTACATAATAGGATTATCCTCCTCTTGAGGAAAATACATACAATTTGAGCACATTAAAATTTTCTGCACTATGAATCCTCTGATATGAAGTAAGAGATGATCTCTGGCTGAAAGTCTTCCTACAGGGAATCCATCTGGAACTGATCTATCTCAAAGACATTTTTTCATAGGGAACAAGCTCTGGACTCTCCAATTCAATATATTCCAAAAGCAATTCTCACTTGGGAATAAGAGACGATTGTTTCCTGAAGGCCTTGTTCACATTCATCATATTCCTAAAGTTTCTCTCTAATGTAGATCTTCTGTTAAATAATCTAAAAGTGGAAACCATACCATGTGCTTCACTCATGAGGTTTCTCGCCAGTGAAGATTTTCTGACATGAAGCAACTGTAGAGCTTTATGTAAAAGCCTATCTGAATCAATGACATTCACAGTTTCTTTGCAGTGTGGATACTCTGATGTTTAGTAAGATAATTCTTCTGTGTGAAAGCCTTTCCACATTGTGTACATTCAAAAGGTTTCTCTCCAGTGTGGATTCTCTGATGCTTAGCAAGATGACTCCTCTGTTTGAAAGCTTTTCCACACTGTTTACATTCATAAGGTTTCTCTCCAGTATGGATTCTCAGATGTTTAGCAAGAGATCCCCTTTCTGTAAAAGATTTTTCACACTGTTTACATTCATAAGGTTTCTCTCCAGTGTGGATTCTCTGATGTGCAGTAAGAGATCCCTTCTCTGTAAAAGCTTTTCCACACTGTTTACATTCATAAGGTTTCTCTCCAGTGTGGATTTTCTGATGTTTAGCAAGAGCTCTCCTCTCTGGAAAAGCTTTTCTACACTCTTTACATTCATAAGGTTTCTCTTCAGTGTGGATTCTCTCATGTTTAGCAAAAGAGTCTGTTTCTGTAAAGGTCTTTCTATGAGGTCTCTCTACATTATGGATTCTCTGATGTAGAGCAAGAGCACTCCTCCCTGCAAAAGCCTTTCCACATAGTTTACATACATAAGGTTTCTCTCCAGTGTGCATTCTCTGATGTGTAGCAAGACTGCTCCTCAGTATGAAAATCTTCCCACATTGTTTACATTCATAAGGTTTCTCTCGAGTGTGGATTCTCTGATGCTTAGCAAGACTGCTCTTCCCTTTAAAAGCCCTTCCACATTGTTTACATTCATAAGATGTCTCTCTTGTGTGGATTTTCTGATGTCCAGTGAGAGAGATTTTCCATGTAAAAGCCTTCCCACATTGTTTACACTCATAAGGTTTCTCTCCAGTGTGAATTCTCTGATGTGCAGTAAGTTGTTCCTTCCCTATAAAAGCCTTTCCACAATATTTACATTCATAAGGTTTCTCTCCGGTGTGGATTCTCTGATGGGCAACTAGAGTGTTCCTCTGTGTGAAAACCTTTCCACATTGTTTACATTCATAAGGTTTTTCACCAGTGTGGATTCTCTGATGTGCAGTGAAAGAGACCTTCCATGTAAAGGCCTTTCCACATTGTTTACATTTATAAGGTTTTTCTCCAGCATGGATGTTCTTATGCTTAGCAAGACTTCCCCTCTCTGTGAAAGCCTTTCCACAGTGTTCACATTCATAAGGTTTCTCTCCGGTGTGGATTCTCAGATGTGCAGCAAGATGGCACTTCCCTATAAAAGCCTTTCCACAGTATTGACATTCATAAGGTTTCTCTCCTGTGTGGGTTCTCTCATGTTCAGCTAGAGGGTACTTCCGTGTGAAAAATTTTCCACAGTGTTTACATTCATAAGGTTTTTCTCCAGTGTGGATTCTCTGATGTGCAGTGAGAGAGACCTTCCATATAAAAGTCTTTCCACATTGTTTACATTCATAAGGTTTCTCTCCTGTGTGCATTCTCTGATGTGTAGCAAGAGAGACCTTCCATGTAAAAGCCTTTCCACATTGTTTACATTCATAAGGTTTCTCTCCAGTGTGGATTCTCTGATGTGCAGCAAGATGGTCCTTCCCTGTAAAAGCCTTTCCACACTGTTTACATTCATAAGGTTTCTCTCCTGTGTGGATTCTCTGATGTGCAGTAAGAGAGTACCTCCATGTAAAAACCTTTCCACATTGTTTACATTCAAAAGGTTTCTCTCCAGTGTGGATTCTCTGATGTGAAGCAAGAGAGATCTTCCACGTAAAAGTATTTCCACATTGTTTACATTCATAAGGTTTCTCTCCAGTGTGGATTCTCTGATGTGCAGTGAGAGAGAGCTTCCATGTAAAAGCCTTTCCACATTGTTTACATTCATGTTTCTCTCCAGTGTGGATTCTCTGATGTGCAGCAAGATGGTCCTTCCCTGTAAAAGCCTTTTCACAGTGTTTACATTTATAAGGTTTCTCTCCTGTGTGGGTTCTCTCATGTTCAGCTAGAGGGTACTTCCGTGTGAAAACCTTTCCACACTGTTTACATTCATAAGGTTTCTCTCCAGTGTGGATTCTCTGATGTGTAGCAAGAGAGACCTTCCACGCATAAGCCTTTCCACATTGTTTACATTCATAAGGTTTCTCTCCAGTATGGATTCTCTGATGTGCAGCAAGATTATTCCTCTGTGTGAAAGCTTTTCCACATTGTTTACATTCATAAGGTTTTTCTCCAGAGAGGATTATTTGATGTGCAGGAAGCTTAGAGTTCAGACTGAAAGGTCTCCCACCGTTATTACTCACAGAAACCATCTCTACAGCCATTTCCCCTAGGTTACCTTGATGCATGGGCATTTCAGGAGATTTTTCATGGGACTGCATAAATCCTTCTTCTTCAGGAAAGCCTTTCCTATATTCACTATCCTGACAACAGTCATTTCCTGAGGTCAATTTCATATACTGATTTAGGACTGAATATTGGCTGAATTTCTCTGCAGTTTTATCAAATTCACAGTTACTCTTTGGATTTTTATTTACCTTGATATTAGAGTCACAGATTTCTCTCAAAATGAAGTCACAGGGATCCTCATTCATGCATCCTTGGGGGCCAGATTCTTCCACAAGAAGGCTCAGCTTTGTAGACATCTCCTTCACTTCAAAATTAGTCTCTGCCTCTGAAGAAAACAAATAATGATATAAACATAGAAGGAAGGTGGATACACACAGAGAGAAAAATAAATTCTTTCCTCTGATGGCAGAAAGTAAACTGATTTTTATTCTATTTCTCCAGGCAGAAAAGGAGTTTTCAAACTTAAACAAGCAGAACCAGTCTTTGGATACACAATTTGGTAATATCTGCAAGATAGATGATTTTAGAAATACATTCACATACAATTACAATGAAACCTCACAATGGAAGTATGGCATAGACAGGCCCAAGATTTTTATCTCTCAGGAAATGAAAAGCATGATGCAACATTGGTCTGCCAGCCCCCAAGTGTAGCAATCCCTTCACTTATTATAAGAATAATAGACAAATGATTTTTTAGGAAGGATAGAAAAGGCAATGGAGAAAGACTATCCAATACTGTGGACAAAGCATACTTAGGCACAGGGTTTGACTACAACAGATAAAAGTCTTTTGGGATAACAGTCCTCATACACCTGCTTTCACTTCACTCACCAGGACAAGAGCTCCTTGAGCCTTTTTGCTCTAGCAGCCATGGTGCTTTCCCTTGCTGAAAACAGAAGATAAAATTTTTCCTAGGAACTGGAAGCCCTGGGCATAAGAAAAAAGGAAGAGATCAGGAAAGAGAAATAAAAAATATGTTCCTTTTAAAGGAAAGGGGGCATACAAGTAAGTCCTACAGAATAGCTTCTGTTTTAGTCACTGTTGGGACCTTTACAGGAGGGCAGAGATCATGGAAACCATTTGCAATCAGAAAATTCCATCTTGATTTGCTTGTTGTGATAGAAGGATAGGCACATTTCACAACCTCCTAGATATTAAAGGCAGCTGGTAGTGAAGGGGTAAGGGGTCAGGACTTGGAGTCAGAAAAGCAAATTTAATCTAGCCTCAGAAAGATAGTAAGTGGGTGCTCCTAGGCAAGTTATTTAACCGATGTTTGCTTGAGTTGCCTCAACTATGAACTGAGGATAATAAGAGAACCAAACTCACAGGGATGTTGTGGAATTAGTGATAATTATGAACTATTTTACCCAGTAGAAGGCATAAAGCAGATATTTTGAAATGCTTATTCTCTTCCTTTCCATTCTTATCATCTAGCCTGAGATTTGAGGGAAGAGTGAAGGAGGAATAAGAATAAATTTGCTATACTAGGCAGAATTAGGGGCTGTGAGGTAGTTTTATACATCTTTTTAAAATTTTATTCCCATATTGTTAGTGAAGTAACAATCCCTTTACCTTTACATTCTGTATGTCTATTTGTGTATGTCAAATGTGTTTCTTGAAAACAATATATCACAGGATTGAGGTTTTTAATTCACATTGCTATCTGTTTCCATTTTATGGCTGAGTTTATCTCATTTACAATCTCAGTTATGATTACGATACCTATGTTCTCCTTTATCTTATTTTCCTCTTTTAATCCTACACTTCCTCCTTTCACTGTCTGTCCACATATTTCCCTTTTTAATCACTTCCCCCATTTCTTCTCCTTTATATTATTCCCCTCCCTACCACCACCTTTCTTGTTCTTTTTCTTTTCCTCTATAGGGCCTTTTAATCACTCCTCCATTCCACCTCCCTTATATTACTTCCCTTCCCACCACCACCTTTCTTATTCTCCTTCTATTCCTCTATAGAGTAAGATAAGATTCTAAACCCCAATGAGTCTGGCTGTTATTCCTGATGAGAAAATAAGTTATACTGATTGTCTGTCACCACACTCATTGTCCACTCCACTGTAATAGTTTTTCTTTCCATACCTCTTTATTTGATATAATTTATTCCATGTTACTTCTCTCTTCTTTTTTCCCTCAGAGCTTTCCTCTTTTTAACCCCACTCCCTTTTTTGCATATCTTCCTAAACAGTTTAGTACCACACTCTCTATGTATACTTCTCCTAACTACTATGATAAGGATAGCAATTTTAAGAGTTACAAATATCATATTTCTACTAGGCAAATAAAAAATTTGACCTCATTGAGTTCTGTAAATTATCTTTCTTATTTACCTTTTTATGTGTAATAATTAAAATTAAATTATGTGGCCACTAGTAGTTTTAGTAGCTTTATTACATCAACACAATGATAGTAAAGAGAAGGAAATGTAGGAAAGAGGTAGAGAGTTGACTACACTATTTGACATTCTGATGGATTTAAACTCACCACCAACAGGGGTGCCTTCAGGTTCCAAACTCCATCCAGAAGATTCTTTCTTCCCGTTGGGTCTCCTCTTATAAACAGGACATTCTCAGGAACCCCATGTCACATCTCAGGAATTAATCAGTTACTTAATTTGCCTGGCACTGTCCAAGGGAGTAGTGCCTGTGGGATCAGTTTCCCATCTCATTGGTTTCAACTTCCTTTCTCTGAGGGTCCGTCTATCCCTGCACATCTCAATGGTAAATGACCTCTAGGTTTCTGATTAATTACATCAAAACAAAGTGACATAATGGTGGGAGGAGTTCAAAATTCTCTTTAAATTTTTATTGGGAAATCAACTTTTCTGTTTTGACCTGTTCTTTTAATCAGGAAAGCTGGGACATCCCCTATTTTATTAAATAATGATTTTTTTATTAAATGATTTTTTATTTTATTTATTAAATAATGATTTTTCTCCTTGAAAGAATATTGTTAGTCTTGATGGGTGGGTGATTCATGGTATAAACCTAGTTTCGTGGGTTTATAATTTTATTTTATGATAATTTATAATATATATATATATTATTATACTTTATAATAATTTTAAGATTGCTTTTAGATTCTCAGGGTGGTTCCAGCTTTTGCTTCTGCTATGCCACCTTCTTGGCTTTGCCTCTCCCCTTATTACTTAATAACAAGAAATAATTTCTAAAGACCAGACCCAGGAGAACCTTATACAGAGATAGATACACTGTGGCATAATTGAATATAGCCAACTTTTCTACTAGCAGCAATACAATGATCCAGGACAATTCTGAGAGACCTATGAGAAGGGATGATATCCACATCCAGAGAAACAGAGAAGAAAAAGAACTGCTTGATCACATGGGCCGATGGGGATATGATTGGGGATGTAGGCTCTAAATGATCACCCAGGTGAAAATATCAATAATATGGAAATAAGTCTTGATCAATGACACATATAAAACTCAGTGGAATTGAGCATTGGCTTTGGGAATGGGGTGGGAAGAGGGGAGGGAAAGAACATGAATTATGTAACCATGGAAAAATTTTCTTAATTAATCAATTAAATAAAATTAAAGCAAAAAATATTTAAACTATCAAAAAAAAAAAAAAGACCAGACCCAACCCAAAGGGGAAGGATATGCCTTGGCAGGAAGAGGTTTCCTTTCAATACCCATCTCCAAGGAAAAGCTGCCTGGGTATAAAGAGAGAATTTGCGCACAAATTTCAGGTCTAATTAGAGGTTGAACTAGATGACTTCTTAGATTAGCTTCAGGAATGTAAATCTGTAACACTGGTTTAAGTTTTCATCTGAAACTATCTAAAACAGAGGAGAAACAATTTCAGGGGCAAGAAAGGAAAGTCCAATCTTCCCATCATATAATTCAGACTTTTTTAATGAAAAGGAAGCAGGAGGAGAACCCTGGGCAGAGACTGGCACTTCTGCTTTTTTAATCATTGACAAAGGCTTAAAATCCTGCACATGAAATGAAGATACTTCCTTAATGGCAGATTCAGATTTAGGAGAGAAAATGGTCCTTACCCACAGAGAGTAGATTCTGTACATTCTCCAGCATGACCTTCAGGTATAGCACTTTCTGAGAATGGTCCAACAGGCACCACTCCTCCTGGGTGAAGTCCACCACTATATCCTTGAATGCTATTGACCCCTAAAACAGAAAAAGTCACGAGATTTAGATCTGAACCTTCAGAATTCATCTAGTACCACCCTCATCAACTGACTGGAGGAAACTGAAGCACGCAAGGGATTTACCCAAACTCCTAACCTTGAAGGGTGTCAGAGCCAGCATGGGAGACCAGCCATTCAGAACTCAATGGAATACTGACAAAGGCATTTTCTTTCTGAATGAGGATCATGTTGTGAAGAGTAAAATCTGGAGAAATGTCTGACTCTGAAATGATTTTCCCTGTGGAATCAGGGAGATGGGAAATGCTCTCTGAGTGAAGTATGAGATTCTGTGGAGGAGAAAGAAAGAAGGTGATCTGAAATACTTCCTCATCACAAGAGTCAGAGTTGATCTTGTAAGAATATTTTTTGAAGTTTCTGCGATGGTCGCATGTACTGTGTGTTCTAGGGGGAAAACATTACCAGTGATCAATGAGGAGAAAACAAATAAAAAGGAATTTTCTACTTAATTTCCTAAGAGGCCAAAATACTCTTATCTAGATTAAAGGATACAGAGGATTCCATATCCAGGGGAGGAATAGTCTGAGGAAAGTCTGAGAGTTTCCAAATTTGGGAAGACATAATTTTCCAGATCCTCAATGCAATCTAGAAACCTGAAACCCTAGAAGGGCCATTCCACTGTCCTCTACACCCATCTGAGGGCTATTCACATTCCTGTAATGGCTTTGTCCATACCCATGGTGACACTATGTATAATATCTTTGAATAGACACCTTCATGTCTTGATAGGAACATGTCTGAGCTGCAATTTTTTGGGTCAGAACCTCTCCCACAGCATTCCCTCTCCCACAACAAAAGCCACTCTTCCACAATTGTAGCAAGGGTAGAGAGCAGCCGCTGGAGCCAGGTCTGGGGATGAGAATTGCTCTTAATGTACCTGAAGGACATTCAAAGAGTTCAGACAGGAAAGATGAGGCCCAGGGGAAAGGACAGCCACCACCATTAGGAGAGGCAGCAAAAGACCTTCATTTAGATATACCTAGAACTAGAAAGCAGAAAAAATTTTGGACCCAAAGGAAAGTAGAGAAATCTGGGCTCAAAGGGAAGAATGCAGGGAGACCTCAGTTACAAGGAAAGTAGACAGCTTTTTGTTAGGAACTCATCTACTCTGGGTGGTTCCTGGTAGTCCCCACACTGTCCCACCTGCCCTGTCTTTGAAGTGCCAAGATCACAGCTGTCCTCCAATGGTACCAAAGGTAGCTCAATCATTATATCAAGCCATGAATTGGAATATGACATTGATAGAAGAGAAGAGAATGTGGATTTGACTTCAGAAAAATGTAATCAGACATTATCATTGATCGTGTATCTAGGTTCTGTATTCTGGTAAGAGAATGCCTGTCCTGGATTGCATCTACTCTATAAAGTGCCCTCTGTGGAAAGACATTCTAATCAACATACCTCTGAATGTATTCACAGTGTACTGTCCAAGAGGGAATTCTTCTGTTCACTGCTATCATATCACAGATCATGAACCATGTGATCACATATGATCCTTTAGATAAGTCACCATGATTACAATTTTTAGAATGAATTAGGCCCAGGTAAGACACTAACTGTGTAGCAGATATTCATTATAATAGTAGAACATGGGCTGTAGTATTGGAAGGGATGGAGTTTGGGGTATCAGAATATTAAAACAAATCATGACATCTAAGACTTCTGTGGAAGGAATAAACTCTACATCTGTGTCGTCATCTCAGGAAGCTGAAGGTGCTGCAGAAAGAGCCGGGCTCACTGGGAATGGTGAGTGAATCGCTGGTCTGAGGAGATCCAAGGAAATAACCTCGTCCAGGTGCTGTTTGAGCCTGTGAAGATTTATGCCAACTCCAGGCTCCCTGAGGATTGTGGTTAAGAGAGGTTTCTCTGATCTCAGCAATCTGAGAGCTCTGGAGGATTCAGTACATTTATGGAATGAAGGAAACACACATTGATGAACTGCAGGAACCAACTAGGCAGGGCAGGGCAAAGCCAGGGAGTCATACAGGTCAGATGGCTACCCTGTCCTTGACTGGCCTTCTAAGAACAAGAAGTGCTCTCTGATGCTCTTCCTGAAGGCCCCTGCTTTACTGACTCCCAGGGTCCCACCCAGGGGACCTGCTCTCCTCAGCCAGCCCAGCCCGTCTCCCTCTGCCCATCTTGATGCCAATCCCTTCTAGCCTCTTTCCTCCTTGAGTTGGGGAAACACAATCCTATCTTTCACACTCCTTTCCCAAGCACCTACTACTGAGGCTCTCCTGTAGCCAGTGGGGTATGGCTATCAGAAGGAATGTGGGAGAGAACATAAATCACTGCCCTGGATTCTACCTTGGCTGTTAGGATAGAACAAGGTGCAGGATGTCCTCAGTAGCACCTCCCGTGCCCCACTTCTTTTTTACTCTTTCTAATAAAGAACAAAGGGCCTCCCAAATGCTGACCCACTCCCTGACCAAGGAAGCAGGCGATGTGTCCTCTGGCCTAGAAGAATGAACTTTGCTAGAGACCTTCTCAGCAGACCTTCTAGTCTTGCCCTGGAATTCCCATCCCTTTCCTTCTGCTAAAAATGCACCTTTCCCTGTCTGTGTCCTCATCTGCTCTCACCCCAAACTTCTTCCAAAGTCTCCCTGGTAGGCCTGACTGACCAAACCCCGAGTCCTAGAGGTCAGGAGTGGAGACCATCCCTGGAACTGTGGAATACACAGCCATCTCCCTCTGATGAGGGTGTCACACATGAGAGTAGATGAATAAAGGACAGCACTTGAGCCTGTCTAGAATCTGGCCTGGCTCATTCAAGCAGGGGCTACTGAGGCCCTGGAAAACTCCAGAAACACAGTGTATGTGGGGGCAGCCAGGGTTGACTCTTGAGCTCACACTGAGGACAAGCAGTGATGGTGCTCTTGGAGGCTTGGGAAAGACACAGGTCTTAGTTCTACTGGATTCCACCTTGGGGAAACTTGGTCAGGGCTGGGGATGGACTGCACTCACCTGGGATGGGGGCCTCTGGGTCCCGGGGGCCATTCCCTCTGGCTCTGGGGTCTCTACTTGGTTCAGACTGTGGTCCTTCAGGGGGTGGGAGCCCCAAGATGGGGAAACTTCCTCTTCGTACACCTGTGGGGAATTAGAGAGGGGGAGGGCTCAGAGGAGCTCCCAGGGTCCTCCAACAGGAGGGGCCAGGGAGCCTCAGGCTTGGAAAGGACTTAGACTGGACAGGAAGAAGGCTTCCCACCCCCTCTGGAGCCATCTTTGGTTTCATTCAAGTCAGAAACTGCATTGGGTGGAAAGGGTGGATTGAGGGAGACTCCTAGGAGGAGAGGTTACTGGGGAGTGGGGTGGAGGAGACATTAGAAGGGGGCATGGGCACCAGGTGGGGGTTGGGAACAGCGTGTTGGCATTTCTTTGGTGCCCAAGATCCATGCTCCTTCCATGACAGGTGGGCGCGGGCATCCCACCCTCCCACAGTTGGCTGCCCCAACCAGGCTTAGGTTGGCTGCTTTTCCCTTTGGTGTGTTCTGACCTGAATGTCCCCTTTGGGAAAGGACCCGGACTAGCCCAGCCCCCAGCCTGTGTCTGCATCCCCTCCCCCAGCTGCCTCCTAGTTGGAAGGGAGGTATTCTCTCCTCTGGGGGAGGGCAAAGGCCCACTATGGCTTCTGGTCCAAACAGAGTAGCCCTGGCCCGATGTGGGACCTTCCTTGTTTGTCCCGTTTCTACCATCATTTAAAAGTGATTAATGGACAGACACGGAGACCCACAATGAGACAGCTCCTTCGGGCAACCCTGCATTAAGTTGGGCATGGGGCTCATGCCCCGCCTCTCTTGTTGCACATGCGCACAGACACCCAATTTCTAGGGACACCCTCAGAACCCGGAACTGGTCCACCTGGGTCTTCCCACCCCGCAAGAGTCCCTCAGCAGAAAGTCTCAGCTGCCAGAGCAGGGAGCACCTCCCGAGGTTTAGAGCCACGGTGGGGGAGGGGCTATACACGAATTGGGGGGAGGAGGGGTGCAGTCTTTTCTTCCCCACCCCCATTTCCCTTCCAACCCTGCCCTGCTTCTTTAGTCTGGAAACTGCCTTAGGCGAGAGCCTGGCACACACCAGGCTGGGATTAAGTGTCTACGGATTCCTAGATTGACTGATGGATCAATAGCTCTCTGCTCTCCGGGCCTGGGGAGGTGGTGCGAGGTTCCCTCCCTTCGGACACACACTGACAGGCATTCACAGACTCTCCCCTGCCCCCAGCACAGTTTTACAGCCCAGTACATCCATCACACCTGCCCTTCCCGGGGTGTTGCATATGCGCAACAATTCCCCCTCCCAGGGCCCCTAACTCTCAGGCTGACAGGCTCACTAATCCGTGAGCCCTTCCCTCCGCCTCAGGGAGCAGAAAGTCTGAGCTGTCAGAGCAGGGAGACCCGCCCCCCTCCCCCATCCCTCTCAGGTCCATTGACACCCTCCCCTTCTCACCAGCCAAGCTCCAAAAGCACTGCAGCAAGCGCACCTTCTAGCCGTGGGGACTGCAGAACTGAGATTCCCAGCATGCCCGAGGCTGCCGCAATGGGGAGGAGCCAGGACTCGCATGATGACACCAGGAATTCTGGGAAATGGAGTCCTCTGGCCTGGACCCCTGCTAGAAGAGGATTGTGGGGGAGGGGTTAGAAAGGAATCGTTCCCCGACCTGGGCGTCTGCAGCCTTCTTTCCCCTCAAAACCCATTTCCTCTTCCCGCCCTGCCCTGCTGCTCCTTCTTTAGACCTGGGGTTGCTGCTCTGAATTCCTCTCTGCTGCCTCTGGGTACTCAGGAGGAGAGAATCCCGAGGCCTGGGATGGGGATGGCCTGCCTTCACCTGGGATGAAAGTGGGGGAGCCCGGGCCATTCCCCAGACTCCAGATGCATTTTCTTCAGGCTTTGAGTTGTCAAGGCTGAGCTGGGAGGGAGACCTAAAGGGAGTCCCAGAGGGGGAGGCCTTGGGGAGTTGCCTGGCCTTGCCTTCAGGGGAGGCAGCAGAGAGGCTTCAGCACCCCCTGGGAGGGTCCTCCCAGGCTACACAGCCTCAGGGGCTTCCTCCATCCTCCCCGAGGAGCCCAGGAGGAGCTTTTTCTTATAGTCACACCCAGAAGCCTGCCCCCCCCTCCCCCAGCAGAAAAGCCTTGGCCTCTGAAAGGACCCTTTACCCCTCTGGCCTCCTCTCAGGCCTTCAGACTCCCAATCCTAGCTCAGGGCTCCAATGGCAGGTGGG
Source organism: Monodelphis domestica (assembly GCF_027887165.1). Taxonomy (NCBI): domain Eukaryota; kingdom Metazoa; phylum Chordata; class Mammalia; order Didelphimorphia; family Didelphidae; genus Monodelphis; species Monodelphis domestica. The sequence continues at coordinate 451,968,010 of NC_077230.1, forward strand.
CCACCCCTCCGCAGGGGCTTCCTGTCTTCCCCTCTCCCTCCTCAGCACAAGCCCCTGCCTTTTCCCAACTCTCCCCCTGCCATATTCACCTTTTTGATTAGCCCTCCCCTTCTGTCTCAGAGTCAGGACTGAGTCTGGGTTCCAGAGGATCCAGAAAGGTTAGGAAGTGTTCCAGGATACATTTGAACCCGGAACCTCTGGTCTCCAGGCCAGGCTTTCTATCCACTGAGCCATCCGGCTGCCCCTAGATTTTACTCTGACTGGGACTTACTTATACGGAGGGGAGGAATACTTTCACTTGTGGTCTGTTTCTGTTTCAGTTTTGTCATTATCTATTTTCTATTTTTCAGTTAACTGGTATGAATTAGGATATTCTGAAGGAAGTCTTTGAAATTATTCATTTAATCACCAAAACCATTTTAGTTGATTAAATATGCTCATGAGTGGGCAGTTAGATTCCATGCTTCATATCCAAACTCAGAGACACCTGTCTCTCCAGACACCTAACTTGCTATTTCCCTGTTAATTTGTTTGTTTTTTACATGCAAGAGAAATTCTTAGACTAGTTACACAGGCTATACATTTGTTAGAAAGAAAAATGGTAAATGAGTTGGCTCTATTCCAACTGACAGCCCCCTTGGTAAACTGCTGCAAGCATGGGGCAGAGATGGCTTCCTACTCAGCCTGGCATGGCAAAGGTTAAAACGCTTGGATTGAAAAATATGTACAAAATGTAAAGAATCTAACTAATCAGTTATTGGGTATAGGCAAATAATAAAAGCAGAAGGGACTGCTCTTAAGAATTTTACATCCAGACACTAATAATTTCTTCAAAAGCTTAGCCTTGCTTAGGAAAAAATCCAAGTTAGGGACTTGGAATTTTCTTTGCTCTTATTGAAAATAAGGGACATGCTCTACTCCAGGTTCCCCCCATTTTTTTCAGTCTGTATATTTGTGGTATCTGTTTCAATTCATATTGGCAGATGCTTTCCAGGTGTCTCTACCTTTAGTCTGATCAGCTGGAGGGGAGAGGAAATTTTGAATAATAATATTTGATTTGTATCAATTAAATAATATGTGATTAAATTATAATAATGCTAAAATCTGAATAATAAGGCTTTACTATTATTAAAATATACATGTGTATGTTATTGTATTGGAGTATAAAAGGATGTTATGTTATATTTAAAATAGTTGTCTGCTATAAACTGTGGCAGTTAAAAGAGTTGAAGGTCATAAACTGTAATAATTAAAATGGTTGAGGTTGTAAACTGTAGAGATTAAAATAGTGGAAGATATAAATTGTAGTAGATATAAGAGTGGGTGAGTAAATTGTGACCGCAGGAAATATGTTTTCACTACAGTGTCTTGTTTTTAAATCAATATATAAGGTGGTCACCAGGGAAATATTCCCAATTATGAATATACCCAAGTCGACTGGGTTTTATAGAGATTTTAATTAATAATACAATGAGGAATTAAAGAAAGAGAGAAAGAGTAAGAAAGGAATAAGTATAAAGGGCCTTAAGCCAACATGGCCTAGACCTGAGTCTTAAAGAGAGAGAGATCAGTCAGTCTTTATCACTCACCATAAGATCTGTTCAAGCGAGGATTCAGGGGGACAGAATCTCCCCAGAGGGAGTTCCAGCCAGATTCAGCCTCCCTTGAGAGACCTCCTTAGAAATTCCCTCCCAAGAGCCTATATATCTCAAGAGATCCTTTTTCTTATATAGGGGGTTTTCTCCTATGTCACCTCCCCTAAGTTCTTCCATCTACCAATCACAGTAGACATTTTCCAAAGGACAGCCCATTCTGAATTCACAGCTGAGTAGATTAATCCTTTTAGCAATCCACACCTGAGTAAGTTAGAATCTTTGAGCAAGTTTCTCATCTTTTTGTCCTGGCAAGTTTACAAGTTGCCTGACCTTTAATAGGTACTTAGCACCCTATTGTATAAATTCTAAAAATAGGCATGGCTTAAAGAACTTTTTGCCTCATTATAAGTATGGGTGTAAGCATTTCTCATTGTTCAGCAAGGAGTTTTCTCCCCTACAGCAGTCCTAAGTACCGGTGGAGTAGAGGTCCTCCCATTTCTGATCCAAGTAGAGTTCTCACATTTTAGATCTAAGTAGCTTCACTGTTTAAAATGGGGAATGGTCTTAACCAAATGTTCTAAGGTAGAGTCTGAGAAATTTCAAGATTCACAGTTATTAAGGAGGATACTGTGGTATATACTTTGCTGGTTGATCACAATTTTTTTTTAGCTCTCCTTGAAGGAAAGCCAAGAGTGACATCCCTTCACTGGGCCAATACACAAACTACTTGGAGATCTATCTATCTATCTATCTATCTATCTATCTATCTATCTATCTATCTATCTATCTATCTATCTATCTATCTATCTATCTGCCACAGGCAAGGTTCAGCCTCACTCACGACTCCAGGGCTTCCCAACAGGTGGTGAACAATCAGTCAAAAAAATAACAAACAGAAGACAGCTTAATCATTATGGCCATGGGACAGCTTTGCATCTGATAGCTGCTCCATCATACCGATGCCTGGTTTTTATTTTTATACCCATTTTCTTGGCACACAGATACATTACCTAACACACATATTCAAAGAGATAATTGGAAAAGTGATACATTAACTTTTAACAAATCACTTGATTAACATTCTATATTCTTATATTGCGATTACAGACAGAATAAAAGGTTTTACATAATTTTCTCATTACCCTGAGAGAAGTTTTGAGCTTACAAACAATCAAGGAAATTTACGCATTATATTTAATAAAATGGAATAATTAATCAGAAGTTCTTAAAAGACAATTCAACAATCATATCATTGAGGTTGAGAGGTACTGGGGACACAATTCCTATTTAATATTAGACTGACCATTTCTCAGGGTTTACTGGGGAGTTTCCCACTGGCAAGTTAATGGTTTGTGAAATCGAGTCGCTGAGGCATATTGAAGCTTGGTGTACCTGTAGTGTACCTGTATGTCTTGTATGGGCCTCTATGATTGATTTATGTGCTGGCTTCATGAGAATAAGTTTCTGTGAGTGGGAAAGTTCTGGGCTTGGCCTGTAGCTGCGGTTTCACTGGGGATTACAGTGGTAGTCTCTCGGTTACCGAGAATGACAATTGTCTTTGTGCAGTTTCATCTATTGATGTACCCTCATGTGGCTTTGAAGTCCAAAGGCTGAGGCACAGAGTTTGTGGCACATGGGGTATGGGACGCCAGTTGTTATGGGAGGTGCGGTTGTGGCCTGGTGTCAGCGTTCATGCACAGCGGCAAGACGTCGCTCATCTTCAAAGGTGGTGGCGGCATGGTTAATGTGGGTTCGCCAGCTGCTTCTGTCAGAGGCAGCGAGTTCTAGTTGCTTTGGTGTAATGCCAGCCCACTTCAAGTTTGACTTTGGTGAATCTTGAAATTTCTCAGAATTGTGAATGTTAAAAGATTCTCAGAATCTACCTTAGAACATTTGGTTAAGACCATTCCCCATTTAAAACAATGAAGCTACTTAGATCTAAAATGTGAGAACTCCAACCTTTGGAAAATTTAATATGCTAAATATCTCAAATGATTTTAAGGGTTTTTTAAACATGAATTTTGTAATTTTTTTTTAACAATCTCTGGTCATTTTTGCCTGCCCCTACCACAAGGTAAGGCCCAGTAGCTGAAGTGAAATACAATTATAACCCTCAACCTTCCTGCATTTCTAAATATGTGAATGGAAGTTGGGCAGTTAATCTCAGGGCATTTGTATGCCTAAAAAGCCTCCAAAAAGGAGCACCCCTTTATTTATACTCTTCAGCTCACTAACTTCCACCAGAATGATGTATAGATTTCTTGATTATGTTCTAAACCCAAGATGAGTTTTACTTTGTTTAAAAATATGTTTATTACCAAGGTTGAAAAATTGCTATATTTGTAAAACTTGTGACAAATATCCATCAATTCATAGGTTTTAAAAATGTCATACAGCAAATTATGTGAAATATGATAGTGTGTTTGTTTGCTATTGTAATTAATTGGGCTATTGAGAATTTTGGGGAATGTTGATACCTACATATTTGTACTACTATTCTTTAAAATTGAAAAATGTTACCTTGCTCAATTCATTTGCCTTCACTCACAGTGGACATGGCTAGATATTAAGAGGAAATGGATCACATTTTTGGTGAGAAAGCCTTGTATTCTATATTTTCTTAGCTGACATAGAGTGTCAATGATTATAAGCTACATTTTTGAATTTTTAAATCTCTTTTATTATTATATTTTTCTTGCATGTGCAATATACTATTTTTTCTCTCCTTTTTATATTTGAAGCACATGCCACCAGCATTAATATTTTCTTTAATCTTCTGATTTTTCAGTAATATAAGTTTAAAATACATTTGTCAATGCATGCCCCAAAAGCTAGAAGACTATAAAAATGATGCCACTAATTTTTAAAAAAAATATGGGACTTTGCTTAATGATTCTGTCTGATTCCAGGACAAGAGATACACACAAGAGCCATTGCACAGAGCCAAAGAAAAGCCAATCCAGGATGGATTGATGCACTTCTAGGCCAATACAAAGGTCTTGAACCTAGTGTGAAGACTTGAGGTTACTGTGTTTAACATGTTGTTACGACATAGGCTTTCCTTGTGTCCACACTCACTCTGAAAATACTCACAGACGAGTATCCCCGAAACCTTGGCTCATATAATCTGGTCCCCTTTTCTGCCTTTCATAATGTGGTAACTTCCTGTAGTCCTGGCTACTGACTGGGTAAATGCATCATTGCTTAGATCATTTTGATTGGGCCCTGATTCATGGACCTGTTATAGATTTATTTTTCTTTTACTTGGAATTTTTACACATAAGACTTTGATAGTCTATATTTTCATCCAGAAATTTTTGTTTTCTTTTGGATTTTTCTGATATCTTTTTAATTTCTCTTACCAATTGATTCATATACCTCATAACTCAGTCATGCATCCCTAAGTGATTTTTCAATCACCCTCTTAACAGGGGAATGTAAAAAATATCATTATTTAAATTGCAAAGTTTAAATTCCTTTTGAGAAGAATTTTAGGTAAAGAGAGATGATACTTCCCTGAATCCAGAAACTGAACTATTGGAGAAAACACCATGAAGAAGCCTCCATACCACAAGAGGCACAAAAATGAACTTTGGGTGTGGTTGATTGAACTTTTACTTGTATGTATACTTTCATGCCAAAGGGGACTGCCCCCTAACTGGCTTTTTGTCAATGCATCCAACAGTTATTGGTTTTGTTCTTTTTTTTTCTCTTATCCTCAAATTGTTGTAATGTTTAAATTGATTATGTTTTTTATGATCCTTTGGGGAAGTCCTCCCCAGACGATCAAATGAGGGAATGTAAAAATGGATTTTGAACTCTGGACTTCAACCCCCAGAAGCCCTTGCTCCACTTCCCCAGAATGCTTTGTAACTTCCCCTGGGCCAAGTACGAGATGGGGTATTTAACCTGATTGCAAAGGCTTTTGGAGCTCTTTACTTCCTGTCTCTGCTGGCAAACAGACGCATCTCATGATGTGAGTGAAATTTTGGGTGGGCCTCATGGCTCACCTGGCAAGTGTCTTTTCTTACTTGTATATTCTTAAATTCTCAACCTTTAATAAACCTCTAAAATATGATACTCCGTGCAGAGAGAAACTAATTTCTACCTGCTTCAGTTTCCCTAATTTTAACTGTTACACCATTTACTTTGTATGTACATGAGTGAAGAGGGGTAGCTTCAGGTGTTTTAACTCAGACTTTGGGACCTTCTGAATGCACAATTGCTTATTATTCTGCCCAACTGGACTCAGTAGAATCAGGAGCACAACAATGTCTTAGAGGAGTAGCTGCTACAGCCTTACTAGTGACAAAAATTGTAGATCTAGTATTGGGATGCAAATGACCAATTATGTGCCCATATGAGGTAAAAACATTTTTGCTAAGATATAGAAGACAGGCATTCTCAGATCAGTGAATTACAAGGTATGAAATAACCTTGTTAAACAGCAACAACATTACTTTGAAACAGTGTACAACCCTTAACTCTGCCACCTTGCTTCCAGATTTACCTACTTCAGGAGAACCATTACACAGTTTTGAAATACTAGTGTCCAAGGCAGTAAAGCCATGAGATAGTCTCTTGGACACTCCCTTAGACAATCCAGATTTGGTCTTATTTACTGATGGTTCCTCTTTTATGAGGGATGGCATATGCTACACTGGAGCTGCTGTAGTCATAGAATTTGCCACCGAGTGGTCAGCTTCATTGTCCTCTTATATTAGCATTCAAGGTTGTGGAAAGGAAACTAAAAATAAGTTCTGAACTTTCTGCCACTGTTTTGGAACAAGCAACAGTGGGAATATCAAGAGAGAAGAAATTGTCAAGACAGACACTTGGTGGGGGAAGGGGCAAATGGGAGTGGCATTTGGGTCTTGTGACTAGCACTTTCTTCCTGCCAGTTTTGCTTCTTTCCTGGTGTTGGAAGTGGGAGGAGCTGGTTCAGCCCAGTCTGGAGTGGAGTGCCTCTACTTGGTTCAACCTCAATACACAGGCCCAACTAGCTCTGAAGGTTGGGACTGTTCATGTTGCTTTCTGTCTACTGCTAAGATTCTGAATTTGATAAAATTAGCACAGAGGATGGGAGTGGGAGAAACCCTCCACCACCCTGTGAGGCCTGGCCTCAGCTCCAAAGCTGAGGAAGATTCCAACCTTATTTAGGGACCTCCCTCTTCCCTTTCTTCCTGACACCTCTCCAACCTGAATTGGTTATTAAAATTTCTCTTAGAATATCATAGTCAGATAATATGATAGAGACATGAAGGGAGAGAGAGGTTTTGCAGGACATGTGGACCAAGAAGCAAGAACCAGGATTCCAATGGAAGGTTCCCAGAAGTGACAGTTGGGGGTTTTCTGGCCACACTCTGAGAAAAGAAATGGAGCTCTTGGCTTTTGGTTTCTGTGTCTCTGATTGGAAGTCACTCTCTCACTCCCTGGAAGTTTGAAGCTGTCTGAAAGACCTTTTGTGAGGCTGACTTGGTTTTTGGGGTTTCTCTAGCTCTGAGTAGTGGAAGCTGATCAGTAGAGAAGCTTTTGAGTTGGTGGTTTATAAGAGAGTTGAGCTGGCCAGGAGAAAAGGAGAGATTTTGAACTTTGTTTCTTTCTGGGGTTAAGCTGAGAGATCTGGCTGATTTATGAAGAAGAAGAAAGAAGATTTTAAACTGCTGTTGTCCTCCATCTCCCTAACTGTCTCAGAGTCACAGTTTGTGACTGCAATACTTCCTCAAACCTTTCTAAAATTATCCCTGTAGTCTAGGGAAATCCCCATCCCTCTTACCTCAGTTTCCCAACCTGTTATCCCAATAAACCCCCTGAGAAAGCAACTGGAGTATCTTTATAGTTCACTCAGGAGGGAGGGAAGAAGCAAAGGCTTCAAGAAGATTTGGGAGGTGAGGGAGGCAAAAGGGAGAGGTTGGTTAAGGGAGGGAGTGAGAGAGGAAGGGGGTTAGGAAATATTTTGAAGAATCAGTCATCAGTAGGAATCAGCAGGCAAACCCCAGGGAAAACCCCAGAGTAAACCCCAGGGCATTCCTTTATAAGTAGTTCCCTGTATACCAGCATTCCTGTGTAGTGGCATCCCTCAGCATTTCTCTTTTCTACCTCCATTTCAAATAAGCAGCCTCAGGTCTCTGTAGCAACCTCTCTAGTAACAGCCAGGGAACAGCAGTTTCCCCTCAGTTTACCTTTACTATTTCAACAAGTAGTAGTTTCCAGTTTATTCTTTATTACAGTTCATTACAGTCAGTTTATTTCTTTATTACAATAAGTGGACTATCTTTTCTGGGGCATAGAGGGAGCTGAGCATCTGCTCAGTCATTCAAAGACAAATGTTCCTTATCAGATCCCTGCAGCTGCCTCTCGGCAGGGGGCATCTCTCCTTTGCCTCACCGAGCAATATTCCCTCTCTCCCCTCAACTCCTCCATACCCTGATACAAACCTTCCTTATTCCTGTTTTCCCAATCCCCCAATCATTTCCCAATAAACATTACAAGGTACAAAACTCATAGCTCTGAAACACACCTACATAATTGCCAAGGATAAAAAAGCAAGAAATTATACCGATTCTAGATATGCTTTTGGCATTTGTCACTTAGTCGGGATGCGATGGCTCCAGAGAGGATTTTTAACCTCAGCTGGAAAATCTATAGCTAATGCAGAAATTATTAGTGAAGTTCTTTCTGCTCTACAGCTGCCTGAAGCCATAGCTGTAGTTCATTGCTCTGCCCATACAGGTGGCACTGACCTTGTCTCTAGGGGAAATGATCGAGCAGATGCCGCTGCAAAGCTAGCAGCCATAGAAGGGCCTGAATTAATTTTAACACATTAACAAACACTGATGACTTAAATTTATTACTTTTCTATAATGAAAAGGAAATGGAAAAATGGAAGCAAAAATTCAAAGCAAAACAGATTAATGGAGTATGGTGTCATCTGAAGGAAAACTCCTGCTCCCTAGAAGTTTCTATCACTAAATTTGCCAATATATTTATAAAAGTGGTCACTTTGATACCCAGGATATTGTGGACTCTGTTAAGAGAGTATAGATAGCCCCTGGTATAACTACTATAACCTCTAAAGTGTGTTCAGCCTGCTCTACCTGCTAAGCATATAACCAACATGCCTTTCATGGCAAAGTCTTTGGTGGATGTCCTTTGGCTTACACACCTTTTAAGCATCTACAGATAGATTTCATAACAATGCCAAAGGCTGGACATTATAAATTTTGTCTAGTCATAGTAGATCAACTGACCAGATGGCTGGAAGCATTTCCTGCAACCCGAGCTACAGCGGCTTTTGTTGCTAAGGTGCTTTTAAAAGAAATTATTCCTTGCTTTGGCCTGCCAACACATATTGATTCAAATAGAGGAAGTCATTTTACTGATTCTGTCCTAAATCAGAAATATTCTTGCTTGGGGATAACTTCCAAATTTCATGTTCCATATCATCCTCATAGCTCAGGACAAGTTGAAAGAATGAACAGAGAACTTAAAACTATGATTGGCAAATTGTGCACTGAGACCCATTTAAAATGGCCTGAAATTCTCCCTCTGGCCCATTTTTATCCTAGAAGCAGGCCTAGAGGAGACCTAAACATCTTACTATTTGAGATGCTTTTTGGACATCCACCTATACAGGCTAAGCCTTTCTCCCCTGCATATACATCAGTATTAGGGGGAGATACTACTATTTCTTCTTATATACAGGAAATACAGTACAAACTGTGTGAACTCCATGAATCTGGAGCTGCAGTACAAACTGGACCACTAGACTTTTCATTTCATGACCTGAACCCAGGAGACAAGGTGTATATTAAGAATTTCCAGTATACTGGAGCAACTCAGACTTCCTGGGAAGGGCCATTCCAAATATTGTTGACTACAACATCTATAAACATTCGAGAGAAGGAGTCTTGGATTAATTACTCACATGTAAAGAGAGCATCTTCTGTTGACAATGATTGACTGTATCCTATCATCACATGCATTGGAGATAATGATCCATTGACAGTTGGATGCCATTTTTAGAGAACACATTGAATTATTGATTTTTGTCCCTTGTTTCATTATTGCTTTTCCTTTATATTGATTAGAATATTTTATTTTCCCCCTTTTTTCTCATTTCTTGTACTAATGGTTCATACAATTACTATTAATTTTTCTATAGTAATATGTTTTATATACATACACATATATATATGTATGTATATACATATATATATATATATGCAAACATTCTAGTCCTGCCTGGAGGACAAGCTGTCTGCCAAGGGACCACTCACTGGAACCTCAACTGAGAAATGGAACCAGTTCAGAGACGCAGTGAAGGAAACATCAAAGGCAGTCCTAGGCCCAAAACAACGCAACCACCAGGACTGGTTCAAGGAGAACAACACTGCTATTGAAGACCTATTGAGCAAAAAGAACAAAGCCTTTATGGAATGGCAAAATAACCCAAACTCTGCTCCTAAAAAGGACAGATTCAAGTCTCTCCAAGACACGGCACAGTGTGAGATCAGGAAGATGCAAGACCGATGGTGGGAAAAAAGACAGAAGAAATCCAGTGCTTTGCTGATACAAAAAACTACAAACAATTTTTCAGTGCCCTCAAGACTGTCTATGGGCCATTAAAACCCACCACCACTCCCTTGCTATCCTTTGATGGTGACACTCTCATAAAAGATAAAAAAGGCATCAGCAACAGATGGAAAGAACACTTCAGTCAGCTTCTCAACTGACCCTCTTCAGTCGACCAAAGCGCCCTTGACCAGATACCCCCAAACCACACCATTGAACAACTTGATGTCTCTCCTTCAATAGAGGAAGTCCAAAAAGCCATTCAACAAATGAGTACAAGCAAGGCACCTGGTAAAGACGGGATCCCAACCGAGGTGTACAAGGCCTTAAATGGAAAGGCACTCCAGGCATTCCACATAGTGCTGACCAGCATATGGGAAGAGGAAGACATGCCCCCAGAACTCAGAGATGCCTCCATCGTAGCCCTATACAAGAACAAAGGCTCACGAGCAGCCTGTGACAACTACAGAGGTATCTCACTACTCTCCACTGCTGGAAAGATCCTCACCCGTGTTATACTCAACAGACTCCTGTCATCTATTTCAGAGCAGAACCTGCCTGAATCACAATGTGGCTTCCGACCAGATCGTAGCACCATCGACATGGTCTCCACGGTGCGGCAAATGCAGGAAAAATGCCTTGAGCAGAACCTGAGTCTCTACATTGTCTTCATAGACCTGACAAAGGCATTCAACACAGTGAACGGGGACTCATTGTGGGTGATCCTTAGCAAGCTAGGTTGCCCAGAAAAATTCGTCAAACTGATCCAGCTCTTTCATGTTGACATGACAGGGGAAGTCCTATCTGGTGGAGAGACTTTTGATCGCTTCAACATCTCCAATTGCGTGAAACAAGGCTGTGTCCTCACGCCGGTACTATTCAACCCATCCTTCACCCAAGTATTATGACATGCTGTGATGGATCTAGACCTGGGCATCTACATCAAATACCGACTGGGTGGTTCACTATTCGACCTTTGCCTCCTGACTACAAAAACAAAGACAACAGAGAGACTAATCCTGGAAGCTCTCTTTGCAGATAACTGTGCTCTTATGGCCCACCAAGAAAATCATCTCCAAATCATTGTGGACAGGTTCTCTACTGCAACAAAACTGTTTGGCCTGACTATCAAACTCAGCAAAACAGAGGTGTTGTTCCAACCTGCACCAGGGAGGCCAACTAACCAGTCGTGCATTACAATCAATGGCATGCAGCTTCCTAACGTCAACACTTTCAAGTACCTGGGCAGCACCATCGCCAACGACGGGTCCCTAGACCACGAGATTAATGCCAGGATCCAAAAGGCCAGCCAGGCACTTGGGTGGCTACACTCCAAAGTCCTCCAACACAGCGGTGTAAGCACTGCGACGAAGCTCAAAGTGTACTACGCAGTGGTCCTCAGCTCGCTCCTGTACGGTTGTGAGACATGGACACTGTACCGGAAGCACATGAAACAGTTGGAGCAATTCCACCAACGCTCCCTCCAGTCAATCATGAGGATACAATGGCAGGACCGAATCACCAACCAGGAAGTCCTCGACAGATCCACCAGTGTCGGAGTCCTGGTCCTCAAAACCCAGCTACGATGGTCTGGACACGTCATCCACATGGACCCACAGCGAACACTAAAACAGGTATTCTATGGTGAACTGTCAGCTGGACTCAGGAAACAAGGCCGGCCAAAGAAAAGATTCAAGGATCAGCTAAAGTCCAACTTGAAGTGGGCTGGCATTACACCAAAGCAACTAGAACTCGCTGCCTCTGACAGAAGCAGCTGGCGAGCCCACATTAACTATGCCGCCACCACCTTTGAAGATGAACGATGTCAACGTCTTGCCACTGCGCGTGAACGCCGACACCAGGCCACAACCGCACCTCCCGTAACAACTGGCATCCCATGCCCCATGTGCCACAAACTGTGAGCCTCAGGCTATGGACTTCAAAGCCACATGAGGGTACATCAATAGATGATAATGCACAAAGACAATTGTCATTCTCTGTCACCGAGAGACTACCACTACTACTATATAAACTTACTATAATATCAATACATACACAAAAAACTTTAAACTATGGGAACCTGCCATTTATTGATAAAATGTTATGGGACTATGATTAATGTTTGTGTCTGTATCTAGGAAATGGGTGTGGAAGAGGCATGAAGAGAGAAAGGTTTTGAAGGACAAGACAAGGTGTAAGAGACTAAGCTGGGGACATGTTTTGTCAATCAAGAAACAGGTTTTGGGTATGTCTTTATTGTGTTCAGATTTTTTATTTCCTCAATTTCCTTCTGCTTCAAATCCTTTTCAGTCCTCTCTAAGTTTTCCTTAAGATCTTTAACTTCCTTGCTCTGATCTGAACTATTTTCAAACAGGTAACCTGCAGCCTCTCTCAACTCAATTAGGGAAACTGAATCATACTTGGGGAAATAGTTCTTAAAAAATGTCCTCAAATTGGGTGTATATCCCCTCAGAAATTGTCTACATACATGGCCAGCTGTCTCTTCATTATCTGTTTCTAAACCTAAGATGGCTTCTGCCATTTCTGACAGATGGTCTATGTATGTGGCAGGTGTGACAAGGAAATCACTTTAAAAGACTGATATATATTAATTTAAGGTCGCCAAGGAATTCAGCTATGTAATTCCTAAATGAAAACTCAAGTCAGCAGTCAACCTTTTATGGAGTTTTTAATTACAAACAGGAGGAAGAAAGGTATTAGAGAGAGAGAGATAGAGAGAGAGAGGGAGAGAGAAAGGGGAGAGAAGGGAATAGGGCTTAAATACCCCCTCTGTTTAGGCTGGGCCAAAAGGCCCAAGCCCTTAGATAGCTGAGGCAAAGAAAAGAGATCAGTCCCTATCACTCACATGACCAAAATGGAGAAACAGTCTCAGGGGCCTCCACCTCCAGAGCAAAACTTCTCAAACTCCTCTCAGTCCTCAGACCCAGCTATCTTTAAGGAAATCATCTAAGTTCTCTCCCCTCAGTTCTCACATCTACCAATCACTGTCGATGTCTCCCCTGTGTCAATGGTGGCTCTAGTTTAACCCAGGACCGCCCAGAGGTCTACCCCTTTGCACATGTCTGTTGAAGGTCATATTCTCAAATAATTAAATCTTGATCCTTGCTGCAGCCCTTCCTAAATCCTTTTACTCTGAGTAGGGTGGAGATTGTATTTTCCAAGACCTGGTTCTGTCATTCCAAGTATCTCTATTGTATCAATTCTAAAATCAATCATGACTCAAAGAACTTCCTGTTCTATGCTTAAGCATAGGTCAAAGCCCTTTCCATTGTTTAGCAAAAGGTTTCTGTCCTAAAGTAGTCTTAGGTAGGGAGGAGAAGGACCCTCCCATGCCAAGGGTTTTCACATTCCAATAGAGTTCTTACTATCAGTAGGAAATTTTTCAAGTATGAAATTTCCCAATGGGGAAATTTCCAACATTCATAAGTCTAAGAAATTTTAAGGTTTACACAGGATGTTCCCCTTTTTCCTGCCTAACCTTTTCAAATTTGGACCATGCAACAGGCTTGGAACAGCATTGTTTAATTGCTTGAAGCAAATCCTCCCTGCACTGTTTAAGGTAAGAAATGCAGATTGGATTGACAAAATCCATATCCAATCTTTGATCAGGAGTGGGCCAGTTTGTCAAATTGGTCTCATATCTAGTCTTCTCCACAAATTTCCTTTTTTCATGGGAACTGAATAATTCTGATAAAAGAAATTCAATATCTTCAAAATCTGGATCAAAGATTAGAAATGCCCTTTTAAGCTCCTTATGGGCTTTAAAAGGATTGTCCACAAATTTTGGAAAATGGCATTTTATGAACTCAAGTTCCTGGGGACTGAATTGCCTATGGGATTTTGAGTGGATCACACCAGCATTGGTTGTTCTTCCTTGGTGACTTCCTTCAATGGACAGATTTTCTCAGAGGTACTAGCAGCCTGGTTTTCATTTTCACTGCTACCTTCAGTTTCCTGAGGTGCATTCTCTGATTGCCCATTGTCCTTGCCCATAACTAGATCTATTCCCTTTTCCTTAATGTGTTGTTCAAACACTGCCTTAATCATTTTGTCAAAATTGTTGTCAATGGCCATAAACTTTTTCTGCCTTAAGGGGAACCATGAATCTGAATACTTTCTTGATTTGGGATAGAGTGCAACACAGTCATAAAGATTACATATACTTGTGCCAGAAGTTGCCAGAGAACCAATTCATGTTGAAATGGTAAATGTAAAACAGTCATTGTAACTTTACTAACATAATTCACAGTTTCCACTACCATTTGGGTTATCTTGCTGTATAGTATATGGTATACCCAATAGCAGGCAATGGTTGCAATGATCACCACACCAAAAATTACTTGTTTGAACATCTTTGCTGTCTTTCTTTCCTGCCCATGGGATTGTTGGGTACAGGCTACAGACAAGGGTGCCACTTGAAATAGAAGTGGCAAATTGGGGTCCCACTTGAAATATAATATAGTAAATTGGGGGAAACTATTACTTGTTGTAATATAGAAAAGTAAAATGAGGGGAATCTGTTTCTTCTTTAATGGCTGCTGTCCTCTGGCTTATCACTAGAGAGAGCTGCTAGAGGGAAACCACCCTGAGGATCTCCTAATTACAATGGGGATAGATGAGAGACACTGCTAGTACAGGGGAATGCTGCCACAAGGGGATACTGGCACACAGGGATACTGTTCTGGGAGATGCTCTAGATAGATACTGGGGTTTACTCTGAGGTTTGTTTGCTAATTCCCTACTGATGACTGATGGATCAATCTACTTCCTTACCTCCTTCCTCCCTCACTCCCTCCCTTTTCCAATCCTCTGCTCCCTTCCCCCCTTCACCTCCCAATTCTTCTTGAAGCCTTTGGCTTCTTCCCTCCTCCCTAAGTGAAATATAAAGATTTTTTCTTTTCCTTTTTCAAATACGGGTTTATTGGGATAACGAGATGGGAAACTAAGGAAAGTGGGATGAGGGCTTCCTTAATCTATAAGGGGAATTTGAGAGGGTTATGGAAATAGTCCAATAACAAAGAACAATTAGATAAATGGAGGACAACAGCTAAGATCTTCTTTGTTCTTTTATTACACCATCAAGGTCTCTCAGTTTCTCCTGGCCAGCTTGAACTCTCAGAGAGAGACAACCAACTCAAAGCCAAGTTTCTCCTTCTTCTCTTCTCTCTCAAGGTCTCTCAGTTTCTCCTGGCCAGCTTAAACTCTCAGAGAGACAACCAATTCAAAAGTCAAGTTTCTCCTTCTCTCTGTGAGGCCAGAAAAACCCCAACTCTTGGTCAGTCAAAATCTCAGAGAGCGCAGGGGTCTCCCCTGAATCAGAAAGCCCCTGAAAACAAGCCAGCACAATCAGGGTCTTCAGCCAGCTTCAACTGCCAGCCTCAACTGCCAGAGAGAGAGTGACATGCCCCTTGATCAGAAAGCCCCACAAAATAAGCCAGCACAATCAGAGTATTCAGCCAGCCTCAACTGCTAGCCTCAACTGCCAGAGAGAGAGAGAGACTCTCCTAGCCCCTTCCCCTCATCAGCTCAACTGCCACGCCTCCTGGGAACATTTAATTTTAGAATCTTCATCTTGATTTACAAAACATGTCCCAGCTTAGTCTCTTGCATCTTGTCTTGTCCTTCAAAACCTTTCTCTCGTCATGCCTCTTCCACATGGGATAAGAACAAGGAGCACAGACTTAACCTGAATACTGCCAAAAAGAGCACACAGGAAATACTAATGTGAGACTCAAGGTTGCGACACTTGACATATGTTAAGTCATAGGACTTCCTTGTATCTACACTCTTTGTGAAGTACTCAGACAAATACCAATATTTGACTATCATGCTGGCTCCCTATATCCCTGAGAATGACAAATATCAGACCAGGGAATGATGCTTCCCTATCAAAATAGAATTCTAGTTCCTTTCCTTCTTATAGTATGGCAACTTCCTATAGTCTTGGCTGCAAATGGATAAGTGGAATATTACTGCATTCTATGCTACAGACTTGTGGGATAGAAATTACTTTAAATTGGACCTGTACAAGGGCCTATACTGAATTTATCCTTGCTTACTCAATATTTTATATACATAGATTTCGGTATTTTGATTCTGATTTTGAAATTTTTTTTCATTCTCCCCAAAGTTTAACTTTCTTCCATTTTTTCCTTCCTCTATATTTTTTGTTTTGTTTTTGTTGTTTTTCAATTCTTTTAATAATTGACTCATACAACCCCATAACTCAATAATGCATCCTGAGCTGAACTGGATGTTTTTTAACACCCACTTTGGGGGGGGTGGGTTGTATTTTTATAAAAATCTAAAATTTTGAAATTTTTTGTTCCAGAAAGATCTTCAAGGAAGAAGCTTGAAAAATTGAATGCAAGTTGAATTACTGAGTTGAGTGACTGGGAGGCTGGATGAAGTGGAATATTACCTACTCTAGGAGATGGGGCTCAGAATTCTTATATCTTACTGCAGATAGGGATGAGGTGACTAAAAACAGGGTGGAGTAGTGGTGGTGGAGAATGTGCTATATGATTGTGAGGGGCCTTGGTATCTGGAATAGAAGTCCAGTGTCCAGGAATACAAAGGAGGGGGAGTTACACTACTCAGGGAATGAATTGATATCAGAGATTCAAATGGATGCTTGTCAAGAGCAAACTGAGAGATGCATATCTGTGTTTAGCAAAAAAGTAGGGAAGAAGCCAAAGGGAGTGTCTCACTCAGAAGTTCCTTCTTATCAGTTTGGCTTCTGTTGCTCAAAGTCACCTTACTACAGCCAAAATTGGAAATACAAGAAAAAGAATTCTTTATTTGTTCTCTGACTCGGTATACCTTTGGGGTTTTAGGCTGTCCAGAGGGAAAGCAAACCCTCATATTAAAATTACCTTTCTCTGGGGACCTAGAACAATTTTCTCTCTTAAGCCACTCTCAGATGTCTGACCATGCTCATTATCAATGAGGAATGGATAATAGGATTATTTTTTCCCATTAATAAATACAGCTGAATGTGATTTGCACCTGGGACATACTTCAAGCCTTAAGTGCTCCTCTGAGTTCCCATGAAGTCAGTGTGTTTGGTGTAGCAGCTGACAAAATAATCACATCTTTGGAGGAAGCACAGAACTCTCAGAGCCTATAACTAACTTCTTCTTTCCCCCATCTGTGTTCACTCATCCTCTGAATGGCAGGGCCCTGCTCTACATCTCAGCAACAGAGAGCAGCCTGGTGAGTACCTTCCTACATCTGATGCTTAGAGGCAAATCACCACTTCTCTTTCAGGGAACAAAGAGGGAGGTAGAGTTGGGTCTAAACCCTCCATTTCTTGGTGATAGGGAAGGCATTTTGAAGAAGGCTTGGCATTTCTCCTTAGAATTCTGTTGAGACACTATTTTTGCAGAAGGCTTCCCTTCTAGTCCAAATCTCCACCACAGCACATTTGATCTACTGTAATGACAGGTTCCCTTCTTCTTCTATTCCCCGTAGCCACTCGTACATGTACTGCCAGGTACATTTTTAAATCCAAGCCCCTTCTTTTTTTCTCTGCCTTTTTTTCCCCATTGAATCATAGAGCATAAGATTAAGAGGAAATGTTTCATACATTCTATTGCATTCAAAGCACATAATGAGTGCTTAATAAAACCTTATTTATTGGCAAATCTAAGGTGGGGAGTGCCCTGAGGATCACCTAGCCCAGCCCAATATGGTGGAAAACAAAACAGGGAAACTCAATCACTGTAGCATAACTGATTTCAAACTCTACACTTTTTTTTTTAAATAAAACTTTCTCTAAGCTCACCTTCTTTGGCCTTGAACTCGAATAACCTTTATGCTCAGTGACATATTTTTTTGCTGCTTCCATGCTCAATTGCTTTTCCAAATCCCCCTTTATCTGCTTTTCATTCCCTCTTCTTCTATTCCTCCCTCTTTTGGAAGAGATTCCCTATTGAGATGAAGTAGTCCCCATAAGGGAAGATAATAAAGTTGAAGTAGATAAGACAGATCAATCCCTTCCTGCATTTTTTTAGGAAACAGACTCAGTACCCCCCCACCCCCCCAGGAGGTCAAGCAGCTCATGCAGGCTGCAGACTAGACACTAAGTATCCTAAGGATGAGAATTAGGAAGGTCAGAAAACAAAGGAACTTCAGGAATATCAAAGAGGTCAGGATGGAATGCAAGGCAACATGTAGCTAACTAGGGATAAGTGATTAAGTACATGTGAAAGTAAACAGCCCCCGAATACCCTGAGGATTGTCCACCCATCACTGACCACACATACCTGTGTTTGTGATAAGGTTTGTTTGATTGTCAAATAAGAATCTGTGTGTGAAAGGAAATAACTTTGTATCTTGTAACCTGTATAAGCCATCCTGTAATGCCAGTCTGATGCAGCTTCCACTAGGGAAGGCTGTCCCAGCTGGTAGATTCTTTATTAATCAATAAATAATGGTTCCAAAAATTGAATTTTGGGTGTCTGGACTCACTTTATGAAGTGCCCCACTTCAGGGACAAAATCACTGGAGAAAAATCACTGTTCATTGGCTATGAAATCTTTGTAGAAAGGCTGAATGTTGAGGACCAAGTCCTATTTAGAGAAAGCCACATTTGGGGATCAAAGAGTCATTTTCCAGTGAGCGGATCTCTAAATTAGTTTTAAATGAGTTTAATTTTGTCCTTTTCTTTTAGCCTCTAATGACCTTATTTTATGCAACCCCATATTTTACCTTTGTCACTTGGGAACTTGTCTTTTGGGAACTCTCAGAGGGACTCTTTAGCTCAGTCAGTCTCAGAAGCTGAAGGTCCCCAGTTTGATCCTCAGAAGAGGGTGTGACATACTGGGAGAGGCTTCTGGAGACAAGAAGAGTCACTGGCTTGGGCTTAGCCCCCATCTGAAGTGGATTGTCTTTTACCTTAGGGTCCATTAATCAGCCTGAAACTGCTAGCCTGAGATTCCCTTCAGGGTGGATTCTCAGAGAACTGGGTCTCCAACTTACAAGCTAGTCCTTAACTTGGGGTTCATCAAATCTTACTAGGCTACAAGTTTGGGGTTTCTTACCTTTTCTCATCTTTTACCTATCCAAATGATTCTAATTGTTGTGGGGTTCAGAGGTGACCCCCTGGGGCTCAGGAAGGATACCTTTTGCAAGAATGCAAGACTCCAAAACTTGGCTTAAAAATAAAGAGAAATATATTAATTTGGAAAGTAATGTTGAATCTGACCAGGAGGTAGCATAGGTGGAAGCCTGCC
Organism: Monodelphis domestica; assembly: GCF_027887165.1. Classification (NCBI taxonomy): domain Eukaryota; kingdom Metazoa; phylum Chordata; class Mammalia; order Didelphimorphia; family Didelphidae; genus Monodelphis; species Monodelphis domestica. Next base: position 451,987,436 of record NC_077230.1, read on the forward strand.
TCCTAGGTGGAACAACGTGGGTGGAAGAGCTGCTCTTTGGGAGGACAGCAAGACAGCATGAGTGGAACAACCTGGAGGTTTGCTCTGAGAATGCCTCACATCTGGGCTTTTTATATTCTTATTAGCAGTGAGGATGTGACTCTGGGGCAAGGGGCTGGGGAGGAGGTTTGCCTGAAGGCATGTGGGGTGGTTCTCTCATGATTTGGAGGACAGATGGATAAGGTGTGTCTCTTTGTCCATCTCAAATCAATGGGACAATCTAAGGAGGATAATCAGATGTTGTGGGTTGGCAGTCAGAGGTTGTGGTGTAAGGGAGCAAAGGAACTTCCCTGATAATAGTTTGCCTGAATTTCTAGGTGTACAATGCCCATACCATAATAAACTTTATTAATTTAAAGCCAGTTTCATAATTTTAATTCTTACAGAGCTCCTAAAAATCAATTTATGAAGCTACCTGACTTTCCCTAGTCATGAGAGAGCCATGGACACTATATCATTTTATTGTTTATAATATTGACCTGGCAAAAAAAAACCCTGATATAAACAAGAAACTGACATTCTTATCCAAAAATCAGTCTCTAGAGAGAATTTTAATTGCAACAACCTTTTCATTTTACCGGTGAGGAAATTAAAATCTGAAGAGAAAAAAATCATTTTGTCAATGTCCTGTCAGTACGAGTATGCTGCATAAAAGGTATCTGAACCCAGTTTATTTTGATTCCAATTGCAATATTCTTTATTCCTCAAAAGGAGCAAAATATTATTCTCTTCCTCTAGTGCTTCCTTACAAACCCTTTTAATTTAATGTACCTTCTTCTTTCACAATTATGGACATCTTTGCCCTAATATCAACAACTTAAAGCTGCCACAGTCAATACCTTGGCTTCTGCTTTAAAAAAAATCTTTATGTTTTTCTCTCTTTTGTTCCCCCATAATTCCATTAATCTTAAGAATAATAATTGCAGTAGTGGTAACAATTAGCATCAATAGCAGTAACAGGAGCAGTATTTTTTCTGAGCCTGATATTTCTTTGGTAAAAGAAAATCCAGGTAAAGAAGCTGTTTTACCACTGATAACTTGAAATCTGGAGACCCCTATCCTGTTCTGGTCCCCTGACAATTCACCCTGAGGGAAGTCTCAGACTCATCAGTTTCAGACTGAATAATAGACCTTAAAGTACTTGATAATCCCAGGTTCTTGGGGCTTGCAGACCTAAGCAAATGCCAAGTACCCTTTTAGTCTTCCAAGTTTCCCCTATTATATCAGATCCCTTCCCAAGAAGACCAGCATCTGGGCAGGAGCCATCCTTTTAGTATTTATTGTAAGTAGGCCACCCCTGATACCCCAGCCTCTGGCTACAGTTTCTTTTCCCAACCTGTTTTGCATCCTATCAGTGTAGTTTGGACCTCTCATTTCCTTGTAGCCATGGTAATGTCAATCCATCCTACTTCCTGGTCCTTGGTTCCCCAAATGGTATACAAATTCCCCACATTCTATTGTTCTTCAGAGAATCATCTAGTGTTGTGATCCTCTCAGAGATACTGTTGCCAGAGTGCCAGAGCCTTTGGCTCTCTGTGGTTTTTAGGCACTTGATTCTCTGTAGCATCCAAATAGTGAATACTATCACTTTCCTGATTAAAGACTTTTTTTCTGACTACTTTAGTAGTTCTGTGTTTTTCCCAGGTTAATACCACCAAGGATTAGCACCTTCTCTGAAGCTCTGAATCTAGGAAAGGTGCCTGGAATACTGAGGTGTTGAGTGATTTGCCCAGAGGCACAAAGCCACAATGTATAACCCTTGAAAATGTCTATTCCTGATGCCTAATCAGTCATCTGTCTATGATGCCATGCAGCTCCCCAGACTATTTTATAGATATTGACATCTTTTTTTGTAGTTTAGGTAAAGTGGGTACTGCCTCTCAAGTACCATTTCCCCTAAGTTATCTTGATACTCTTGATTTTTTTTAATAGGATGGGACATTATTTTTCCTATCCCGGAGCCTATTAATATTTTGGTGGAAGCTATTTTCAATTTGTAAATTAATCTGGGAATCTCTTTCATCCAAAAGAATTCTATGATCAGGCTACTTAAGTCATCCAATTCTCATTATATTAATTTGAGTGTTTTGCATCTCAAAAACTAATTATTTTAAAATCTCAAATTTCATGGAACATATTTGATACATTTCTGTTTTACCCTTGTTGAATTATTTTTTCTTTAAAATTTAATAATTTGAATTAATAACAAATGAATAGAATAAAGAATTCAGTTTTCTTTTTGCCATTCATTTGTTATTAGCTTTTAAAAGAACTATTTCCGTTTGAACTATTTTATCATGATATATTTGATTAATCTTTGCCATTATCCTGTACATTTCTGTCTTTTCTATTTTCTATATATAGTCTCTATGTTCAGTCTTTAATAATATTCTCATTACCAAATTTATTATTATTATTATCATGGTTTTTCAGTGGGTTGTTTATTCAATTTCCTATGTTGGTAACATTCTACAAATTTATATTATTGCCAATGTCTTAAGTAAGCTGCTACATTAAATATAATTAATCTTTTACTAAGACATTTATGTATTAATTTAAAAAGCTTTATCATGGATCTACACTTCTTTACCTTCATACTATCGTTACTTATTGCAATATGAGCTTAACCATGATATATCAAATTCCTCCTTTTCTAAATGCCCTAAATCTTTTTGTCCTAGCACATATATACTGTGGGATTTAGCTCTACGTTACTTCCAAATAGATTTTTTTTCCTTTCCATTCAGTTATTTTTTACCTCTAGAGGCACTAGACTAAGGTTTTTTAAAATATGTTCAACTGTGTCACTTTTCAATTTTGGTCTTTTTCTTGAATTTTTAATGTATTCTAATAGTGGTTCATGTTGTCCATTTTGATCATCCCTTCCTTGATTTCCCTTCATTTCCCTAGCCTCATTGATTATTCTTAGTTACTAAAATGTCTCCTGATGTCCTGGGAAAGGTATGATGCCTGACCTATACTACTTTCTCAATCTGCCTTCTCCTCATTGCCAAATAAAATCTAGGATATACAATTAGGTCATGTCTTATTCTCAACAGAAAATGAACATTAGGGATTTCACAAAGATTTCTTTCTTTCTCTTTTTTCCAGCCTTCTAGCTCTGAATCTAGTTTTGCTCAAGACTGAAAGAAAATGGCTTTTCATGATTTGGTTTTTGGCATCATCTTCTTCATTCAGACAGGTGTTGGTGTCCTGGGAAACTTCTTCCTCCTTTGTCTTTATGCCATCACTTTTCTCACTGGCCACAGACTGAAGCCCATAGATTCCATTTTGGTCCATTTAGCTTTGTCAAACTCTATAGTGCTTATTATCAAAGGAATCCCCCAGACAATGCTTGCTTTGGGCCTGAAAATTTTCCTGGATAATTTTGCATGTAAATTCATCATTTACATCCACCGAGTGGCCCGAAGTCTTTCCCTGACCTTTACCTGCCTCCTGAGTGTATTTCAGGTGATCACTATCAGCTCCTTTACCTGGTTTAAATTGTCAGGACTCAAAAATAAACTTCCAAAGAATATCGTCACCTTCTGCCTTTTCTCCTGGATCCTGTGTATACTGATGAATATCTATATGTTTGCAAATATACAGAACTTTAGAGAAAATAGTAACAACACCAGGATATGGCATATGGGATTCTGTTTAGGTTTTACTTCAGGTTCATTCAAAGCCTTACTATTGGTAATTACGTTCTCCATCCCTGATTTCCTGTGTGTGGGATGCATGGTCATGGCTAGTGGCTATCTGGTGCTTTTCTTACATAGGCACCATCAAGTAGTCCAGCATATTCACAGCTCCAGCTTTATCCCAAGAACCTCACCTGAGACAAGGGCCACCCATACCATCTTGGTGTTGGTAAGCACCTATGTCTCCTTCAACTCAATCAATTCTATTATGGTAATTTATCTCTTTCAATTTGAGAAATATCATCAGTGGTTGATGACTACCTCAGCTTTCTTAGCTGCATGTTTCCCAGCCATCAGTCCCTTTGTTCTGATCTCCCATGATTCTAGAATTCTCCATTTGTACTACTCAACTCTGGGGAAAGACAAACTCCCCAATTCTTCTTCCTAGGGATTCCACTACTCAACACTGTATTTCTAATCTGACTAGCAAATACCTTTACATGACTGATGATCATCATGTATGCACAGGATAGGATCAAAGGATTGCAGGACTTCAAAAGTTAGAGGTTTCTTACCTAAACTCCTGAAGTCTTTCCCTATTCAGTGGTCAATTCCAAGCTGTGGGTGAGCAAAGAATCCTGTAGCCAAGGCTGCAACCACACAGGTGCTTTCCTACAACTTGCTACTTGTTGACTCCATCAGTATCTGCTTCTGGGATATAGACTCCTATACCAAGAAGACAAGGTGAAGCTGCTGCCCTCCTCCCCCAGGGATTGGATCTTGTTCATTCCTTAGTTTTTGTTTTAGGGTACTTGTACCACCAGTCAATCCTTCTCCTGGGTCATCCCTGTCTGCTCTGTTTAACTACCAACTCTTTTCCATGTTTGCCATTTTCAGCATTGTTTCTATGGAATTATTTCTGATTATTTGGGGGGGGGGGATTTTGGAGGATGAGCCATTCTCATGCCCAATTCTTCCAACTTCTCACAATTTCTAATGTATTCTAGAGATCACAAATCTATGCCTCAGAAAACTGGAATACAGGATACTGCCTTGTTATCTGCCAGAAGTGCTATCAATAAGAAATAGTATAAGAGTAGTCAATCAGTCCATAAGCAATCATGTAATAGTAAAATCAGGACTCTGGTCCTTAGAATTTTAATAATTTATTAGAATTACTTAGATAGGTAAGAGATGAGATAAAGAGATATTTAAAATAACCTAATCTAGCTCCAACATGGGTGCTTCCAGCAGCATTAGCAGCAGCAAGTTTCTTCCCCAGATGCTAGAGACAGAGAGAGCTAACACTTCCCCATTCACCCCTTTTATCCCTTCTTTTATATCCTGTTCAAATTCAGAGCCATGCTTGGTTCAAGTTTAAAGTCATATAGCCTTTGCTGGGATGCAGAAATGTAGCGATACAGGGCAACATCTCATTCTCAGCCCCAGGAGAGGGGTGTAAATTCCCTTTACACAATTTCCCCCTTGATTCCTCACTAGAGGATTAACATGTCAGGTTTCCCCAGTGAATGATTCTACTTATGTAACCTATACATCTAAAGAGTCTAATAAAAATTGCACCTTATGTAAAAGGAATTACTACAATTGGGGAGAAAAGGGAAAGAAAGAAAAAAGAAAAGAAAAAATTGACACTGACAAAAAGCAAATTAGGGATCACTCTCCTTTGGCACAAGTTTACATTAAAAATAAATGACAGTTCAGTTTATTATATCTTAAAATTCACTCTAGATTTCTTGATGTCTCCAGAAGATCCACTTTCTTGATTCAGGATTTTGGTGTTTCCCCTCAGCCCCTAAAATTGTTCTATAAGATTATAAACCTTGCATTTTAGGATAATAATACAATCCCATTTAGGAGGATGTTGACCAACAGTGAATCTCTGGGGAATACATGGCTGAGCTATGGTGTGAAGATAGAATTAACTCTCCCTTTGTTTATTTTAAGCTAATGTAATAAAGAACTGAAAATAGCCCTACTTAACACTTAAGTAAGAGAATTCATAAGTCACTTACTAGAGAAAACTCTCACCACCAAAGGGCACTGCCCAACCCTGGGATATTGCTAGGGAAATTGAAAGATTGCAATTAGTTTCTGTGAAGAGGGGGAGAGACTTGAAATGATGTGAAAAAAAGGGGTATAAAAGAAGAGAACAATATGGTGTGGTCTCTTTTTCCTTCCTTGGCTTTTGGAGGGACTCTTTCCTTGGATTTTGCATTATTGAATAAAGCCAGAGACACACTTTTCCTTGGTGTTATTCTGCATTGGTGGAATTCTGGCTGAAGACCACCAGGACTTCTGGCTGAGGATTACCAGGAAATCTACATGGATATTGGGACTTGGGGAAGCCCCTTCTGGGTGCTGAACTGGGCTTCACTTTGCCAGAAAAGCACTTAAGGCTAGTATGGCTAGACCAGGCTTTGAATCCTTTCTATATTTGCAACTTTCACTATCTCTACTTTGTTTTAAATAAAAGCTATTAACAGTCATTTTTGACTTATGGGCTAATATTTTATTAACATCATCCACAATCTCATTTTTACAACTCTTGAGTCAAAACCCAATTTTAATTGGTACAATGCAGTATATGAATCAATTCTCAAAAAAATAAAATAAAATAAAAAGCCAAATAGAAAAGCCAAAATCCTAGATTATATATGTACATATATATCTATATAAATCTTATGTGTGTAAAATTATGAAAAAGTAAAATTATAACAGGTCTTTGAATCACCAACAAGGCCCATTTGAGATAACTCATATCCTACAAGCATGCTGAATAACTGTAGAAATATTGCACTTACCCATTGGTAGCCAGGACTACAGAAAACTGCCATACTATGAAAGGGAAAAGGGGACAAAAATCTGAGGTAAAAGGGAAGTATGATTCCCTGGTCTGATTTTCCTTCAATCTCAGAGAGACAGGAGTCAAAATGAAAACCAAAGGAAGGTACTTATAGAAACCTGGCATGAGGAATTGTGGTGTCTGCATTTGCCAAACATCCTCTTCCTTGAACTCCCAAACAAGTCCTCTGTCTTGGTATAGATCCTTATCAATCCCACAGGGATTGTTGGTCTCCTTGACTTTGTGCTACTTTGCACTGTGCTATGGCTCCTTAGTAATCCTTCTGAAATCAGATATAAATATTTATTAAAGTCCCATAATACTTTACAATCAATGGCAGAATTCCATAGTATAAATCTTTTGGGTATAAATTGGTATTAGGGCTAATAGGTATTGTAAACATCCTTTTAAATAAACAAAAAACATTTATACTGATTCCATATTCTCAAGTTTAAAAAAAATAGCCTTGATCCCCCAAAGAATCAAAGTGGGGATTGTGCAAAAAGAAATTTTCCCTTCCTCCTTTCAACTACGTGTACCTAGCATGGGTCCTGGAATTGAGGACTGCATGAGAGAAATTATTGGGTAAATTTAGCCATGAGGGTAAAATAGCAGCCAGAAAAATGGAGTCAAGAATATCATGAGTCCAGGAGAATAGAGGGATCTTCCCTGAAAATTCCCCCTTAACTGCTCCCTCCAGGTGTACAGGCAAAATGGAGAGCCATGGTTAGTTCCTGAGACATGATGTTTGGGAGTTAGTGGGTAGAGAAGTTTGATAAACTGAGGCAAGAGTGATTTTTTTCCCTCTTCTCTTCCATGTTTGTTGCTGACTGGACTGCCTTGTGAGCATCACTAGGGAGGTCCTGATGGTGGCCAAAGATTTAGCAAACTAAATGTAACAATAAGGAAATTATCTTGTATCTCCCTCTCTTATTTTTCCGTCTTTTTCTCCTCCTACTTTTGATTTAATAAAATTATTCACTTATAGCCAGTCTCTTAATTTTAAATATTATGTTTTTGGTGACTGTGAAGGGCATCATCCCATTTGCATTGTGCTAAATTGTGAGGGTACAAAAAGAGGCAAAATACACTCATGGACTTCCAAGAGCTCTCAAATATATCATATGTCCCTTGCAGTGCCAGATCTCAAACTACACTATAAAGCAGTGGTCATCAAAACAATATGGTACTGACTAAGAGACAGAAAGGAGGATCAGTGGAATAGACTAGGGGTAAAAGACCTCAGCAAGACAGTCTATGACAAGCCCAAAGATCTATGCTTTTGGGACGAAAATCCAATATTTGATAACAACTCCTGGGAAAATTGGAAGACAGTGTGGGAGAGATTAGGTTTGGATCAACACCTCACACCCTACACCAAGATAAACTCAAAATGGGTGAATGACTTGAACATAAAGAAGGAAACTATAAGTAATTATGTGAACACAGAATAGTATACAGGTCAGACTTTTGGGAAAGGAAAGATTTTAAAACCAAGCAAGACTTAGGAAAAAGTCACAAAATATAAAATAAATATTTTTCATTACATCAAATTAAAAAGTTTTTATACAAACAAAACCAATGTGACCAAAATTAGAAGGGAAGTAACAAATTGGGAAACAATCTTCATAATAAAAACCTCTGACAAAGGTCTAATTACTCAAATTTATAAAGAGCTACCAATTATACAAAAAATCAAGCCATTCTCCAGTTGATAAATGGGCAAGGGACATGAAAAGGCAATTTTCAGTCCAAGAATCAAAACCATTATTAAGCACATGAAAAAGTGTTCTAAATCTCTTATAATCAGAGAGATACAAATCAAAACAACTCTGAGGTATCACCTCATACCTAGCAGATTGGCTAAAATGACAACAAAGGAAACTAATGAATGCTAGAGGGGGTGTGGCAAAGTCCAGACATTAATTCATTGCTGGTGGAATTGTGAATTGATCCAACCATTCTGGAGGGCAATTTGGAACTATGTCCAAAGGGCACTAAAGACTGTCTGCCCTTTGATCCAGCCATAGCACTGCTGGGTTTGTACCCCAAAGAGATCATCAGGAAAAAAAAAAACTTGTTCAAGAATATTCATAGCTGGGCTCTTTGTGGTGGCAAAAAATTGGAAAATGAGGGGATGCCCTTTAATTGGGTACTGACTGAACAAATTTTGGTATATGTTGGTGATGGAATCCTATTGTGCTCAATGGAACAATAAAGTGGAGGAATTCCTGGGAATTGGAACAACCTCCAGGCAGTGATACAGAGTGAAAGGAGCAGAATCAGGAGAACATTGTACACAGAGACTAATACACTGTGGTACAATTGAATGTAATGGACTTCTCTGTTCGTGGCAATGCAGTGATTATGAACAACCTGGAGGTATTTCCGAGAAAGAATATCCACATCCATAGGAAAAACTGTGGGAGTAAAAACACAGAAGAAAACTGACTGCTTGATTACATGGGTCAAGGTGATATGATTAGGGATGTAGACCCTAAATGAGTATCCTAGTGCAAACATCAATAGCATGGAAATAGGTTCTGATCAAGGACACATGTAATACACAGGGGAATTGCATGTTAGTTATGGGAAGGTTAGGGGGAGGGGAGGGAGGAATAGAATATGATTTTTGTAATGTAACATTTAAAAGAGTGAGAGCCACAAACTGTAAGAATTAAAATTGGTGAGGTTGTAAACTGTAGTGAGTTAAAATAGTGGAAGACTTAAATTGTGGTCACTAAAAGAGTGGATGAGTAAATTGTGACCGCAGAAAATATGTTTTCACTACAGTGTCTTATTTCAAATCAAATATAAGCTGGTCGCCAGGGAAATATTCCCAATTATGAATATACCCAAGTCAACTGGGTTTTATAGAGAATTTAATTAATAATACAATGAGGAATTAAAGAAAGAGAGAAAGAGAGAAAAAGAGGGATAATGAGAAAGGGATAAGCCGGCTCTGGCCAGTCCTGGCCAACCCAGGCCTAAGCCCTAAGAGAGAGAGATCAGTCAGTCCTTAATCACTCACCACAAGATCTGTCCAAGCAAGAATTCTAGTGACACCAGGCCAGCTCCATCTCAGCTGACTTTACCAGCTCAATCCTCAATCTGAATGTCCCAGAGAGAGTCCCAAGAGAGACCCTTCAAGGCAGCCTTTCCCAGCTGACTGTCGAGAGAGCTTTTTGTCTCCTTTTAAAGGGCATTTTCTCCTATGCCACCTCCCCTAAGTCCTTATATCTATCAATCACTGTAGATGTTTAAAGGACAGACCATTCTTAGTTCACACCTGAGTAGACTAATCTTTTGAGTAATTTACACCAGGAAAGCTCTGAGTAAATTTCCACCTCTTTGTTCCTTGTAAGTTCACAAGTTGCCTGACCTTTATAGGTACTTAGCACCCCTTTGTATTAGTTCTAAAAATAGGCATGGCTTAAGTATGGGTTTAAGTACTTTTCATTGTTCAGCAAGGAGTTTTCTCCCCTAAAGCAGACTTAAGTATGGGTGGAGTAGAGGTCTTCACATTTTTTATCTAAGTAGAGTTCACTGCCCAAATGGGGAATGGTCTTAATCCAATCTTAGGAAGTAGGGTCTGGGAATTTTTAAGGTTCACAGTAACCAAGGAATAATTTTTGAAATTGACCAAATAAAAAAAAACCATATGTTCATAGTTACGCAACTTTATTGTAGAAGACAGTTCTCCAAAGAAGGAATCATAAATTCCCCATTTAAAGATAAGTAAACAGAGTCTTCAGGAAGTTATGTATTTGATCATTGTAATTTAAGTGATACCTTCTCTGAAATGTAGATTCTAATATTGAATGGTAAAACTGAAGACACTGACACAATTTTTTTCTTCGTTGTCATAATGCTCTTCTACCTTTGCTGTTTTTAGCATTCTCTGGATGTACTTTAAATGTATTTCTTTAAATCCATGATTGAATGAATGAAGATGTTCTCTATATGTAGCATACCAGGCATGTTGGCATCTGGGAAGTATGATTGATGTATTGATAATGTATTACCAGACACAAGGTCAGATCTCTTGATGGTCATTGTATGGAAAGGGATAGGTCGAAACACTAGCAAAGGATGGGCAAATTCATGGGCTGGGCCTTGAGGGGTACCCTTGGCTCTGAGCACTTTCACTTGCAAAGCTCACTTTGATTAATCTCCACCTCTTTGATCTCATCATTGTCAATTCAACCAATGTTAAAACCTATGTCATGTTACGTATTCGTTGATCCACATTCCTAAAACCTTCAATAAATACTGGGGAACTATCCGAATCTCATTCTTACTAGCAGTCTTACTTTTGCCCTTCCTCTCTCTCTCTCTTACCCTCCTCTCCTCTTACCTCTCTTGCTTCACTATCTCTTTCCTAGTGACACAGGCACCCCCAGTGCCTCCTACTAATGCTCAGCCTCTATTGTCTATAGGAGGCACCAAGGAGTTGAGACTCCCCCCTTTTCTAGCGATGCTGTAGCCCTGGAACCTTCCTATTAATGTTCAGACTCTCTTGTCTAGAGGGGTATTAAGGGGTTGGTACTCCCCACCTATTCTCTCATTCCTCTTATTTCCTCGGAGTTCGAGTTATTCCCCATGTGTTTCAACTTTTGCCTTTGAGTCATTATTATTCTCCCATTTCCTTAGCCTCCTCTCTCCCCCTCAGGTTATTACCCACAGAAAAATATTATAGGACTCCTGTGGGGGGGGGGTGTTGGTATACTATAATTCTCTATCATTATATATTTTGTGATTCTTAACAATGAATTAGATCAATGATTCTTATTCTTCAAACTTCAGACCATAGGGAACTATTTAATTATTGGTTCAACAATACATATACAATAACATCTTGATATCTATTTAGCTTTAAGATATCTGAACAGGTGGCATCTTGGTGGCTCAATGAATCTAGAGCCAGGCCAGAGATGGGAAGTCCTGAGTTCAAATCTGGCATCAGATATTTCCTAGCTGTGTGACATGGGCAAATCTCTTAACCCTCATTGCCCAGTCCTTATTGCTTTTCTGCCTTACAACCAATACACAATATTGATTCTAAAATGGAAGGTAAGAGTTTAAAAAAAAAGATCTATTTGCTTTTCAAACAGTACAAACAATCGAATTGCAACACTGAATAAATACAGAAAGCAACAGTCACAAAGTTATACAAAAAGACTAGTAAGAGACTTTTTTAGGGATCTGTGCAAGGAGGTAGGAATAAAGAAATATGATAGAAGTAACAGTAAAAAAGTTGTTAGAAGGCATAATGGACAGAACGTGATAATGCTCTGCCTATATGTGTATATTTCTTTTGTAGAATTGCATTAAAATAGGTACATGAAAGGGAATGAGGGGAGCAGGAAAATAGAAAGGACTAAATCATGTGCAAATCGAAGGCAAGCAATTAGGGGGAAATGACCCCTTTGGTATCACAAAGAAAAGAACCTATAGTAGAGTGGGTAAGGGTGAGGGGGATGATTAAAAAAGAGGAAAGGAAGGAGGCCTTACTTTGGAGGGGGAAAGATTTTGTAATGACAGATATTCTTATCTGTAAAGAGAGATTAAGGGCACTTATAGGGCAGTGATGGTGAGCCTATGGCACATGTGCTTTCAAAGATAGCACATAAAGAGCTCTCTGTGAGCATATTTACCAGCTCCCCTTCCTTCCTCACCCCTCTCCACCTAGTTCATTACTAGAAAGAGAGAGGGACTCAGGAGCAGCTGCTTCCTTCACCCTCCACCTGGGCTGAGGACATTCATTGCTTCATCTATCCCTCTACCCAATGGAAGTGCTTTCTTCCTTCCCTGTTTCCCATTGAATTTCTTAATCATTGTTCTGATTGGCTTGAGTTTAAATGTTTTTCCTGTCTTCTGATTTTACATCACATTATATTCTGAATATATCCTACCACCTTCCAAACTCAATTAACGTTCCTTTGTAACAATTTTTTTTTCATTCCATGAAATCATCTACTATATAATACTGTGACTCATAATATATTCAATATTTGTAAGTAATACCTCTCTTACCTCTTCAACTAAAGGATGTTTTTTTAATCATTACTACAATAATACATTATTTCATCTAAATTTTTGAAAACTTTAGTGTCATTTCAGTCTTTACAATGTTGTAGCTATTGTATAATTTGATCTCAGTTTATTTGGCCTTATTTCATATAAAATTTCTCATTTCTCTGCATCATTATCCTTTTTTGTTTTGCAAGAATAATCCAGTAAATTCAAATACAATATTTTGTTTAATTATATAGTACCTTCAATGAAGACTCATTTTTTCCTAGTAGTTTTTTTCTTTTTTTTAATCACAAAATGTTTTGCTTTGAGCATTTTGTTCTACAAGTGATCTGTTTTTCTGTCTTTGCCTTAGCAAGTTGCCTAACTGTGGAATTTGTGGACCAAATATAGGAACATTTATTCAATTTTTCTCCAACTAACAATTTTCCTTCCTCTCCTGATTTCTTATTTTTTTTATTTTATTGATTAGAATTCTAATATATGAGTTACTTTTAAAAACTAGGGATTTTGCTAAATATTTCTATCATATACTTGATTCCAATTTGATTTATTTATCTTCTAAGTTTCAATATTTCTTCTTTGTTTTTATCTTGGTCTTACAAATTAGTTAATTCCTTAGAGTGAAAAATATTTTTTTTCTCTCATTTAGACACTCTATTTTCATTTTTTAATATATGTTTTTGGAGACATAATATTTATCTCTCAGGCTTGCCTTTGTTACATAACCAAACACTGAGAAGTTTTCTCATCATTTTCATTCTCTTCCACATATTCCTTCATTTAAAGTATTTTATTGCCATTTTGTTTTTACATTGTTCGCATTCCCCCTTGTATCCCTACCTCTGCTCTTAGAGGGATGTCCATTAAAACAAAGAGTTTTCATGAAAAGAGGAATAAGAGAAAAGTAGCTGATAAAACTGAACATCTTAGGGATAGAATCTTCCATTATAAGCAATATTCCATCCTTATGAACTCCTAACTATGACAAAGGATTTTAGAAGATCTTCTCATACTTCTTCCTTGGGGCCATACTTGTTTTTTGAAATTCTGAATTAGTTAGTTACTTAGTTACTCACTCATTCATTCATTTATTTTATTTCTAAGTTTTCATTTACTTTTTTCTTTTAATTGTGCTTGTTAATATGTTCTTAGGTCTGCTATCTTCATTTTCTATTTGTGGAAAAATGCTAATCTAAATATTTTTGGATAATATAGGGATTTTATTTATGTCTGTTATTGATTTCCATAATGGTTATGCTAGGCAATTATATGGCAAAGCAGATAAAGCAGTTGGCTTTATCTGTAGTCAGTAGTCAGGAAGACCTGATTTCAAACCTGTCCTCAGACAGACATACTACCTATATGACCTTAAATAAATTCCTTGCCCTCTGTTTGCCTCAGTTTCCTTAACTGTAAAATGAGAATAGGTGTTTTTATCTCCCAGCATTGTTTTTAGAATCAAGAGATATATTATAGTGATTAGCACATTGAAATATAATAAATATAATATTCTCTATATAAATGCTAGCTATTATAACACTAGCTACCCTTTTATTAGTATTATCCTTATACCTTTTCTGTATGCTGACTGACCTGCATGAAAATTCACACATTTTATTTTTGTTTCTATAGTTCTTTTCTTAAACAGTTCTTATTTTAGAAATATTAGATTCTGATTCTGTTTTATTTTCTTTTTTCTAATTTATATTATTATAAAATATACATTTAGCATGTCTATTTTTACACACACACACACACACACACACACACACACACACACACACCTATATTTATTTATATTTTTTCCACAGTGATTCTTCCTTTAACCTGTACTGTTCCAATGAACATTTTGGTAATAGTAAAAAAAATAAAAACAAATTATAGGCTCATTTTGTATGGGAGAAAACTGATATGACAAAGCTTTCAAATATGTGTAACCTATGACTCAAAGGGATATTTTTACAAGACTCTTCCCACTGGATATTGATTAATAATTGCACCATGCCTGTGTCAGTGAAGAGTGGGTAAGAAGTAGACAAGATGTGAGATATTGGCTTTTTTGACTTTCAGCTTGGAAAGAAAAGTCTTGTTTTTTGAGGTGTTCTTTAGTTACTTGAAAGGAGGAAGTGAGTGGGAGGAATTTAATAAAAAGAAGACCTGAAACCTTGTTCATGTCCCTAATCCCTTTATGAAGGACCTGAGAGTCTCTCCTTCCCTTCCTCTCTCTCCATCCTGCCTTCCCTCCCCATCTTGCTTCCAAAGAAACAGATCCTTCACTCTTATTGTCTGATATATAGTCTCCTCTGGATAGCTTCTCTGATTTCTGTTTTTATATACTGACTTGGATAAATCACTTATTTGCTACTCATTATGTATTTTTATTGTGAAACTGGCATCTGGTGGGAAAGGAGTCCAGGCTCCTACAAACATCTTGTGATAATCCTTTTTAATTAAGGGATAATAATCAGAACAACTTGAACCTAAAAATTGCTTTCCCTGGTAGTAAATTTTAAGGGAGAAGAAAGATCATTCTGGCTTGATACTCCCTCTTTCTGAGTAAAGGAGAGTGGCCCATCTCTGTCTTCAACATTCTGCTTCCCTTTAGGAAGAAAATCAGTCTCCTTAGAGAAGAATGGAGGAAGGAGACTTTAGAGAGTTATATTCTTGCTTCCCCACAAGCCGCATCTAGACAGATTCATGTGGTCATAGATAATGCACATGCCAAAAAACTCAGCATAGTGAACATATATCCTACATTACATAAGGGGCAAAGCTTTCCTGGGGGCCCCATTATTCTTTTGACTGAATTACAATGTCTTCCAGAAATGAAGACAATACTATCTGAAGAAAGGTGCTTTAAGGTGTTATCTCCTGACAATTAAGTCTTTTTCTTTGTGAATTTTAAAACTATTACACCCTAATCAGACTGTACTTTAGAAGATATGATTTAACTATTTCCTGATCAATAACAATGGAGATACTCAGAATAACAGAATCAGGTCTTGGAAACGCTATATTTCTCCACCCTTCTTTGTTTAACAAGATTAGGAAAGTCTGCATCAAACTCAAGATTTAATTATCTGAGGAGATGGCCTTCAACAGACATGTGCAGAAAAATGGACAGACCCCTGGGCTGTCCTAAGTTAAGCTAAGCAATCATTGGTACAAATGAGATGCAGGAAAGTGATGCAAAACCATCCATATAAGGCACGTCATTTCCTCTCTCTTCCTCTTTCCCTGGAGAGGCCACTCTAGCTGGCAGTGCTAGGAGCTTCAACATCTTGGAGTGCTGGTGGTGAGTTTTGCCCTTGAGCTGATTCAGGTTTGGGCATCTTAGCTGAGTCCCTTTGGAGGTCAGGCTGATTCTTTCCTCCTTCACACTCAAATCCTTACTTTCTAGATCTCCTAATTTTCCCCCCCAGTACTATCCCCTTCATTCTTCCTTCTTCTTAATCTCCTCCACTATATCAATTAAATCACCATAAAATTTCCAGCTGAGTTTGGGTGTTTCATTAGGATTTTATAAATAAAATCCTTGGCGACCAAATATAATGATTACATTCAGTTTCAACCATAATTTTAACCTTTACATCTTGATGGTGATCATTATGGGGGAAGAGAGTTGGGGTGATTAAACCTAAGGAATTGGATAGAAAAGATGTAAAAACACAAAAAACCCCACCATTACCATACTTTGGGAAATTATCAACATGTAGGAATTTATATTAGGAGACTGCATTGGGAGGTTGGCAACTTGACTGAAAAAGACTGAGGATGCAAGACCTGGGATCTCTCAGAAAAAATCCCAATAATTAAGCCATTCGGATAATTAATGGGAGAACATAATAAGGTGTTAGTTCTCCTTTCTTTGTCTATGACGGTGTCTTTAGGAATTGCACTTCTGGTTTCTTGGAACCCAGGAAAGTTTCTCTCCTCTTTGTGTCTAATTGGTGACTTGGTCTTTGTCATTATTCATGAATAATTTCAGATGGGGAATTCTTAATCAGCATGAACCCTTGAAGATGATTTCATCTGAGATCAAAGTCACTCCTTTAGACACATCCCCTGGTAGACTAATGTCACTGGTCCTACCCATGACATGATAATCACAACTCTGGAGACAGATGGGCTCAGACAATGCAGTCCTTATAACTAGAAACAACCCATGAGATCTCACACATGCAAACATACTTACAAAGAATATATTCTGTTTGATGCAACCATTTCCTCTACCCTAGAAGCAGAGAACAATCAGGCAAGTATTTTGCATGCCACAGTTTTACATGTAGGATCTAAGAAGCAGAAATTTCTTCCAGGGGACAATTAGAGAATTAGAGGGTTGTTCAAATCTTGTCTGCCTAGGGACAGAAAGGGGACCTTGAAAAGGCTATGTAACAGATGTTGGAATTTTAACTTGGTACCTTTGGTCATCCTTTTCTTTATTGAGATTCTCTATCCCAGTCTGTAACCTCATCAGTCCTCATTAGTGATGTTTCACCATCCCTTAACTGTTGACCCTGCATTGAGAAGTTTCTAAGAATTTATTCAACATAGTTTGTCAGTGGCATTTTCCATAACCTCACTATTGTGGGGAGATTTACATTAACCCTTGGTCTGGGGAGGATGCCCTTTCAAGAATGAAAGACTTTGGTGGAAACCCTTTAAAGACAGAGAGATTTATTTAATTTGAATGGTTGGGAGGCAGGGTGCAGGATCAACTGCCTCCCTGAACAGAGAAAAGTTCAGGATTTTTATATCCTAAAGGGATAGGATCTAAGTAAGTGACTTGGAAAGGAAAGATGGGGAGGGGAATGAACAATGGGAATGAACAAGGGGAATAATCAAGGGAGAATAGGTAACAGTGTAGGTGCCTTTGGGTCTGGGAGCTTAAAACAGAGGCACACATTGTTTATGACACCCTGATCATAGAGGTGGGTCTGGGGGGCATAGTACAAGTGCACATCCTTTATGGCTTCCTGATCATGTTACCCGTCTTGAGAAACCTGGGGATGTTTGGGATCATAAGTGATGCTTGAGATATATGGGTTATAAAGTTATCTGGATGAACCCAATATGTATGAGATGTAAACATGAAGTATCCCCTCATGCCCAGACCTTTATCTTAAGGCTAGTGTAAATATGTCCAAAGCCTAGAGGTAGAGGATTCTATGTTTGTTCAGCTTCCAGCCCTACAAGGTAAATTCCTCATGTAATCTTTGACCTGTGATGTCTCTAGGAATTTGGGGTGTACTGGAGAGCCCTGGTGCCCACCACACCACCACTTTCTTCATATCCTCACCTCACTCCTCTGATCTTCTTTGGCTTTTACTGTCTCTGCTCCCATCTTCTCTGAATTCTATTATGTCAACCCCTTTTCTCTCCTGACAGTCAGACTGAAGCTTTTTTCTTCTCTCTTCTCTTTCCCTTCAGCTCCTCTCCCTTCCTCCCTCTTCTATTATTTTAGATTATCTCTCTGTGCTATGGGCAGCTTTGATTTCTATAGCATCTCTCTCATATTCTTGTTTTGAGGAACCACTGAAACCTTTGTCCATTGTCGATGCATTCCTTTCCTCTGTTTCCTCTGTTTTTTTTTCCTGCCTCTGCTCACTGACCTTTTAGGTCACTAATTTCTTCTCTTTGTTTTCAATGTATGTGAGATCATCTCTTCCTTATATTTTCATTTCTTTTTTATGAGACCTATCCCATCTATACCGTGTCATCCTGAGGTATCTTTTCTTAACTCCTACTTCCTTGTTTGCCTGAAATCTCCTTATTCTTCATCCTTTTCTAACCTTTCTTAACTGGGTTAGTCTAAGGAGCATATAGAAAGGGAAAGCTCAAAGGGAGGATACTGGTTTAATATCCTTATAGTCCTATTCTTATCCTTCCTTTTCTTTCGTTCTTTCTTTTTTTTTTACGGCTCACTTCTATCTTTATTACCTTCTTTTGAGTAGAGACAGGCAGCATCTAGGCAGCAGGAGCCCCAGGAGGGTGCATGGAGGAATCACTGGGGCTGGCTCTATTCAGCTCAGGATCCTGTCCTAAGCCGAGGAGATCCTGAAGTGATACACTTCACAAATGAGTTCAAACACCTAGAATTTCAATTATTGGAACCGTTATTTATTAATAAAAGAGAGAAATAAAGAGTCTACCAGCTAGGACAGAATTCCGTAATGGAAAACTGTGCTGGTTTGACATTAAGGAACAGATTATATAGGGTTACAAGATACAAGTTATTACAGGTTCTTATCTGGCAACAAACAAACTTGAAGACAGGAAATTGAGATCCCAGAAGAGAAGAGGATCCTTAGATCTACTGGGGTTGTTATCTAAGGAGTGATTATCTTCACTTAGCCAAATGTTAGTTCACCCTTTGATATTCCTGAAATTCCTCCTTGTCTCCTGCCCCCTCCCAAGCTGAGTAGGGACTACTTTGTCATCTGTCTAAACAGCTAGACCTCCTGGGGGAGGGAAGCCAGGTCTGTTTCCTAAAAATGCTGACAGGGGCCTATCTGCTTTATCTGCTTTTAATTTTTCCATCTTTGGCCCTTCCGGGGCTACTTCAATCCAGAAGAGAACAAACCGCCCGGGGAAGGCTTATTTAAGTGTAAGAGTGATCGCTGTGGCAAAGGGGGAGGGAGGACAGAGGCGGGCCCACCTTCTGGGCTGTCTGAGCTGCCCAGCCCAGCCCAGCAGAAGCTCAGCTTGCTCTTTTTCTAAAGGAACAGCCCTTCCCTTCTGCCCCAGACTCCTACTGGATATGGCCCGGCGCCCCCAGGACCTCCAACTCGGCTGGCAGGGACTGAGCAAGAGGCAGAGTGGGCGGTCTTTGTGAGAGGGCTCATAATAGCTCATTACCTCGGCCGAGGATAGGGCAGGTCTGAGGGAGTGTACAGGGGCTCCGGAGCCGCCATCTACATTGAGGAATGGCCTCGGGACAAACAGGAGATCCCAGGGGGCCTGGCGCCCTGGTAAATCCCTCCTGGTGGGCAGCGAGCTTATGGCCTGCAGCGTCTCCTACGTACTTCTGCGAGCCCTTCCTGCTCTCCCTGTCCCGGGGTCTCTGTCCCCTCTCCCCCCCCCCCCCCCCCCCCCCCCCCCCCCCGTTCCTTTGCTTAGCTTGTGTGGGCTTCTGCAGAGTCGACATCTTATCCAAGTCAAAGGGACTGCAGGGCTTGGGAATGCAATCATTTAAGAGAGGTATATTGGACAACTGGAGGCAAAACGGCCTGTAGTGGTGCATCTTCCCCCTTCACAAAGGGCTTTTTGAGCCTTCCTATTTTTGTTTTCCGAATGCCAAATCGTTTCCCCGCCTCTCGGAGTGACGTGCCTGATTTCTGGATTAGCTACAAATTCTCCAATTTGTTCAATATAGTATTTGATATCTTCGATAGGAAGAATTTTCACTCCCCAGGATAAAGCGTTTGACAGGATGCTATCTGAAGGGATGAATTTGTGCTCCTTGATAGCCTTTTCAACTAATACTTTCCCTCTGGTCACACATACCGGGTCTGGAGACTTGAAGGAACTCCCGTCACAGCTGGCCTGAAGTGAGGTGTTGCCTCCCATATAGGCGGCTTCCAGCCTCCTAGCACATATTTGCTGTGGGATTTAGCTGTGTTACTTCCAAATAGATTTTTTCCCCTTTCCATTCAGTTATTTTTCTCCTCTAGAGGCATTAGACTAAGGCTTTTAAAAATATGTTCAACTCTATCACTTTTCAATTTTGGTCTTTTTCTTGAATTTTTAATGTATTCTAATAGTGGTTCATGTTGTCCATTTTGATCATCCCTTCCTTGATTTCCCTTCATTTCCCTAGCCTCATTGATTATTCTTAGTTACTAAAATGTCTCCTGATGTCCTGGGAAAGGTATGATGCCTGACCTATACTACTTTCTCAATCTGCCTCCTCCTCATTGCCAAATAAAATCTAGGATATACAATTAGGTCATGTCTTATTCTCAACAGAAAATGGACATTAGGGATTTCACAAAGATTTCTTTCTTTCTCTTTTTTTCCAGCCTTCTAGCTCTGAATCTAGTTTTGCTCAAGATTGAAAGAAAATGGCTTTTCATGATTTGGTTTTTGGCATCATCTTCTTCATTCAGACAGGTGTTGGTGTCCTGGGAAACTTCTTCCTCCTTTGTCTTTATGCCATCACTTTTCTCACTGGCCACAGACTGAAGCCCATAGATTCCATTTTGGTCCATTTAGCTTTGTCAAACTCTATAGTGCTTATTATCAAAGGAATCCCCCAGACAATGCTTGCTTTGGGCCTGAAAATTTTCCTGGATAATTTTGCATGTAAATTCATCATTTACATCCACCGAGTGGCCCGAAGTCTTTCCCTGACCTTTACCTGCCTCCTGAGTGTATTTCAGATGATCACTATCAGCTCCTTTACCTGGTTTAAATTGTCAGGACTCAAAAATAAACTTCCAAAGAATATCGTCACCTTCTGCCTTTTCTCCTGGATCCTGTGTATACTGATGAATATCTATATGTTTGCAAATATACAGAACTTTAGAGAAAATAGTAACAATACCAGGACATGGCATATGGGATTCTGTTTAGGTTTTGCTTCAGGTTCATTCAAAGCCTTAATATTTGTAATTACGTTCTCCATCCCTGATTTCCTGTGTGTGGGATGCATGGTCATGGCCAGTGGCTATCTGGTGCTTTTCTTACATAGGCACCATCAAGTAGTCCAGCATATTTACAGCTCCAGCTTTATCCCAAGAACCTCACCTGAGACAAGGGCCACCCATACCATCTTGATGTTGGTAAGCACCTATGTCTCCTTCAACTCAATCAATTCTATTATGGCAATTTATCTTTTTCCATTTGAGAAATATCATCAGTGGTTGATGCCTACCTCAGCTTTCTTAGCTGCATGTTTCCCAGCCATCAGTCCCTTTGTTCTGATCTCCCATGATTCTAGAATTCTCCATTTGTACTACTCAACTCTGGGGAAAGACAAACTCCCCAATTCTTCTTCCTAGGGATTCCACTACTCAACAATGTATTTCTAATCTGACTAGCAAATACCTTTACATGACTGATGACCATCATGTATGCACAGGATAGGATCAAAGGATTGCAAGACTTCAAAAGTTAGAGGTTTCTTACTAGTCATCATGCCTAAACTCCTGAAGTCTTTCCCTATTCAGTGGTCAATTCCAAGCTGTGGGTGAGCAAAGAATCCTGCAGCCAAGGCTGAAACCACACAGGTGCTTTCCCACAACTTGTTTCTTGTTGACTCCATCAGTATCTGCCATTGGGATATAGACTCCTATAACAACAAGACAAGGTGAAGCTGCTGCCCTCCTCCCCCAGTGATTGGATCTTGTTCATTCCTCAGTTTTTGCTTTAGGGTACTTGTACTACCAGTCAACCCTTCTCCTGGGTCATCCCTGTCTGCTCTGTTTAACTACCAACTCTTTTCCGTGTTTGCCACTTTCAGCATTGTTTCTACAGAATTATTTCTGATTATTTGGGGGGAGTTTGGAGGGTTAGCCATTCTCATGCCCAAATCTTCCATCTTCTCACAATTTCTGATATATTCTAGAGATCACAAATCTATGCCTCAGAAAACTGGAATACATGATACTGCCTTGTTATCTGCCAGAAGTGCTATCAATAAGAAATAGTATAAGAGTAGTCAATCAGTCCATAAGCATTCATGTAATCGTAAAATCAGGACTCTGGTCCTTAGAATTTTAATAATTTATTAGAATTACTTGGATAGGTAAGAGATGAGAAAGAGAAAGAGAGATTTAAAATAACCTAATTTAGCTCCAACATGGGTGCTTCCAGCAGCATTAGCAGCAGCAAGTTTTTTCCCCAGATGCTAGAGACAGAGAGAGCTAACACTTCCCCATTTAACTCTTTTATCCCTTCTTTTATATCCTGTTCAAATTCAGAGCCATGCTTGGTTCAAGTTTAAAGTCATATAGCCTTTGCTGGGATGCAGAAATGTAGCGATACAGGGCAACATCTCATTCTCAGCCCCAGGAGAGGGGTGTAAATTCCCTTTACACAATTTCCCCCTTGATTCCTTGGGAGACCTACATGTTAAATCACCTCACTAGGGGATTAACATGTCAGGTTTCCCCAGTGAATGATTCTACATATATAGCCTATACATCTAACGAGTGTCTTTAAGATTGCCCCTTATATAAAGGGAATTACAACAATTGGGGAGAAAAGGGAAAGAAAGGATAAAGAAGAGAAAAAAATTGACACTGACAAAAAAAAAACAAATCAAGGATCACTCTCCTTTGGCACAAGAATTTACATTCAAAATAAATGACATTTCAGTTCATTACATCTTTAAATTTACTCTAGATTTCTTGATGTCTCCAGAAGATCCCCTTTCTAGATTCAGGATGTTGGTGTTTCCCCTCAGCCCCTAAAATTGCTCTACAAGATCTTAAAACTTGGATTTTAGGTTAATAATACAATCCCATTTAGGAGGGTGTTGACCAACAGTGAATCCCTGGGGAATACATGGCTGAGCTATGGTGTGAAGATAGAATTAACTCTCCCTTTGTTTATTTTAAGTTAATCTAATCAAGAACTCAAAATAGTCCTACTTAACTTTTAAGTAAGAGAATTCACAAGTCACTTACTAGAGAAAACTCTCACCACCAAAGGGCACTGCCCAGTCAGCCCTCAGTAGTGCTAGGGAAATTGAAAGATTGCAATTACTTTCTGTGAAGAGGGGGAGAGACTTGAAATGATGTGAAAAAAAGGGGTATAAAAGAAGAGACCAATATGGTCTGGTCTCTTTTTCCTTCCTTGGCTTTTGGAGGGACTCTTTCCTTGGATTTTGCATTATTGAATAAAACAGAAAAGACACACTTTTCCTTGGTGTTATTCTGCATTGGTGGAATTCTGGCTGAAGACCACCAGGACTTCTGGCTGAGAATTACCAGGAAATCTACATGGATATTGAGACTTGGGGAAGCCCCTTCTGGGTGCTGAACTGGGCTTCACTTTGCCAGAAAAGCACTTAAGGCTAGTATGGCTAGACCAGGCTTTGTATCCTTTCCATATTTCCCACTTTCATTATCTCTACTTTGTTGTAAATAAAAGCTGTAAACACTCATTTTTGACTTAAGGGATAATATTGTATAAACATCATCCACAATCTCATTTTTATAATTCTCAAGTCAAAACCTAATTTTAATTGGTACAGTGAGATATATGAATCAATTCTCAAAAAAAGCCAAATAGAAAAGCAAAAATCCTAGATTATATATATGTACATATATATCTATATAAATCTTATGTGTGTAAAATTATGAAAAAGTAAAATTATAACAGGTCTTTGAATCACCAACGAGGCCCATTTGAGATAACTCATATCCTACAAGCATGCCGAATAACTGCAGAAATATTTCACTTATTCATTGGTAGCCAGGACTACAGAAAATTGCCATACTATGAAAGAGAAAAGGGGACAAAAATCTGAGGTAAAAGGGAAGTATGATTCCTGGTCTGATTTTCCTTCAATATCAGAGACACAGGAGCCAAAATGAAAACCAAATGAAGGTACTTGTAGAAACCTGGCATGAGGAATACTGGTGACTGCATTTGCCAAACATCCTCTTCCTTGAACCCCAAAACAAGTCCTCTGTCTTGGTATAGATCCTTATCAATCCCACAGGAATTGTTGGTCTCCTTGACTTTGTACTTCTTTTTTTTTTTTTTAAACCCTTACCTTCCTTCTTGGAGTCAATACTGTATATTGGCTCCAAAGCAGAAGAATGGTAAGGGCTAGGCAATTGGGGGTTAAGTGACTTGCCCAGGGTCACACAGCTGGGAAGTGTCTGAGGCCAGATTTGAACCTAGGACCTCCCATCTCTAGGCCTGGCTCTCAATCCACTGAGCTACCCAGCTGCCCCCAACTTTGTCTTCTTTACACTGTGCTATGGCTCCTTAGTAATCCCTTCTGAAATCAGATATAAATATTTTTTAAAGTCCCATAATACTTTACAATCAATGACAGATTTCCATAGTTTAAAGCTTTGGGGTATGTATTGGTATTAGGGCTAATAGGTATAAACATCCTTCCAAATAAACAAAAACATTAATATTGATTCCATATTCTCAGATTAAAAAAAAAAAAAACCAACATGTTGATCCCTCAAAGAATCAAAGTGGTGATTGTGCAAAAGGAAATTTTCCCTTCCCCTTTTCAACTATGTGTACCTAGAATGGGTTCCAGTAGAGAGGACTGCATGAGAGAAATTATTGGGTAAATTTACCCCTGAGTGTAAAATAGCAGCCAGAAAAATGGAGTCAAGAATATCATTAGTCCAGGAGAATAGAGGGATCTTCCCTGAAAATACCCCCTTAACTGCTCCCTCCAGGTGTACAGGCAAAATGGAGAGCCATGATTAGTTCCTGAGACATGATGTTTGGGAGTTAGTGGGTAGAGAAGTTTGATAAACTGAGGCAAGAGTGATTTTTTGCCCTCTTCTCTTCCATGTTTGCTGCTGACTGGACTGCCTTGTGAGCATCACTAGGAAGGTCCTGATGGTGGCCAAAGATTTAGCAAACTAAATGTAAGAATAAGGAAATTATCTTATATCTCCCTCTTTTATTTTTCCATCTTTTTCTCCTCCTATTTTTAAATTAATAAAATTATTCACTTATAGCCAGTCTCTTAATTTTAAATCTTATGTTTTTGGTGACCGTGAAGGGCATCATCCTATTTGCATTGTGCTAAATTGTGAGGGTACAAAAAGAGGCAAAATACACTCATGGACTTCCAAGAGCTCTCAAATATATCATATGTCCCTTGCAGTGCCAGATCTCAAACTATTGCTGTGTCATCAAAGCAATTTGGTACTGGCTAAGAGACAGAAAGGAGGATCAGTGGAATAGACTTGGGGTAAGTGACCTCAGCAAGACAGTCTATGACAAGCCCAATGATCCAAGCTTTTGGGACAAAAATCCACTATTTGATAAAAACTGCTGTGAAAATTGGAAGAAAATGTGGGAGAGATTAGGTTTAGATCAAAACCTCACACCCTACACCAAGGTAAACTCAGAATGGGTGAATGACTTGAACATAAAGAAAAAAACTATAAGTAATTATGTGAACACAGAATAGTATGCAGGTCAGACCTTTGGGAAAGGAAAGATTTTAAAACCAAGCAAGACTTAGAAAAAGTCACAAAATGTAAAATAAATAATTTTGATTACATCAAATTAAAAAGTTTTTATACAAACAAAACCAATGTGACCAAAATTAGAAGGGAAGTAACAAATTGGGAAAGAATCTTCATGTATCAAAAACCTCCGACAAAGGTCTAATTTCTCAAATTTACAAAGAGCTAAACCAATTGTAGAAAAAATAAAGCCATTCTCTAATTGATAAATGGGCAAGGAATATGAATAGACAATTTTCAGTCAAAGAAATCAAAACCACTAATAAGCACATGAAAAATGTTATAAACCTCTTATAATCAAAGAGATGCAAACCAAAACAACACTGAGGTATCACCTCACCCCTAGCAGATTGACTAACATGACAGTAGAGGAAAGTAATGAATGCTGGAGGGGGTGTGGCAAAGTTGGAACATTAATTCATTGCTGGTGGAACTGTGAATTGATGCAAGCATTCTGGAAGGCAATTTAGAACTATGCCCAAAGGGCACTAAAAGACTGTCTGCCCTTTGATCCAGTCATAGGGTTTGTACCCCAAGGAGATAATAAGGAAAAAGACATGTACAAAAATATTCATAGCTGCTCTCTTTGTGGTTGCCAAAAATTGAAGACTGACTGATCTCTCTCTCTTAAGGCTGGCCTAAGCTGGCCTAGCCTTTTTTCTCATTATTCCCTTTTTCTCTCTCCCTCTCTTTCTTTAATTCCTCATTTGTATTAATTAAAATCTCTATAAAACCCAGCTGACTTGGGTACATTTCATATTTGGGAATTTTTCCCTGGCGACCACTTTATAATTGATTTTAAAACAAAGACACTATCTTGAAACCATATTTTTTTTTTGCGGTCACAATTTAAGGCAATCACTCTTTATCTGTAACAGTTTATGTCTTCCACTATTTTAATCATCACAATGGTAACTGGAACAACCTCTAGGCAGTGATGCAGAGTGAAAGGAGCAGAATCAGGAGAACATTGTACACAGAGACTGTTACACTGTGATACAATCGAATGTAATGGACTTCTCCATTAGTGGCAATGCAGTGATCATGAACAACTCGGAGGGATCTATTGGAAGGAACACTATCCACATCCAGAGGAAAAACTGTGGGAGGAAAAACACTGAAGAAAAATGACTGCTTGATTACATGGATCAAGGGGGATATGATTGGGGATCCTATCTGAACCTAAATGAACACCCTAGTGAAAACATCAACAGCATGAAAATAGGTTCTGATCAAGGACACATGTAATACCCAGTGGAATTGCGTGTCAGCTATAGCAAGGGTGGAGTGAGGGAAGGGAGGAATAGAATATGATTTTTGTAACCAAGGAAGAATATTTGAAATTGACCAAATTAAAAAAACATCATATGTTCATAGTTATGCAACTTTATTGTAGAAGACAGTTCTCCAAAGAAGGAAGCATAAAATCCCCATTTAAAGATAAGTAAACAGTCTTCAGGAAGTTATTTATTTGATCATTATAATTTAAGTGATACCTTCTCTGAAATGTAGATTCTAATATTGAAAGGTAAAACTGAAGTCACTGACAAAATTTATTTTCTTTGTTGTCATAATGCTCTTCTACCTTTGCTGTTTTTAGCATTCTCTGAATGTACCTTAAATGTATTTCTTTAAATACATGATTAAATGAATGAAGATGTTCTCTATAATTCTTTATCATTATATATTTTGTGATTCTTAACAATGAATTAGGTCAATGATTCTTATTCTTCAAACTTCAGACCATAGGGAACTATTTAATTATTGGTTCAACAATACATATACAATAACATCTTGATATCTATTTAGCTTTAAGATATCTGAACAGGTGGCATCTTGGTGGCTCAATGAATCGAGAGCCAGGCCAGAGATGGGAAGTCCTGAGTTCAAATCTGGTATCAGATATTTCCTAGCTGTGTGACATGGGCAAATCTCTTAACCCTCATTGCCCAGTCCTTATTGCTTTTCTGCCTTACAACCAATACAAAATAGTGATTCTAAAATGGAAGGTAAGAGTTTAAAAAAAAAGGTCTATTTGCTTTTCAAACAGTACAAACAATCGAATTGCAACACTGAATAAATACAGAAAGCAACAGTCCCAAAGTTATACAAAAAGACTAGTAAGAGACTTTTTTAGGTATCTGTGCAAGGAGGTAGGAATAAAGAAATATGATAGAAGTAACAGTAAGGAAGTTGTTAGAAGGCATAATGGACAGAACGTGATAATGCCCTGCCTATATGTGTATATTTCTTTTGTAGAATTGCATTAAAATAGGTACATGAAAGGGAATGAGGGGAGCAGGAAAATAGAAAGGACTAAATCATGTGCAAATCAAAGGCAAGCAATTAGGGGGAAATGACCCCTTTGGTATCACAAAGAAAAGAATCTATAGTAGAGTGGGTAAGGGTAAGGGGGATGATTAAAAAAGGAAGGAGGCCTTACTTTGGAGGGGGAAAGATTTTGTAATGACAGATATTCTTATCTGTAAAGAGAGATTAAGGGCACTTATAGGGCAGTGATGGTGAGCCTATGGCACATGTGCTTTCAAAGATAGCACATAAAGAGCTCTCTGTGAGCATATTTACCAGCTCCCCTTCCTTCCTCACCCCTCTCCACCTAGTTCATTACTAGAAAGAGAGAGGGACTCAGGAGCAGCTGCTTTCTTCACCCTCCACCTGGGCTGAGGACATTCATTACTTCATCTATCTCTCTACCCAATGGAAGTGCTTTCTCCCTTCCCTGTTTCCCATTGAATTTCTTAATCATTGTTCTGATTGGCTTGAGTTTAAAGATATTTCCTGTCTTCTGATTTTACATCATATTATATTCTGAATATATCCTACCATCTTCCAAACTCAATTAACCTTCCTTTATAACAATTTTTTTAATTCCATGAAATCAGCTACTATATAGATTGTAATTGATAATATATTCAATATTCCTAAGCAATACCTCTCTTACTTCTTCACCTAATGGAGGTTTTTTTTTATCATTACTACAATAATACATCATTTCATCTAAATTTTTGAAAACTTTAGTTTCATTTCAGTCTTTACAATGTTGTAGCCATTGTATAATTTGATCTCAGTTTATTTGGCCTTATTTCATATGAAATTTCTCATTTCTCTGCATCATTATCCTTTTTGTTTTGCAAGAATAATCCAGTAAATTCAAGTACAATACTTTGTTCAATTATAGTCCCTTTAATGAAGACTCATTTTTTCCTAGTAGTTTTTTTCTTTTTGTTATCACAAAATGTTTTGCTTTAAGCATTTTATTCTACAAGTGATCTGTTTTTCTGTCTTTGCCTTAGCAAATTGCCTAACTGTGGGATTTGTGGACCAAATGCAGGAACATTTATTCAATTTTTCTCCAACTAACAATTTTCCTTCCTCTCCTGACTTCTTATTTTTTTATTTTCTTGATTAGAATTCTAATATTTTAAAGTTACTTTTAAAAATCAGGGATCTTGCTAAATATTTCTATCATATACTTGATTCTAATTTGATTTATTTATATTCTAATTTTCAGTATTTCTTCTTTGTATTTATTTTGTTCTTGCCAATTAGTTAATTCCTTAATTTGAAAAATATTTTTTTCACTCATTTAAACCCTCTATTTCCATTTTGTGAATATGTTTCTGAAGACATAATATTAATCTCTGAGGTTTGCTTTTGTTATATAACCAAACACTGAGAAGTTGTCTCATCATTTTCATTCTCTTCCACATATTATTATATCATTTAAAGTATTTTGTTTCTTTTTTGTTTTTGCATTGTTTGCATTCCCCCTTGTATCCCTACCTCTGCTCTTAGAGAGACTTCCATTAAAATAGAGTTTTTATGAAAAGAGGAATAAGAGAAAAGTAGCTGATAAAACTGAACATCTTAGGGATAGAATCATCCATGATAAGCAATGAACTCCTAAATATGACAAAGGATTTTTGAAGATCTTCTTATACTTCTTACTTGGGGCCATATTTTTTTTTAATTCTGCATTATTTATTTGTTCATTTATTTTGTTACTCATTCATTCATTTATTTTATTTCTAATTTTTAATTTACTTTTTTCCTATTAATTGTGCTTATTAATACCTTCTTGGTTCTGCTAACTTCATTTTCTCTCTGTGGAAAAATGCTAATCTAAATATTTTTGGATAATATAGGGATTTTATTTATGTCTATTATTGATTTCCATAATGGTTATGCTAGGCAATTATATGGCAAAGGAGATAAAGCAGTTGGCTTTATCTGTAGTCAGTAGTCAGGAAGACCTGATTTTAAATCTGGCCTCAGACAGATATACTACCTATATGACCTTAAATAATTTCCTTGCCCTCTCTTTGCCTCAGTTTCCTCAACTGTAAGATGAGAATAGGTGTTTTTTTTTATCTCCTAGCATTGTTTTTAGAATCAAAATATATATTATAGTGATTAGCACATTGAAACATAATATTCTCTCTATAAATGCGGGGAAGTAAAATACAAATCTCATAGTTCAGGTACCGAAGCCTGAGAGGTTACTTTATTTGGGAAGAACATATTCCCACAAAATTCCCAGAGCTCAGGTTCATCCACCTCCTCCATCATGATATGGTTAGGTGAAAGGAAGGATTTCATTTTATAGACCTGGAAATAAGCAGTATCACATGATTGTTAGAAAACTGGTGTGGAAGTACAAGAAGATTCAAGTTCAAGTATTGCCTCTGACATATATTGGCTCTATAACTGAGTATATTAGTTTACCTTGGGGTGCAAAAAGGAAGACAATAAGACTATCAACAGCAGAACAGGTGATAATCTACATGTGTAGAAGAAGTTTCTTTACCTGGAAGTTCCCAGTACCAATGGCAGTCTAAGTCTAGTCCTACCCTTCTATCCAGAAAAGGAAAAGTCATGAAACAGTGAAGATTAAAGGGAAAGTCCATGTCTATTTGGGGAACTTATTTCCCTAAGGAAAAGATTCAGAGACAAGGTTAATTTTCTTTCTAAAAAGCTGTCCCAAAATGAAGAAATGGGCCCCAATTCTTTCTGTTCCACATTTGACAGTAATGATAGATCAGAATTAGAAATACCCAAAGATTTTAGATTGATCCAAAGATGACTCAATATTTCCTTTAGAAGATCCCTGAAAGGTCACTAATAAAGGAATTCTTTTTACCTATTTTATATTTGTAAAATTTGAGACTTAGTGACACAAAAGCATTTGTTCATAGTCATCTCATATGTCTGAACTGAAGTTCCAGCATGCTTTCCATTGTCATATTCCTCTGCTTTTTATTTTATGCCTTTTGTTTTTAAATCATTTTCATTTCTGAAGATACCATTTTCTTCTCCAATACCAAGTGAAAAATGTTTTGGGGTAAAAAGGAATCAATTCAGCAAAAGTAACCAAAACATCAATTCAGTTTGTTCATGCCCAAAACATTTGCCTATTTTGCCAAAGAAAGGAGTGGCATGTAGTTCAAGAAAAAGAAATGTAACTAACATTCATTTTCTTTCTGTTGTCAATTTTCTTACCATTTACATTGTTGTAGTTATTGAGGGTTGTACTCCTAAGTTTATTCTCATTCAATTCAGATTTCTTCTTGGGATTCATTGTTTTCACATTTTTATGATTTTTTATAGCACAAAACTATTCCATTTATTCATAGACCATAAATTATTTAGTTAATTCATTCAATAAAAATTTAATAAGTGGCTATTATATGTCAGGCACTGTGCTAAGTACTAGATGTACAATTAATAAAAAAAAGTAAAACAGTTCTTGCCATGAAGGTTCAAACACTCTTTTTTCCCTATTTACTATTTTTTATTCACAAAATTCCTTATTTGATATAAAATTCCATCAAATAAGGAATTTTGTGAATAAAAAAATAGTAAATAGGAAAAAAAAGAGTGTATGAACCTTCATAATAATCATTGTTCTCTTCTTCCTCAGTAGCTATTCAATATAATTCTTTTTTTAAAATATTATTTTATTTGGTCATTTCCAAACATTATTCATTGGAAACAAAAATCATTTTCTTTTCCTCCCCCCCCCCCACCTCTCCCATAGCCAGCCCATGATTCCACTGGGTATCACATGTGTTCTTGACTCGAACCCATTTCCATGTTGTTGGTATTTGCTCTAGAGTGTTCATTTAGAGTCTCTCCTCAGTCATATCCCCTTCCCCCCTGTAGTCAAGCAGTTGCTTTTCTTTGGTTTATTTTACTCTCACAGTTTATCGTCTGCTTGTGGATACTGTTTATTAGATCCCTGCAGATTGTTCAGGGACATTGCATTGACACTAATGGAGAAGTCCATTACGTTCGATTATACCACAATGTATCAGTCCCTGTGTATAATGATTTCTTGGTTCTGCTCCTTTTGCTCTGCATCACTTCCTGGAGGTTGTTCCAGACTCCATGGAATTCCTCCAGTTAATTATTCTTTTGAGCACAATAGTATTCCATCACCAACATATACCACAATTTGTTCAGCCATTCCCCAAGTGAAGGGCATCCCCTCATTTTCCAATTTTGGGCCACCACAAAAAGTGCAGCTATGAATATTCTTGTACAAGTCTTTTTCCTTATTAACTCTTTGGGGTACAAACCCAGCAGTACTATGGCTGGATCAAAGGGCAGACAGTCTTTTGTTGCCCTTTGGGCATAGTTCCAAATTGCCCTCTAGAATGGTTGGATCAATTCACAACTCCATCAGCAATGAATTCATGTGCCAACTTTGCCACATCCCCTCCAGCATTCATTACTTTCCATAACTGTCATGTTAGCCAATCTGCTAGGTGTGAGGTGATACCTCAGAGTTGTTTTGATTTGCATCTCTCTGATTATAAGAGACGTAGAGCACTTTTTCATGTGCTTATTAATAGTTTTGATTTCTTTGGCTGAGAACTGCCTGTTCATGTTCCTTGCCCATTTATCAATTGGAGAATGGCTTGATTTTTTGTACAATTGATTTAGCTTTGTAAATTTGAGTAATTAAACCTTTGTCAGAGGTTTTTATGAAGATTGCTTCCCAATTTTTTGCTTCCCTTCTGATTTTGGTTACATTGGTTTTGTTTGTACAAAACCTTTTTAATTTGATGTATTCCAAATTATTTATTTTGCATTTTGTGACTCTTTCTAAGACTTGCTTGGTTTTAAAATCTTTTCCTTCCCAAAGGTCTGACATGTATACTATTCTGTGTTCGCCTAATTTTCTTATAGTTTCCTTCTTTATGTTCAAGTCATTCACCCATTTTGAATTTATCGTGGTGTAGGGTGTGAGATGTTGATCTAAACCTAATCTTTCCCACACTGTCCTCCAATTTTCCCAGCAGTTTTTATGAAATAGTGTATTTTTATCCCCAAAGCTGGAATCTTTGGGTTTGTCATATACTGCCTTGCTGAGGTCACTTACCCTGAGTCTATTCCACTGATCCTCCTTTCTGTCTCTTAGCCAGTACCAAATTGTTTTGATGACCACTGCTTTATAATATAGTCTGAGATCTGGGACTGCAAGGCCCCCTTCCTTTGTATTTTTTTACATTTTTTTCCCTGGATATCCTTGATCCTTTGTTCTTCCAAATGAACTTTGTTATGGTTTTTTCTAAATCAGTAAAAAAAATTTTTGGAAGTTCCATGGGTATGGCACTAAATAGATAGATGAGTTTGGGTAGGATGGTCATTTTTATTATATTGGCTTATCCTACCCAAGAGCAGTTAATGTT
Source organism: Monodelphis domestica (assembly GCF_027887165.1). Taxonomy (NCBI): domain Eukaryota; kingdom Metazoa; phylum Chordata; class Mammalia; order Didelphimorphia; family Didelphidae; genus Monodelphis; species Monodelphis domestica. Next base: position 452,020,917 of record NC_077230.1, read on the forward strand.
CTTCCAATTGTTTAAGTCTAGTTTTAGTTGTGTGGCGAGTGTTTTGTAGTTGTGTTCATATAGTTCCTGTGTTTGTTTCAGGAGATAGATTCCTAAGTATTTTATTTTGTCTAAGGTGATTTTGAATGGGATTTCTCTTTCTAGTTCTTGCTGCTGAGCTGTGTTGGAAATGTATAGAAATGCTGATGACTTATGTGGGTTTATTTTGTATCCTGCAACTTTGCTAAAGTTGTTGATTATTTCAATTAGCTTTTTGGTTGAATCTCTAGGATTCTTTAAGTAGACCATCATGTCATCCGCAAAGAGTGATAACTTGGTCTCCTCCTTGCCTATTTTAATGCCTTCAATTTCTTTTTCTTCTCTAATTGCTACTACTAGTGTTTCTAATACAATGTCAAATAATAGAGGTGATAATGGGCATCCTTGTTTCACTCCTGATCTTATTGGGAATGCATCTAGTTTATCCCCATTGCAGATGATATTATTTGATGGTTTTAGATATATATTGTTTATTATTTTTAGGAACGACCCTTCTATTCCTATGCTTTCTAGTGTTTTTAATAGGAATGGGTGTTGTATTTTATCAAAGGCTTTTTCTGTGTCTATTGAAATAATCATGTGATTTTTGTTGGTTTGCTTGTTGATATGGTCAATTATGTGGATGGTTTTCCTAATATTGAACCAGCCCTGCATCCCTGGTATAAATCCTACTTGATCATGGTGGATGACCCTTCTGATCACTTGCTGGAGTCTTTTTGCTAGTATCCTATTTAAGATTTTTGCATCTATATTCATTAGGGATATTGGTCTATAATTTTCTTTCTCTGTTTTTGGCCTGCCTGGCTTTGGGATCAGAACCATGTTTGTGTCATAAAAGGAATTTGGAAGAACTCCCTCTTTGCTTATTATATCAAATAGTTTGTATATTATTGGGGTTAGCTGTTCTTTGAATGTTTGATAGAATTCGCTGGTGAATCCATCAGGCCCTGGGGATTTTTTCTTAGGGAGTTCTTTGATGGCCTGTTGGATTTCTTTTTCTGATATGGGATTATTTAAGAAATCTATTTCTTTTTCTGTTAGTCTAGGCAATTTATATTTTTGTAAACATTCATCCATATCACCTAGGTTGGTATATTTATTGCCATATAGTTGGGCAAAGTAGTTTTTAATGATTGCCTTAATTTCCTCTTTATTGGAGGTGAGATCCCCCTTTTCATCCTTGATGCTGTTAATTTGCCTTTCTTTTTTCCTTTTTTAATTAGATTGACCAGTACTTTGTCTATTTTGTCTGTTTTTTCAAAGTACCAGCTTCTAGTCTTGTTTATTAGTGCAATAGTTCTATCACTTTCGATTTTATTAATTTCTCCCTTAATTTTTAGGATCTCTAGTTTGGTTTTCTTCTGGGGGTTTTTAATTTGTTCATTTTCAAGTTTTTTGATTTGCATTTCCAATTCATTGATCTCTGCCCTCCCTAATTTGTTAATATATGCACTCAGGGATATGAATTTTCCTCTAAGTACTGCCTTGGCTGCATCCCATAAGGTTTGAAAGGATGTCTCACCATTGTCATTTTCCTCAATGAAATTATTAATTGTTTCTATGATTTCTTCTCTAACTAACCGATTTTGGAGTATCATATTATTTAATTTCCAATTAATTTTTGATTTGGCTCTCCATGTACCCATACTGATCAATATTTTTATTGCTTTGTGATCTGAAAAGGTTGCATTTATTATTTCTGCTTTTCTGTATTTGAGTGCCATGTTTCTGTGACCTAGTGTATGATCTATTTTTGTGAATGTGCCATGTGGTGCTGAGAAGAAGGTGTATTCCTTTTTGTCCTTATTTATTTTTCTCCATATGTCTATTAATTCTAATATTTCTAAGATTTCATTCACCTCTTTTACCTCTTTCTTATTTATTTTTTGGTTTGATTTATCTAAATTTGATAGTGGTTGGTTCATGTCTCCCACTAATATGGTTTTACTATCTCAATATAATCCTTTTAAAAATTAATTTTTTTAAAATTTAGAATATTTTTCCATGGTTAAATGATTCATGATCCCCTCCAACCCCCACTATGCCTTCACCAGCCTCTTCCCTAATTCCTCCTGGAGCTGACAAATAATTCCACTGGGTTATACAGATATCATTGTTCAAAACCTATTTATATGTTATTCATATTTGCAGTAGAGTGATCTTTTATCATCAAAATCCTAGTCATATCCCTGTCGAACTATGTGATCGATCATATGTTTTTCTTCTGTGTTTCTTCTCCCACAGTTATTTCTCTGGATGTTGATAGCATTCTTTCTCATAAGTCCCTCAGAACTGTCCTGGATCGTTGCATTGCTGCTAGTAGAGAAGTCCATTACATTCAATTGTACCACAGTGTATCCATCACTGGGTATAAAGTTCTCCTGGTTCTGCTCCTTTCCCTCTGCATTAATTCCTGGAGGTCCTTCCAGTTCACATGGAATTCTTCTAGTTCATTATTTTTTTGAGCACAACAGTATTCCATCACCAACATATACCAAAATTTGTTCAGCCATTCCCCAATTGAAGCGCATCATTTTCCAATATTTTTGCCACCACAAAGAGCACAGCTATGAATATTTTTGTACAAGTCTTTTTCCTTTGGAGGCCATGGAAGTCCAATGCTGCTGAGGGGATCCAGGGCAGGGATGGGGTTGGGGTGGGGGCTGAGGTGGAGGCTGGTGGGGACAAACCATAGCAGCAGAGACAAGCAAGATGAGACAAGGGTGCCCGTGCCTGCCTTCATGCCTCCATCCTTTCCTAACCCCACCTGCCAGCAAGTCTACCATCCTGCCCTCCTAGGGTGGCTCAGGGGTCATGGCAGAGATGACTGGCTGGGGCAGTGGCCAGGAGATGAGGAGCCCAAGAGCAGGAAGATGTGCCCCAGGAGACGATGCTGCCATGGCCAGCCACTTGCACCCGCATCCTTCCGCACATGCATCCTGCAAAGCTAGCAGTCATAGAAGGGCCTGAATTAATTTTAACATTAACAACCACTGATGACTTAAATTTATCACTTTCCTATAATTAAAAGGAAATGGAAAAATGAAAGCAAAAATTTAAATCAAAAGAGATCAATGGAGTATGGGTGTCATCTGAAGGAAAACCCCTGCTCCCTAGAAGGTTTTGCCACCAAATTTGCCAATCTATTCATAAAAATGGTCACTTTGGTTCCCAGGGTATTGTGAACTCTGTTAAAAGAGTATGGATAGCCCCTGGTAGAACTACTATAGCCTGTAAAGTGTGTACAGCCTGCTCTAACTGCCAAGAATATAACCAACACACCTTTCGTGGCAAGGCTTTTGGTGGGTATTCTCTGGCTTACACACCTTTTGAACACCTTCAGATAGATTTCATAACAATGAAAAAGGCTGACATTATAAATTTTTTTCTAGTCATGTTGGATCAACTGGGCCAGCACACATTGATTCAGACAGGGGAAGTCATTTTACTGATTCTGTTTTATCTCAGATATATTCTTGTTTGGGGAAAACTCCCAAATTCCATGTACCATATATCCCCAGAACTCAGGCCACGTTGAAATAATGAACAGAGAACTTAAAAGTATGATTGGAAAATTATGCACTGAGACACATTTAAAATGGCCTGAAATTCTCCCTATGGCACTATGATACTATTTTATCTTAGAAGCAGGCTCAGGAGAGACCTACACATCTCACCATTTGAGATGTTTTTTGGACATCATAAGCCTTTTTCTCCTGTATATACATCACTATTAGGGGGAGATACTTCTATTGATTCCTATATACAGGAAATACAGCACAAACTAACTGTGTGAACTCTATGAATCCAGAGCTGTAGTACAAGCAGGACTACTAGACTTAACACTTCATGACCTGAATCCAGGAGATAAGGCGTACATAAAGAACTTCTAGTGTACTGGAACAACTCAGCCTTCCTGGGAAGGGCCATTCCAAATATTGTTAACCACTCCAACATCCATAAAACATAGAGAAAGTGACTCTTGGATTCATTGCTCACATGTAAAGAGAATATCTTCCATTGAAACTGATTGACTGTATCCTATCACATGCATTGGAGATAATAGTCCATAGACAAGTGGATGCTGTTTTTGGAAATACATTGAATTCCTGAATTTTTATTTTCTTATTTCCTTTCTTTTATTTTAATTAGAATATTTTATTTTCCCCTTTTCTCATTTCTTGTACTTAAAATACATACAATCAATATTATTTTTTATTCTGTAGTTATATAGTTAATATATATGCACACACAAACACACACACACACACACACACACACACACACACACACACACACACATATATATATATATATATATATATATATTTGCTATAATATTAATGCATACCCAAAAGCTAAAGCTATGGAAACCTGCCATTTATTGATAAATGTTTTGGTACTCTGATTAATGATTGTGTCTTATTTCAGGAGAAGGGAACAAAAGAGCCATTATACAATGCCAAGAAGCACAAGGCCAAGGAGATCAACCAAGCCCAATGGTGTTGATGAAAATCTTCAAAGTGCCAAGGAGCACAAGTTCAAAAAGGGCAAAAGCAATCCAGGTAGGATTGATGAACTTCTAAGCCAATACAAAAGGACTTGTACCTAGTGTGAGACTTGAGGTTGTGGCACTTCACATATGTTAAGATGCAGGACACCTTGTCTAAGAAATTTTGAGGTTTACATTGTGAAATACTCACAGACAAGTACTAAAGTTTGGCTATCATCCTGGCTCTCCCTATCCCTGAGAGTGAAGGAAAAATCAAAACAGGGAATGACAATTCCCTATCACACAAAAATCTAGTCCTTTTTTCTCTTATAGTATGGCAACTTCCTGTAGTCCTGGATACAAATGGGTAATTGAAATATTATTGCATTTTTTCCTACAGACTTACAGGATATAAATTACATTAATTGCCTGTTAGAAATTTATTAAATTGAACCCAAAATACAAGGGCCTATTATGAATTTATTTTTGTTTACTCAAAATTTTATGTACACACATTTTTGATATTTTGATTCTGATTTTGAATTTTTTTCTTTCTCCCCAAAAGTTTATTTTTCTTCCATTTGTTTTTCTGTTATGTTTTTGATTTTTTCTTTTGATAATTGACTCATATACACAATAACTCAACCAGGTATTCTGAGCTGAACTGAGTGTTTCTCAACACCCTCTTCAGGGAGGATTGTATTTTCACAAAAACCAAGATTTAAAATTTTGTTCGAGAAAAAAATTTCAAGGAAAGAAGCTTGCTAATTCCTAAAATCCAGAGAATGAATTATTTGCAGAAAGGTGTCTGTAAAACATATACTGCATTAAGAAGATCCAGAATGAACTTTGGGGTATGGTTGATTGAACTGAAGGGGGTTGAGCATTTGTTTTGAATGTACACTCTTATGCCAAATGGGACTGCCCCCTAATTGGTTTTTGCCAATGCCCCCAGCAAAACATTGGTTTTGCTTTATCTCTCTTCTATTTACCTCTTATCTCTAACTATTGTAGTTTCCTCTTGGAGGGCAAAATTTTGTGTGTACTTGCAGTTAGAAGATTTTAGAGGTACAAGATAATTATGATAAGTGATCAATTGTTAAGACTAGTCTCCAAATCATCATTAGAGGAGATTGTGAAATTGAAATTAACACCACCTTACTTGTTCTTTAGAAGTTTAGCCACCAGGAATGTATACACCCCCACTTAAGGATTAAGTGGGGGGGTGAAGGTCTTTGACCTGCATGTATTAGCAAGTGATGAATCAGAAATAACTGACTACCTCCTAGGCAGGCCAAAGCCAAGTTTAAGCCACCATTGGTACATATAAGCCAAAGGAAGTGATGCAAAGAATTGCCTTTAAATTTCATAGTTACTTCCTGTGATGGGGTCTTTGTCTTGGAACTTGACTGTGGATGACCTCAGGCTTGAGACCTCAGATTGCTTCCCTTTGGACTGTCATGTGGTGAGTGAAAAGGCTAACTCACTTTCCTTGGCTTTTCTGGAGGTCCTACCCTCTGGAGAGGCCCATTGTCTTGGGACTCCTTTTCCCTTGGCTTTCTGGAGACACTACCCTCTGGAGAGGCCCCTCATCTTAGAGGAGGCCTCAGTGGATGGAAGCCTTGCTAAATTTAATCCTCTGCCCCTGCTCCCCATCCCCTTCCCTCTTGATGGATTCTCCAAATTCCTGCCTGACTCAGACCAGGCTGGAGCGAATCTCTCTGTCTCTCTGTCTCTCTGTCTCTCTGTCTCTCTGTCTCTCTGTCTCTCTGTCTCTCTCTCTCTCTCTCTCTCTCTCTCTCTCTCTCTCTCTCTCTCTCTGTGTGTGTCTCTGTGTCTCTGTGTCTCTGTGTCTCTGTGTCTCTCTGTCTCTCTCTGTCTCTGTCTCTGTCTCTCTCTGTCTCTCTCTCTCTCTCTCTCTCTCTCTCTCTCTCTCTCTCTCTCTCTCTCTCCTTTGTCACCACAAAGGGCATGGCTATAAATATTTTTGTACAAATCTTTTTCCTTAGATCTATGAGAATGCTTTTGATCAAATATGGGGTGGAGGGTTGCTTGCTCTTGGCTTGCTCTTCACTTGCTGCTATGCCTGCTGCTAGCTCTACTTCCCTCTTAACTCAGTTCCCCAGCTGGTCTCTGCCTATGTTTGGGTGTTTTTTTTTTTTTTGAGGGTTGTTTTGCTCTGTCTCCTTGTTTGTTCTTTCACTCTTTTATTTGATTTTTGGCAATATTTTACTCTTGGTTGGAGAGGATTTTCGTAGTGAAATGGCACTGCTCTCTAGTTACTCCTCCATCGCTTTACTTTCTTAAAAAAACAAAAACAAAACAAAAACACCATACCTTTTCATCTGTGAATCAGTACTGTGAATTGATTCCAGGGCAGTGGAGTAGGAAGGGCTAGGCAATGGGGGTAAGCAACTTATTCATGGTCACACAGTTAGGGAGTTATTGAGGCTACATTTGGACCCAAGAACTGCCATCTCTAGGCATGCCTCTCAATTCACTGAGTCACCTAGCTGCTCCCCACCCTTAAGCCTTTGACTTTCAAACTCTCCAATCATATTCATTACCCATGGATTATAAGTTTCTACCCATCCACCCCTCACTCCAAATATTCATCATCAGTATTCAAAAGAAGGCATAGACTGGAGTCCACAATTTAGTGCCTTTGGAAGCTCTACAGGCATCTCTGAGTCATGTAGAGGAGGCAAAGCCTAGAGGCAGGACAGGCTTATGGTGTTCCTAGAGGAAGCAATCCATATGGTAACAGGTTCTTCATGGGGGCTCTTTTGTTAATCTGCAGGATGTCTCCATCTTCCTGATGTTTCATCCAGTTGCCATTTCCTAAAAACTCACTTATTTAACTGTCCTTCCCTTTTATAATAAATAAAACAAAAAAACTATTAAAAAACCTACCCCATTTTATGTTCTGAATGATCCTTGCTCCTTCCTCCTCTGTCTGCATGCTTCACCCCCTTCATAAAGAATAGAAATGCTCTGATTCTTTAACCTTATCTTCTTCCTCTCTCTTTTCCTAATGTTCCAAGGGTAACATTTTTTGGTTCTTAGAAATCCAGACTGTATTGTAGTGATCTTGTACCTCTAATGAGGGACAGTCTCAGTTTGAAAGTTCCATTTAGAAGTACAAATAATCCATGTGCCTAGGATCTAGGTCTTTAAATATGGTTTTTAGCATGCACAGTTGACAATAATCAAAGGCCCCATAGTAATTTTACCAAGTCCCCCCCCTCCCCCAATTATGTACATACCTAGTCCAAGCCCTGTTGTCCTTTTACCCTTGGAGTTTTGGATATTTTTCTTGGAACCAGGAATTTTTCCTTGTCCCAAGCTTTAACAAGGTTGGTTGAGTGAAATCTGTCCATAGCCAAAGCATATACTCATTATCCTTCCATTTACATAACTTCTTATGAAATCTGATATGAATCTGATATGAAATTCTGATTTCTTCAGCACCTTTTACATTTTGCCCTCCCCCCTTAGAAATCTTGGTTTCAGAGGATGTCTTCCTTACATTAGTTGTATGCTCAACCCTTAGCACAGTGACTAGCACATACTAAGGACTCATTAGGTGGTCTGTGCTTAGCTTCTCCTTTAATAATTAATATGAAGTCAGATGAAAATTTTATTTAGCTCCTGATTGTTCTCAAAAACTGAGCTAAGTAAATTCTATTAAGTATAGAACAGAATAATCCCACTCAATGATTGCAGTATTTCTTCCATTCTAAAACAAATTGCCTTGTTTATTCTCTTTTGAAAACTTTCTTCTCTATTAAAAAGCCTTCTGATAGACTTTTCTTCACTTCCCGACTCCCTGTTCTGTGTTCAGTGATAGCTGGGACTCTGGATCCTAGAAAAATGCCCATAATGGAGAGATTGGCTGATGTATCCCTGTGCTCTTTGTTGAAAGTGACATTCTTCGAGGTCATCAGGTGTAAAGGCTAAATTTTGGGTTGAGATTGTATGTAATAATTATTGGTCACCAAGGACTTAATTTCTTAAATCCTAAATGAAACACTCAAGTCAGAATGGAATTTGATGGTGATTTAATTGCAATAGGAGGAAGAAATTGAGAGAGAGAGAGAGAGAGAGAGAGAGAGAGTGTTAACTCAAACTATTCCCCACGTAGGCTGAGCCAGGCAGGAGTTCAAGGCCTTGGTCAAGGGTGGCCTTCCCCAAGAGCAAAGGGAAAGGGAGTCAGTCCTTTTCACTCATGTGACCGATTCAAGGCAGCTGTCTGAGTGAGCTCCTTCATCTCAAGTTCCAGGATAGAACTGGTGCTCATCCCCCTCCACAGGAAGTGATGAGAATTCCAAAGGCTGTTCTCTACATCACTTCATGTGTCTCACATGTGCCAATTGTGGCTCAAGCTTGGCTTAGGACAGTCCAGGGGACAGTCAGTTGTTTCTGATTTGTCATTTGCTAGCACATGCCAGTGTAGTGTGGGTACAAGATGGAGAAAATCTAAAAATCACACAAAAAAAATGTACCTATCCTTTCCAAATAGAGAAACCCAGGTCATGAGTGCTAACTGCTGGGCTAGGTTTTCAAGATCAGATACAATGTGAGAGAGCCTCTCAGCTGTAAAATCCAAGGGAATACTGATAATGGAGGTGTATCCAGAGATAATAATAAACATACTTTGTTTTGTGGCTAACCTCCTTAAAAGGGTCCCTCCATTTCCTTTTCTATCACTCTCTCTTTAACCAAACATCATTCCACTGAAACTGATCTCCAAATTTGCCAGGAATCTCTAAAACCTCATTCTCCTCTCCCTTTCTTCAGGTTTTGATACTATTGATCACTCTTTCTTGATCTCTTCTCTCTGTGTTTTCAGGGTACTACTCTATCCTGGTTCAACTCCTATCAATCAGTGTACCTTCTCAGACTCCTATGCAGGATGCTCATTCAGATTATGTCATTTAACCAGAAATGGCTCACAGAATTTAGTCCTGATTTTCAGTTTCCTTTAGATGTTGACCTCCCTCATTAGAAGATAAACTCATTAGGTTCAGCAACAGTCTTTCTTTTAGTTGGACTTCGAACACATAGCATAATGACTAGCACATATGAAAGTCTAATTAAATGTTTTATATGTCCAATTTCTCCTTTGGTCACTCGTATTAAGTTAGTCTAAAATTTCATTTAGTCTCTAATGATAATTGAGTCAGGTAAAATTCTGGTAAAATTATGAATAAGTCCACTTTTATGGTCTCAGAATATCTTCTGTTTCTCCTTTTATGAATTTTATCTTTCCTATTGAAAAGCATTCTCATAGACTTCCCTCCATTTCCAGATTGCCAATTCTGTGTGAAGTGAAAGCTCTGAGTATGGATCCTGGAAATGTACCCATTATAGAAAGTCTGTCTGCTGCTTTTCCCTGTATTTCCAGAGGGGAAGTTTTTCAACTGATCTGGTAGTCAGATGCAGAGATGTATCTCTTCCTTCTAAGTAAAAGTACCTAGGACAAGAGGGGTAATGACTGGGCTAGGTTTTCAGAATCAATATAGACTGAGAAAGCCTTCCAGCTGAGAAAGCCAAGGAGATCATGGAAATGAAGGTAGAATCAGAAATGATCACGGACATACTTGGCTTTGTGGTTACACTGCTTAAAAAAGATACTTCCTTTTATTTATTTCACTCTCTTATTTGATGAACTCCAATGGTTTCTTGTCACCTTAAGTATCAAATTTAAAAATTTTCCTTTTAAGAGGTGAGATCAAGTGGAATAATTACAGAGAATCAGGAGACACAAGGAGAATTTTTCATCAGAAATCCTTTAGGAGTTGATGAAATTCATGACTGAGGTTATTACTTTAGAAAAAAAGGTGGAAGAAGCAGTGCCTTCAGAAATATTAGGGATGAAATTGACAGAAATGAATTTTGTATTAAATGGATCAAGAATGTAGAAGTGACAATCAAAAATAAAAATTCAGAAATTCCAACAAAGGTTGCCTAAAGGATAACACTAACTATGCAGGGAAGGAAAAATAAGAAAGAACTTGTTCCAATGATGAGATAATGGAGATTTATGTGTTAGCAGATTATTAATGTAAAGAAAAACGCAATTGGGTGATGTAGTAGGTAGAGTGTCCAGACTGGAGTTAGGAAAAGTCCCCTTCATGATTTCAAATCTGGCCTTTGATTCTTATTAGCTGTATAAATAACCCTGTTTGCCTCATTTTCCTCATCCATAGATTGAGCTGGAGAAGAAACTAGGTCCATCCAGCGGCCTCTCTGATGACCCAGGGTTGACTCTGTATAGATGTGACCACCTGGTTAGATAAAGGAGATGAGAAACACCCTGTATTCTAACCCACATATGCAGGCATCACACACAGTGATCTGCCATAATGCCGTGGTTCATTTATTATATAGGTTTTTGGATACATACTTCTTTGACACACAATCAATTATCTACATATATGACTTTCTACATTTTGATTGGATATTATCACCTCACCTAAACAACACTCGTGTGATGTTACTGCAACAAAGAATTTTGTGATCATTTACTACATTTCTACAACACTCTGTGATGGATATGAATAATGAGAATAAAGTCATTTGTAGGTTAGTAGCCCTTGACCCAATGAGAGGGTCATTGTGCTTTTGATCAGCTTTCACTATCAATCACAATTGTTTGGGAGATGAATAACAAAACAACTTCCTATCTAGGTGTGAGGACTTAAAGCAGACCAGTTTGGAGGTTTTCCTCAGTTTACAAGTTCTATTTTTCTTGTGTTACTTTGAAGTGACTATCAATACTTCCTGGTTTCTAATCATCAACAAATTCTTTGGAGAGTGATAATTGTAAGGAAAGATTTATTATGGGTTTCAAGCATTTGGCCAGTGTTTGTTGTTGGGCCTTGAAGCATACTTTTGTGCTTGAGAAAGGAGGGGTTATAAACAATATGGACAATAATCTTTGGGTTTTGATTCTGCAATTGAAATCTTTTTGGAGTACTAATCTCGGGGGATTAAAGCGGGGTGTATATATATATATACATACATATATCATATATAGATATATATTGATCCTATAAGTATTTCATCTCATATAATTTCTCCTGTATTATGGAGAGATTAATAACATTAGGATTAGTGGGGGAAGTTGGGGAGAGAAGTCACAAAAAAAAAGGGTTAGCAGGGGGCACCTCCTTTTCAGGGGGCTGCTTTGAAGTCTCCAATTTCCCATGTGACCAAGTCAGCTGGTAGGGGTCTATTGGCCTCCTTCAGAGAAGGACATGGCAAATTACTGCAGCATCTTTGCCAAGAAAAACCCAAGTGGAATCACAAAGGATTGTACATGACTGAACAATAACTAATTATACCAATTATGATTTAGAGAATTTTTGCAGGCCTCTCATAACATTGCTATGAGGCATGAGAAAGTGCTTTAGAATGTTTCCTTTTCCCAGCATAGGGTTTATGATTCACCCATTCCTGGGTGTTCCTTTGTGGCCTAAGAAGAATCACATAGCACTTGGGGATGAAGATGCAGCCCAGTAAACCAGCACTAGAACTCAAGATGGAGAAGACCTCCACAGCCACCATCATCTTCCCTTTGGTGCTCTGGTATGTGGGCAGGAAGGAGATCCAGACACTGCAGAACACAAGCATGCTGAAGGTGATGAACTTGGCTTCATTGAAGGTATCAGGGAGATTTCTGGCCAAAAAAGCCACGATGAAGCTCCCCAGGGCCAAGAATCCCATGTAGCCCAGGACAGAGTAGAAGGCAATGAGAGAGCCCTCATTGCATTGAAGGATTGTGTGTCCAGGTTCTGAGTGTGGGTCTATATCTGGGAATGGGGGAGAAACCAAGAGCCAGATACCACAGAGAATGCCTTGAATCAGAGAGCAGACAAGAATAATAGAAATGGGGGCTCTGGAGCCCACCCACTTTCTCCTCCTACTCCCTGGTCTTGTGGCTTTGAAGGCTAGAACTACTGTGACTGTTTTGGCCAAAATGGAGGACACAGCCATTGTGAATGAGATTCCAAATATTGTCTGCTGAAGGAGACATGTGGCTGAGGTTGGTTTACCAATGAAGAGTAAAGAAGACAGGAAACACTGACTTAGAGAGAGGAGCAAGATGTAGCTGAGAGTTCTGTTATTGGCTTTCACTATGGGGGTGTCTTGATGCTTCACAAAGATGCCAATGATTAGAAATGTCAGCAGACAAAAGGCCAGAGCTGTGCAGGCTAGAATCATGTCCATTATATCTTCATAGCCCAGAAAGATCACTACCTTGGGGAGGCAACAATTTCTCTCCTTGTTTGGGTATTCATCTTCAGGACATTTGATGCATTTGTTCATATCTAAAGAGAATAACAAACATTCTCACTATTATAAATTCAAGTAATCTTTATTTATGTCTATTTATTTATGTCAAGTAGTTGTGTCAAGCAATCTATATATATTTCTCTTGCACAGGGTAATAGAATTTCTCAAACTTGACTTCTCAATACAAAGGGCATTCTTGATCTTCTCCAATTCTAAAAAAATAACATCAATCTCATGCAATAAGTTTATCTAATATATCATTACAATTACTTCAGGCACTTAGGTCCTTCTAGTTGTTTTTACACCAAAACTTTCTTAGAGTTGAATTATTTAATCGCTGGGGGAAATAATATCTTTTAAAATATATATGTTGTGATGTCAGGCAGTTAACAAACATTTTTAAAGCACTTACTAACCAGTCACAGTGTTAAGTCCTAGGTGTACACATACAAGCAGAGAAATACTGTAAGAATTAAAAAAAAAATTGTTGTGGTCACAATTTATAAAAATTTAGGGTTAGGGTCACATCTCAGGAATCAATCACAGTTTCTTAATTTGGGCAGTGCCTGTGGGATCCACCTCCCATCTCCTGAGGGTATGAACTTTTATCAAAAGTATTCCTGACTTCCTGACTAATTCAATTAAAAGGGTTGAGCATTTCAAGTACTTGATTGATTAAGTTAAGATAAAAAATTCCTTTTCATAGAAAATATTTCAGTAAAATAAGGAAAAAGAACAAATAAAAGGGAGCAGAAAAGGAGAGTTTCAGTGATGGGTAATGAAAAGTAAGGAAGCATTTCCCTTGGATGTATGGTTTCAAAGGCCATCGATTCAAAAACAAAGCCTACAGAAGAATAAAGCAAAGAAGGGTGCAGCTACACAGTGTAATGGATAGAGATATAACCTGGAGTCAGGAGGACCTATGGTCAAATTTGGCCTGAAACACTTCCTAGGCATGCAACCCTGGGCAAATTACTTAACCCTCTTCGTTTAGCCCTTGCACTTCTCTTCCTACATTATTACTAAAACAGAAAGCAAGGTGCATTCTTTTTGTTTTGTTTTTAGAATTAAGACTTTGAGGGAATTCTCATGTGGGAGCAGGTGGCTAACATGGCAAAAGAATGGTCTAAGGCTAAAAGAAACCCACATGATGAGGGAAGTTTAAGTATAAGATCATCTAGACATGATGGCAAGTTCCATTGAAAGGATATATAAAATACAAAGTATTAGAATGAGAATTTTCTACAAGGTAGACTGCATAGAAATGGGATTCCCAATGCTTTTCTAATGATACTCAGTATATTAATGACAGATATTTAAAAAACCCTGTTAAGATCCCCTCATTCTCCAATTTTTTGCCACCACAAAAAGCAAAGCTATAAATATTTTTCTACATGTATTTTTCCTTTTTATCTCTTTGGGGTAGAAACCAAGCAGTGGTATTGCTGAATCAAAGGGCAGGCATTCTTTTAAATCCCTTTAAGCATAGTTTCAAATTGCCCTCTAGAATGGTTCGACAAATTCACAACTCCACCAGCAGTGTATTAGTGCCCCAGTTTTGCCAAAACCCTTCCAACATTTATTATTTTCCTTTACTGTCATATTGGCCATTCAGTAAGGTGTGAGGTAGTACCTTAGACTTGTTTTAGTTTGTATTTCTCTAATTATAAGAGATTGAGTTTTGAGAACTTTATCTGAAAACTGTCTATTCATGTGCCTTGACCATTTATCAGTTGGGGAACAGATTTTTTGTACAATTGACTTAGCCCCTTATAAACTTGAGAAATTATACTTTTGTTAGAGGTTTTTGCCATGAAGATCCCCCCCCCCCCCAGTTTGTTGATTCCCTTCTACTTTTCTTGGCATTGGTTTTGTTTGTACGAAATATTTTACATTTAATTTAATCAGAATTATTCATTTTGTAATATTCTCTGTCTCTTGCTTAGTATTAAGTTCTTTCTTTTTCCACAGATCTGACATTCATACTATTCTATGTTCATGTAACTTATTTATAATTTCAATTTTTATTTAAGTAATTTACCCATTTTGAATTTATCTTGATTTAGGTTTTGAGATGTCGATTTAGATGTGATTTTTTCCATAGTGTTTTCCAATTTTCCTAGCAGTTTTTGTCAAATAGCTGGTTCTTGTCCCAAAAGGTAGTATCTTAGGATTTATCATACAATATCTTGAGGTAATTTACCCTACATCTATTCCATTGATCCACCCTTCTGTCCCTTAGCCAGTACCATGTTGTTTTGATGATCACCACTTTATAGTGTATAGTGGGGTTTTTGGGGTGCTCAGGGAGGAGTAGCATCTCTGGTATGGAAGGCTTGTCGTGCCCTCTTCAGGCAGCTCTCCAGTCTCTGACCCCCACCTGACACCCAGCTCTCACTTGTGGCTCCCAGTAGATGCTAGCATGTGGCAGCGGCCACACCCCGGGCAACGGCTTCGACAGGCCATCTAAACCTTGTGAGGGTAGCCATTGGGTCGTCAATCCCTGGTGAACCAGGGCTTTGCTCACCCACCACGTGAAGGCTGCTTCTGCGGAACAGGTGGAAGAAATCAATGAGAAGGTTCAACGGCTGAGATGGCAACGCAGCAAAGCACTGTGGAGTGCTTAGGGCATGTTGGAGCACAAAAGACAACACGGCCATCCAATGCAGCTGAGGAAGTCTCCAGGTGTAACGACCTTTTGTGCCACTGGACCCAGGCTTCCAACGCCGAGAGAGTGGGACTGTCTCTGTGCAACGACTTTTCCACTTAAATCTCCTTCACGCCCAAGTGTTTTTGTGCACACTCATCTACATCACAGATGAAAGCGCACAAAGAAAATCATCATCCTCGATTACCGAGAGACTACTACTACTTTATAGTACAGTTTAAGATCTGGTACTGCGATGCCTCTATCCATTGAATTTTTTTTCATTATTTCCCTTGATAATCTTTTGTTCTTACAGATAAACTTTGTTAATTTTTTTTAATTCTATAAAAAAGTTTCTGGGTAGTTTGCTAGGTATGACACTGAATAAGTAAATTAATTTGGGTAGGATTGTCATTTATATTATATTAGCTCATCCTACCCATGAGCAATCAATGTTTTTCCAATTATTTAGATCTAATTTTCATTGTGTGGAAAGTGTTTTACAGTTTTATAGTTGTGTTCATATAATTTCTGTGTTTGTCTTGGCAAATCAATTACTAAATATTTTATATGGTCAAGGGTGATTTTAAATGGAATTTCTCTTTCTAACTCTTGTTGTTCAGTTGTGTTGGAAATATATAGAAACACTGATGATTTATGTGGGTTTATTTTGTATCCTGCAACTTTGCTAAAGTTGTTGATTTTTCCACTAGCATTTTTAGTTGATTTTCTAGGATTCCCTAAGTAGACCATCATATCCTATGTGAAGAGTGATTACCTACTTTAATACCTTCAATTTATTCTCTAATTCTACCATTAGCATTTTTAGTACAATGTTAAATAATAGAGGTGATAATGGGCATCCTTGCTTCACTCCTGATTTTATTGGGATGGCTTCTAACTTGTCGAGATTGCAGATGATACTTGTTGCTGGTTTTAAATATATATTGTTTATTATTTTGAGGAAAGTCCCATCCATTCCTATACTTTCTAGTGTTTTCAATAGGAATGGGTTTTGTATTTTTTCAAAGGATTTTTCTGTATCTATTGAGATAACCATGAGGGTTCTGTTGATTTGATTATTGATATGATCAATTATGTGGATGGTTTTCCCAATATTAGATCATCCTTACATTCCTGGAATAAATCCCGCCTGGTCATAGTGCATGATTCTCATGATTAGTTGCTATAGGTTTTTTTTTTTTTTTGCTTGTATTGTATTTAAGATTTTTGCATCTATGCTCATTAAGGAGATTGGTCTGCAGTTTTCTTTCTTTGTTTTTGGTCTGCCTGGTTTTGGAATCAGTATCATATCTGTGTCATTAAAGGAATTTGGTAAAATTCCTTCTTTGCTTATTTTGTCAAATAATTTGTATAGTGTTGGGATTACTTGTTCTTTAAATGTTTGATAGAATTCACTTGTGAATTTATCTGGCCCTGGGGATTTTATAAGGGAGTTCCTTAATTCCTTGATGGCTTGTTTAATTTCTTTTTCTGAGATGGGATTATTTAAGTATTCCATTTCCTATTTTGTTAATCTAGGTAATTTGTATTTTTGTAAATATTCACACATTTCACCTAGATTGTCATATTTTTGCCATATATTTGGGCAAAATAGTTCTTAATAATTACCTTAATTTCCTCTTCATTAGAGGTGAGACCACCCTTTTCATCTTTAATACTGTTAATTTGATTCTCTTCTTTCTTTTTTAAAATTAGACTAACCAGTACTTTATTTTATTTGTTTTTTTCCTTCAAAGTACCAGCTCCTGGTCTTATATATTAGTTTAATGTTTTTTTAGTTTCATTTGTATTAATTTCTCCTTTAATTTTTAGGATATCCAATTTAGTTTTTATCTGGACATTTTTAATCTGTTCTTTTACTAATATTTTTAGTTGTAAGCCCAATTTGTTGATCTCTCTCTCTAGATTTTGTTGGTCTAGGCACACAGCAGTATAAAATTTTCTCTGAGTACTGCTATTCTGTATCCCATAGGTTTATATCTGATATGATGTCTCCTCACTATCATTCTCTTTAATGAAGCCATTAATTATTTCTATGATTTCTCCTTTGACACACCAGTTTTGAAGAATTAGATTATTTAGTTTCCAGTTAATTTTAAATTTGCCTTTCCATGGACTCTTGTTAAATATAATTTCTACTACATTATGGTCTGAAAAACTGGCATTTATTATTTCTGCTTTCTTGCATTTGTTTGCAAAATTTCTATGCCCATGTATATGGTCAATCTTTGTATATGTACCACGTACAACTGAGAAGATGGTATATTCATTTTTATCCTTGTTTAGTTTTCTCCAGATATCTATTAACTCTAATTTTTTTAGCATTTCATTTACTTACCGTACTTCTTTCTTATTTATTTTTTGGTTCAATTTATCTACATCTAAAAGGGGTAAGTTGAGATCTCCCACTAAAATGATCTTACTATCCATTTCCTCCTTGACTTCCTTCAATTTTTCCTTTATAAATCTAGATGCTATACCATTTGATGCATAAATATTTAGTAATGCTATTACTTCATTTTTTATAGTACCTTTTAGCAAAATGTAATTTTCTTCCTCATCTCTTTTAATCAGATCAATTTCTACTTTGGCTTTGTCTGGTATCGTGATTGCTACTCTTCCTTTTTTTTTTACTTTAGATGATATCCCCCTTTATTTCAAAACTAGGCAATAATTTTGACTTTATGTTTGTTGATGGTGGGAAAGATTGAACTATGCCTCATTTTATGCCATACTGTTTCACAGTTTTCCCAGCAATTTTTGTGAAATGCTGAATTTTTCTTCCCAGAGCATGAATCGTTGGGTTTATCATATACCAGGCTACTATGGTCATTTACTGCTACATGTTGATTACCTCACCTATTCCATTGATTCACTATTCTATTTCTTAACCAATACCAGATTGTTTTTAGGATCATCACTTTTTAATACAGTTTGAGATCTGGTATATCTATGTCTTCTTCCTTCATATATCTTTCATAATTTACTTGATATTCTTGACTTTTTCTTCTATATTAGTTTTTAAATTATTTTTATTTGCTCTGTGAGATAATTTTTGGGTAGTTTGATTGGTATGACACTAAATAGTAAGTTAATTTAGTCATTTTGTTATAATGGCTCTGTCTACCCATGAGCAATAGATATTTTTTCCATTTGTTTAGGGTTAACTTTAGTTATGTGAAAATGTTTTGTAATTATTCTCATGTAGTTACTAGATTTGTTTTGATAGATAGGCCTCTAGCTATCTTATATTTCCTACAGCTCTTTTAAATGAAATTTCCCTTTTTATCTCTTGCTGTTGGATTTGGTGGTATAAAGAAGTGCTCAAGTTAGATGAGGTTTTATTTTATATCCTGGAACTTTGCTACCATTATTAAGTGTTTTGATATTTTTTGGCTTATTCTGTAGTTTTCTCTATATCTACCATCATATCATCTGCAAAGAATGACAAATTTGTTTCTCCTTTCCTTATTCCAAGCTTTGCAATTTCTTTTTCTTTTCTTTTTCTAATATAATAATAAACATTTCTCAATATGGCTCATTCTCCTCACCCATCTGGAATTACCAAATGTTTGTCAGTATTACCTGTCACATAACATTGGAATGAATATAACTTTCCTTAATAGGATAAATTTCTAATATAATAATTTCTAATTTCTAATATAATATATTTCTAATTTCTAATTTCTAATATAATTTCTAATATAATAATAAACAATAGTGGTGATTATAGGCAGCCTTGCTTTGTCCTTATCCTACTGGGAAGGCTTCTAGGTTTTTTTTCCATTATAGACAATGCTTTCTGATAGTTTTAGATAGATTCCATTTATCCTATTAAGGAAAGTTATATTCATTCCAATGTTATGTGACAGGTAATACTGACAAACATTTGGTAATTCCAGATGGGTGAGGAGAATGAGCCATATTGAGAAGGACGACACATGTCAGGAGGGCCACTGAAGATGGTAGCAATCAGAGGCAAGGTTTATTGATCACAGCTAATATTTTATAGACAGCGACTTAGGCTAAGGGATTAGGTAAGCCTTTTGCAGGGACAATGGTTAATAAAGATTTACAAAATGGAGACAATGGACTTAGATGAACTCAGTGGCCTAAACAGAGTTTTCTATAGGATAATAAACCACAGGTAAATATGTGACCATAATCTCAGAGAAAATATTTGCTTCAGTGGGTTTGTCTAGAACAGGCAGTTATTTACTAAGTATAGCAGAGTTGGGGGGTTGAGTTCTCATGTGAGGAAGCAGGCTATGTGTCTGGCTATTTTAAAGCTATGGCTGTGATTTTATTGGGGGCTACTCTCACTACTGGGGACTACAGTTATGTAATGTTTTTATAAGATATAAGGTATTTTGTCAAAATATTTTTCTGCATCTAGAAATAATCATGTTTTCTGTTTTTTTTTTTTGTTGATTTATTGCTAAATAGTTGGTCAAAATAACCCCTAACAATCACTTTAATTTCTTTATCTATTTTGAATTCACCTTTTGCATTTTTGATACTGATAATCTTGTGTTCCTTTAAAAATCAAATTAACCAATGGTCTACCCATTTTATTGTTTTTTTTTTCCTTAAAAGCCATCTACTTGTCTTATTAGTACAATGGTCTTATTATTTACAATTTTATTAACTTCTTTGAATTTTGGGATTTTCAATTTAGTCCTTTGAGGTTTTTAATTTGTTCTTTTTCTGACTTCTTTTTAAATTGTATGCCCAACTCATTGATCTCTTTCTCTATTCTCTCATTGTGTATGTGATGCTAAAAGGCCATTCTGGGAAAAGGTCTGGCTTTATCGTGCTAGGGAAATCACATGGTCAGATTTCTCCCAGTCTCAAAACTGAGATTCTCTTTTACAAGACTCTCTCACTTTTATTATTTCCTATCTCTAACCTCATCTCCCTGCAATAGATCTCCAAGAGATCCCTGAGACTATTTCTGGAGCTCTGAGGAGCTTTGAAGAACTTTGAAGAACTTCAAAGAGCTAATGGGGTTTCCATAGCTGGGGCTCCTGGTATAGGATTTCTGGAGTGACATCTGCAGTTCTGGGGCCTCTGGATGATCCCCTACTTCCTATATTGCTTATCTGCCCAAAGTACATTGTTGAATGAATTTATACACTTATGATTAATATAATAATTAACTTATGATTAATATAACAGTTAAAATTATTCTAACAATATCCACACTTTTAAGTTATAACTCATATTTTATTTTGGGACTACATTCTTAAACTGGTTATATATATACAGATTTTTGTCTGGGACTAAATTTCTAAAAATCATACTCCAAGCATAGTTAAAGCTATTAATGATTGATTTTCTGATTACAGTCCTTCCTCAATTTGGATTGATTAAAGATTAAGCATAGCACAGATTACTATAGAAGACATTCTTCTATAGGTGATATGAACCAAGGTTACAACTGAAGAAGAGGAAAGAAAAGAACAGTCAGAGGTCATTGGAGACATTGCCACAAAAGTATCAGGGACTGCTGGTGATGGATGTTGCTGGGGTGACAGTTGTTGATCTGAGGTGGTCACAATGAATCCAAGAGTATTTCCCTTCTATCTTAAAGGCAGCTGAGGTTGCCAACAGAACCTGGAATGGTTCCTCCCTGGATGGCTGAGTACCTCAAGTCCTATTAAAGGTTTTGGTATAGATATTGTCAACTGGAAGGAAGGCCACCAAATTCAATCTTCCTAAAATCATGTTGGTTATCAGACTGACATATGTGGCAAGAAGAACATAAAAAGTATCAATAGAGGAAATTCTATAGTTAATACAAACCCATTTGATTTTGTCCACCATTTCCTAACTACCAAAATGTCCCTTTTTTGAAATGAAATACAAGTCTTTCTGTTTTTACCTTCTTACTGATGGTAAAATCTCTTAGGGAGATTGGACTTACCAGATTCTGATATCCAGACCCTAGATATCTGCTTTGTGTTAAACTTTATTTTCCATGACTCACCCTCTCAGCTGGGAGTTTTAAAGGCCTCAAGGAGATTACAGATAAGATCACCATTGAGAATAGTCTTTCCAAAGGTTATAAGAAAGCTGTGTCATATTCAGAAAATACCAGGGGCATGATGAACAACAAAGGCATCCCCGGAGCCTGTGTAGATATTCACAACTTTCCCTTAAGACATTCTAAAAGCTTGGGTGAGGGCAATGACAAACTTCAGTGATATCTTATTAGAGTCTCTCAGTCAACAACAAGGTTACAGTCATGGAGAGGAAGCATTTCATCTGATAAAGAAGTTCTGGTTGGGTTGTAGCAGGATTAAGGATAGAACATTTTCTGATAGTAATGTCTTCTTTGTCCAACAAGGTTACCTCATATCTCACAAGCCTCTAGTCAGAGAAAGCTTGTGCACAGTTTCTCATCACCTCAGACCCATAACTGTGAATTCTCTACCCATCTTCTGTGGGTAAGTCTTTTTTGAGAGTGGACTGGGAAAGTGGTTCCCCCAAAATATTTACTTCACAAAGGGAGCTGCCCTAGGAGGGCACGACAAGCCCTCCATACCAGAGATACTACCGCTCCCTGACCACCCCATATGTTATTGATCAGGAAATAGCTAAATCCCATCTTCTAAAGAATGGTCTGAATAGGGTTGAGTAGTTTTGAAATTCACACTAGGGGCTAGCCTCTTCCAGGATACCAGATAACTAGGACAATGGTTATCATCCCATAGTACATATACATGCCCAATCAAAAGGTGGAGGGCTAATATCAACCAAATTGGATTTTGAAAACATTCCTTTTTAAAAGTAAAGAGGCATACAATTTTTTATTCAATTCACATAATTTTAAACCAATATCCCTAATGAATATTGATGCAAAAATTTTAAAATAAAATAGAATCAAGGAAACCACATCAATATATCACAAATATCAGACACCATAATTAGGTGGGTTTTGAACCAAGAATATAAGGATGGTTCAACATTAGGAACAATATCATAATAATTGACCACATCCTTTACAAAACCAAGATAAACCATATGATTTTCTCAATCAATTCAGAAAAAAAGCTTTTGATAAAATACAACACACATAAAAAATATATAAAGCATCATTGGGCATTTAACTAAATGGAGTTTTCCTTAAAAGGACAAATGGCATCTACCTAAAATCAACAGCAAGGATTATCTGTATTTGGTATAAGCTATAAGCCTTCCTAATAAGATCAGGGTTTAAGCAAAGATGCCCACTATTATCACTATTATTCAATATTGTACTAGAAATAACTATAGCAATAAATGGAGAAAAAGGAATTGAAGGAATAAAAAATAGTGGCTGAGGAAAAAGTTGCAAATAATGGTGGAATATATAATGAGCTTAGAGAATCAACCAAAAACATAATCAAAAAAAATTTAACAGCTTTAGCAAAGTTGAAAGATGGCTAATAAATTTAATAAATCATTGGCATTTCTATATGCCACCAACAAAGTCCAGCATCAAGATAAATTTGATTTAATATAACATAGGCAATATAAAATAGCTATGAATCCATCTACCAAAACAAACCCAGGAACCATATTAATCCAACTTCAAAGCACTTTTCACAAAAATGAAATCAGATCTAAGCAATTAGAAAATAACATTTTTGCTTATAAATATGCATATATGTGCATAAAATACATATTCCTTCAAATAATGCATTTCCTTATTCATGATATTCCCAGTTTAGGTATTTTTGAGCTAACTAGATACTAGATGACAGTTTATAGGTATTGTTGGGACAATTGCACCATTGTACTCTTGGGTCTTGTGAAGATATATGAAGGAACCTAGAGAAAAATTAGATCCACTGGGGAAAAGTATCCATAAAAGACATGCTTAAGAATTTTGCTTGGGATTCTATGGCAGGGCTAGATCTCAAAATAGCGGCTCAGAAATATTGTCTAGCTAAAGAAATCTCCTGAAAGCTTCCTTATTGATAATCCTTGAGTAATTCAGGATTTTTGAATGACCAAAGAAGCTTTTGTAATGTCATGATAAAATGACCCAGACTCTCTTTTCCCCTGATTCCTGTAAACAATGAAGTTATTGTCAATATTCCTCAGTTGCTTGGGTTTGTAGAAATGCCTTAGAAAATGCTATGGATAAAGCCCTTTTTATAAACAATATTCTGTGAGAAAGTTACACTCCTAAGAATGATGTAATTCTTATACTCTACTTTCTATAAAAACCTTTCTCTTTGTCATAATAAATGGAGATCTTGCATCCCCATCTGACACTTGCTTTTTTGTTGACCTCTCTCTCTCTCTCTCTCTCTCTCTCTCTCTCTCTCTCTCTCTCTCTCTCTCTCTCTCTCTCTCTCTGTCTCTCTCTGTCTCTCTCTCTCTGTCTCTCTCTGTCTCTCTCTCTCTGTCTCTCCCTCTCTGTCTCTCTCTTTGTCTCTCTCTGTTTCTCTCCCCCCCTCTGTCTCTCTGTCTCTCTCTGTCTCTCTCTCTCTGTCTCTCTCTCTCTGTCTCTCTCTCTCTCTGTCTCTGTCTCTCTCTCTCTCTCTCTCTCTCTCTCTCTCTTATTTTTATTTAACATTTTTATCTGGCCATTTGCTAGGTGCAAACTGCTGCTGCTAACTTATGTTGAAACCTATGATTCCTGCCTCCTTTGTGGACAGATATTTATTACTTTCTTTTTTCTTGCAGTCTGGTCTAAAAAATGAGTTTTGGTAAGTTACTGATCTATGATAGCTCCATTGCTATTTTGTACAGATGTTAGAAATTATACAGGATGTGGCCCCTCCCAAAATTTTTTGTTTTAATCCATTACAAAACTTTACTATTTGATATAGAATATTGAGAACTTTGTATGAATGTTGAGTATTTTATTGTAAAACACTTCTGAAAGTCTTCCTTTAAGGAATGATTGTTAAGAGACTATTGGACCTCCAAAGCAGGACATCAGCACCACAAGGATATCTCCTTAATTTTGAGTCAGATTGGACCACTTTGTTATTTCTATACCTCTTCTCTCTACCTTCTGCCTGAAATTAAGCAAGGAACTTCATTGTATCACCTTTCTTCCTTCTCATATAGCAAACTCAATAAGTATAAGTCTATAAGTCTTTATTTCTACAAGAATCTGACTTCAGAAAGCTCTTTGTTGTATGCTTTCTAACTTTGTTTCTAGATATATGAAGATCAAAATCCTACAATATTTCTACTCTATGTCTGGGTATGAGGAAGCATATCTTTCTAGTCTTTTCTCCATATAAAGGGTGGAATCTGATCTCAAGATTTACTTTAGAAAAAAAAATTCTTTAATGTTTCTCCTGTTATACTCTCATCCCCAGTCTGATTTTTTTGTACGATCCTTTGCTAGAATCCAGATTAGAGGTCTCTGTCTCTTTTCTTAAGGTACAATTGTGCTGGCTGTGAAATAATGCAATTGTGTTGGCTATGTGTGAAAAAGAAACAGAACGTTTTCAACTGCCATATTTCAAACAGAGATAAATAGGTGGGAGGGAGTAAAAAAGACATCTCTCAGGTACTTACTAAGGATGAGAGGAAGCATGAGAAATTCACTGTTGAACTAGGCATGATTATAATCTGAGTCATTATATGATCTCTGTTCCAATTATGAGTTACTGCTTCAGAGCACCTGAGCACTGACACCCTTCCCAAGACTGATAGAGGGAAATCCCTGTGTGAAGTAAATATTTTGGGGGAACCACTTTCCCAGTCCAATCTCAAAAAAGACTTATCCACAGAAGATGGATAGAGAATTCAGTTATGGGTCTGAGGTGATGGCATGAGGGCACCACAAAAACCAGACAGCAAACCATTGACCAATGAAAGGGTCCAGGAAAGGAGCGTGGGTATGAAAAGTCAGCCTGAAGAACTGAGTCAGGCTCTTGGTTCCTATTGTACTCCCTGAACTGTCTCTTTCTCTGGGTTCACTTGAGATCTCTGGAAAGCAGGGCATGGAGGGAACTCTGCTTCCTACAATCTGGGACAAGATTTTTACCTTAAGTTAGAAAGGCTGAAAACCTTATTTTTCTCTTTCTAATAAATACTTATAAATCTAGTAATAAGTTTCAAAGATTAATTTTCTGATTGCTTTGCTTACAAAGTATCTTCAGTTTATATTGTTTTTTCCCTTTAGAAGTTTAGGCAAGATGACTTCTCAGGCCACTTCCCACTCTATATCTACCAATTAACAAGGATTTATTGAGTACTTAATAAAAGATTGGGACATAAATGGAACAAATGAAACCTCTTTCTTGAAATTATGATCTATGGTTATATGAAATAAATGGCATAGATGTGATGAAAGTAGAATATCTCATCACAGAATATTCCTATCCCAGGACTCAGAACTCCTGAATTCCCAAGTCCAGCACTCTCTTTGATACATGTTGCCTATTCTTCTTTATAGGAAAGTGATGGTCACTACCTATCTTGTGTGAGGAGATATTTCCCATTGTGAGTCTTAGAGTCACCATTTGATTCCTTTCGTCTCCCTATGTTTGTCATCTGAGGATGGTTCCTTTCTCCAGGAGAGTACCAGAGAAAGGAAAAAGATGGTCCCACTGTACCAACTCCTGGGTCTCTGCAAGTTGACTCTTGTCTTTATTGAAATGCCATCTTGGGTGAAACACTGTACTCTTTCCCATCTCTTGGTTTGGGGATTTTTCCCTAGACACATGCCTCCAAGATCCTGAGTCCCAATTTTTCTTTCCTTAGTAGACTAGAACCATCTTAGATGACAGATTTCCAAAGGAAAAGCTCTATTTATTTGGTGTATCTCTCTTCACTAACCAAAAGTCTTTTATCTGTTCAATTAAGCCTAAAGACAACTATCTGTTTAGTCCTCTTACAAATTCTAGGATAATTTCCAAAAAGTATAGGGCAATTCTTATAGAAATTAGGGAACTTAAAGGCTCAATGTGGAGGCTGAGCCAACACATGTGAAACTAGTAACAAAAAAGGATGCAAAGATATGGGAGTGAGGGCCAAAATTAGCCTGAGTAAGAAATATATGTTCTCTATTTATTGTTTTCCTTAAAAAGAGACTTTGTAGATCTTTGATGTCAAACTCAAATAGAGACATATTGACACATGTTGCCTTAGAAAACTATAAATTCAATTATGATCATCTTTGTTGTATTATATTCTTTTTTGTTTTATTAAACACTTCCCACTTACATTTTCATCTGGTTGGGGCAGACTCTAGATTTTTGCAGGCCTTCGTAGGGCCTGCCAAACAAAGTTTGACACCTCTAAAATCCTAATCTCAGCTGGCCTGGCAGAAGTGAAGGTACTTGCCCAATCCAAGCAAGACAGATTTTGAGTTTACCTCTGAAGACCCTTATTGCATTGCTCTCTGACTTGTGCATTGACTCAGAAATTGGGAGACTAGTGTAGGCTTAGGGGGGCAGGAAAAACTTCGAGAAAAGCTAGGAGATGCTTAGCTAGAGAAGATGTAGGAGAATCCCTGTGGATATAGAGGCATAAACAAAAACTCTGAGGTGGGAGTGTGGCAAGAACAAACTCTTCACTATAGTAGACTGTGGAAGGTGTCAAGGGCAAGCCCAAAGAGTTTGGACTCCATTCTGAAGTAGCGGAAAGGTCAATGAAGGAGTTTCTTTGCAGAAAGGGGGTTGAAAACAGTAGCAATCAATCAATAAACCCATGAAGAGATATTTATTTAGCCTTCATAATGAATCAAGCATTTTTGCTAAGGACTTCTGGGGATAAAAAGAAAAAGCTGAAATGACTCCTGCCATCAAAGAACTTCTGGACATCACAAGTCCGTAAATGCAAAATCCCTACACAAAGCAACCTTGGAGGCAAAGTCTGGATCTGGCTCTTTCTTCATAAGGAGCTCCTTACCTGAGTCTGATAGCTAATTACAGATTTTATGAAGTTGAGATGAGGAGGGACAACATTTCAGCCAAGGTACCAGAAGACTGGACTTTAAATCCCAGTTCCTACTACCTCTGTGATCTTGGTAGAGAAAAGATACCTGTTATGAATGCCAGTGCCCTCCTCTATAAAATATGGGAATTGAATTTGATTTACTAGATCTCTTTTAGCTCTTGGTCCTATGAGCCTGTTAGTGATTGGTTGCATAAAGGAAAGGAAGCAAAAGGAGTTAATTTCATAACTTCTGCCATGTGATGCTAGAAGGAAAGTAGAATTTGTATTAACAATGGTTTAGTGGTCAGGGATAGAGAATTGGCTACAATGCCAGGAAGATCTGGGTTCAAGTCCCACCTTGGACTATATGACCCTGAGCAAGCAACAACCTTCCAGTGCTTAAGTCAATTGTCTAAGATTGTTAGAAGATGGTGATCTGCACTGTAGGTAGAATTTCCTGACAGGGGAAAATCCCATCTCAACAAAATTACAATTTAATTTACTTTAATTTAAATTTATTTATTATTATAAATGTAATTTAATTTAAATTACAAGGAATAATTTAATTTTTCCTTGCCTGATGACATTCCAGGCTTTAGAGCATTGAAATGATATTGTTTAGTCTGGAGCAGGGAATACTTAGAGGGTTCATAAGTGCTTAGAAGAAGTGTAGTAGAAACATTGGTGCTGGAGTCAGAAGATCTGGATTCAGATTCTTTGTTGGTGATATTTAATAGCTGTATGACGTTGGAGAAGTCACTCAGTTTCAGTGGACCTCAGTTTACTCATCTATAAAACAATATCCCGGAAACAGGTGACTTTTGAGATCATCTAAATCTATGAACCTGTGTCATAGATTTGTTCTATGTAGTCCCATAACACAGTTAATCTGTGAAGGTTTTAGAGAGCTGGATTTCAGCTTTGTAAGAAAACTTTCTGGTAATCAGAGCTCTCCCAAATCAAATGAGCAGACATAGGAGATATTGAGGCAATTCCTATCACAGGCAGAGGCAGGGTGCACACTGAAGTGTACACTTCCATCATTGTAGTTCTCATATTCAGAGATAACTTGTTGGGAGTGATAACTGGGGGGAGGGGGAGGGAAGCCTGGGAAGGCACAAATTTGTGCCAAATGATACCTGAGTCCTTTCCACTCATATTCTATGGAGCTCAAAGTACAGAAACTTGACAATGTTCAGGTATCGATTGATTTTAGAGCTGGTAATGTGATCACTGCCACCTGGTGTCTGGTATTTGCCATTGTAGCTGAAGCTTGCCTCCTAGGTCACTTGGTCCTCTTTCCCAGGTGGTTCCCAGTTTACAATTCTGATGTGCATCTTTGCTTTTGTCTTTTCCTCCCAGTACATGCAAAATGCTTGGTAGATAGCAGCAAGTGCTTCATAAAATGATTTTTCATTCATTCAACTAGCTGAAATCCCTATTCTCTAGGTCAGGGCTCTTAATGTGAAGTGAACTCTCTCTCTCTCTCTCTCTCTCTCTCTCTCTCTCTCTCTCTCTCTCTCTCTCTCTCTCTCTCTCTCTCTCTTTTTCTCTCTCTTTCTCTCTCTCTCTCTCTCTCTCTCTCTCTCTCTCTCTCTCTCTCTCTCTCTTTCTCTCTCTCTTTCTCTCTCTCTCTCCAGTCCCATGTATTTTATTTTATGCATTTTAAAACATTATTCTAAGAAGACATTCATAGACTTCATCAGATTGATTTTCGAGAGGGTCCAGGACAAATAAAAAATGAAGAGCTTCAGATTCTTTAATGGGAGAGGAAGCCATGTATTCTGAGGCACTGAGTCAGAGAAATGTTTCTCCAAACTCTCTAGAGATGGAGGTATAGGCAGAAGGAAGATAGGATAAGGTTGTTAAGGTGGTAAATTGACTTCATGGTTGGGTCTGTAAAAATAATATGCAATGAATTGATTATGGATATAAACTGATTAGATACTCTGCTTGCTGTGCTTACAAAGTATTTTCAGTTTATATTAGTGAAGCAAAACTCATATGTAAACTTTTCTTCAGGACCAGACTCAAGAACACTAAGGAGACTCTTGTTATACAAAAATAAACTATTTATTGAAAATATAAGGATAAAAAAGGATTTCTAACTCTAAGGGATTCTAACTCCACCCAAATAAAACTCCCTGGTTCCACAAGGAACAGTTTCTCCTCTTTCCACAGGCTACATTCATACTTCTTGATCTGACTAACCCAAATCTTCCCTATTCTACAATAACTAACACTATTATCCTTATAAGAAGTATATAATTCTTAACTTTGACTTCAAGTTATAAAAATAACAAAGGCTAGCTGGCTGAGCCTCAGCAAGAACCAAGTTAGGATTCTGAGTTTTAGCGGACTCAGAGTCCAAACCAAAGACCAGGTCTTTCTTTGACCTTCTCAGAGATAAAATAATTTATGAAATAGCAATAGACAGTCACTAGTGCCAGGGAGATAATAAATTTAGCTTTTAAGTAATCAATCTGTTTTTTTTTTTTCATATTTGACTGTTACATTGTATAATGAGGTTTAAGATATTATTTTCTTTTAATTTTTTTCTTTCTCATTTAAATGTGATTAAAAAATAACTTGAGTTTACAAAATCATGATTGATATTGAATTTGAAGGATCATTTTAGAATTCCTTACAGCTCTGACATCATTGCATATCCCAAGGCTGAGGTTATTAAATATTATGGGACTGTAACTAATGTTTGAGACTGATTCCAGGGAAAGGAACTGCTAACAAGCCACTGACCAGTGCTAATGAGTGCATGACAACAGATGGCATTCTGGTGTAGGACTGGGGGTGTTGTAGGTGACTTGTTCAGAAGTCAGGCCTCAGACATGCACTGCCAAACACAGACTCAGGAAGAGTGACATCACTGGCCTTATAAGAAAAGGACTTTGTAGTAGCATGCTCTCTTTCACCAGGGACTCTCTCTGACTGGCCACAAGAATATCTCTCTTACTAGACCTGAACTTGAGCATGCTCTCTCTCCCTTCTCTGGAGTGTTTGACATACCCCTTGAGCCAAGACTGGGAGCTAGAGCTAAGGAAGCATGGGAATGTTTTTTTGTTTTTTGTTAGAAAAGTCTGTTGATCTTTCTCTTTCTCTCTGACTCCCCGTCTCTGTCTCTGTCTCTGTCTCATTCTTTTATTAAAAAATTATAGATTACTATGTAGTCTCCAGAGAATTTTATTATTATAGCCCTTTACCATTCTGACCACTGTCCTCTCAATAAATCTCCTTGAATAAAATAGGATGCTCTTCATGAACCATGGTTTTTCAGATGAACTGATTAAGGAAGACCAGAGAGAGATTATTGATGGAGCATAAGCTTCTTAAAGGTAGAGATTAGTTAATTTATTGTCTTTGAATTTCAGTGCCTCGCACAGCATTGTACAAATAGTAGGTGCTTAATCAAATTTTTTTTTTTGATTGATTGATATTACCTTTCTCTTCTGGAAGCCAATTTTTTAAATGAAGCCCCACAAAACTAACAGGGCTCAAATTCATCCACCTCCTCCATAATGGTATGGTTAGGTGAAAGGAAGGATTTCAATTTATATATATTGAATAAGCTATACGGTATGATAGTTAAAAAGCTGATGGGGGAATCCCAGAAGATCTAGGTTCAAGTACTGCCTCTCACATATATTGACTCTGTGATTCTCATCAAATCAGTTCACCTCAGGGTGCTACAAGCAACATAATGAGACTATCATCAAAATAACAGGTGTGCTTATCTGCATAGGTAAAAGAAGTTTCCTTACTTGAAGTTCTGATACCATTGGCATTCTAAGTCTAGTCCCATCTCTTCATCTAGAAAAGGAAAGACCCTAAAACACAAAAGATTAAAGGGAAAGCCTATGTCTATTTCAGGGAAATTGTTTCCCTAGGGAAATAATTCAGAGAAGAGGTTAAATTTCTTCTTAGAAAGCTGGTCCAAAAGTAGGAAATAGGCTTCAGTCCTCTATAAGCATTATTTCCCAGTAATAATAAATCAATTTTAGAAGTTTTTAACTGTTCTAAGATTGACTCAACAACAGCCTTGGAACAGCCCTGAAAGGACACTAATATAGGAATTATTTTTATTTTACCTATTTTACATTTGGGTGCACTGAGGCTTAGAGACATGAAAAGTATTTGTTCATGTTCTTATGTCATATATCTCTCAACTTGAATTCCAATTGCCACCTTCCTCTGCTTTTTTTTTTTTTGGTGTGCTTTTTATTTTTAGATCACCTTCATTTCTGAATATTGCCAATCCATTTTCTATTCAACTACTGAAGTGATATACCTAAAGCCCATATCTGACCATATCATCTCTCTCCATAACTTCAAAGGATATTTATAGTCTCAGGGATCAAATAAAAAAAAACATTATAGCCTTCTCCTACCCTTCTATTCTTCTAAATTACTTATTGCCATGTGCTTCTTTAAAAAGCCCTTTTTATATCTTAGCAACAGTATAAGAAGGTCAAGGGCTAGGCAATTGGTATTTAGTGATTTGCTCTGGGTCACACAGATAGGGAGTATATGAATTCAGTTTTGAACCCAGGTCTTCCCAATTCCAGGTCTGGTGCTCTATCCATTGTACCACCTAGCTACTTCTTTAAAAAACTCTGAGTATAAAGAATCAATTCATTTATTAGCTGGTAGATAATAAATTTATGATGTAAGGTTTCTCAGAGGCATTTCATCCAGAATTGAGTCATTAAATACAATTTGAAAGCTCATTATTCAGTCCTCTCCAAGATAGCACAAGACATCTCTAATTGGTGGATGCCTAATGAAGAGGTGGGATCATATTTTTCAGTCCCTGCCTGATTCTCCATGATGATGGAGAATGTTACACGCCTGACCACCAGATTCCAATATCCTTGCCAATCTATATGGAAAAATCAGGTTAGACCTCTCCAGGGCTGGCTCGTCTATCCATCCCAATGGGAAAAAGACAAGTACATCACCATGTTGCCCCAGATATACTTGGAAGAAGCTATTTTTTATTTACTAGATCAGATAAAGCTCAGTCTCAGTTGCCCCAGTTTTATTAAATGCTTTGGGGCAGGGAATGTGAAAGTACTCCTACGATTATGAGGACACAAGAATGAGGGAAAAGGATTGACAAACACAGTTATGGAAGCCTGTTAGAAATAAAATAATGTACTTCATAGCAGCATTATTTAGTTGTAAAAATGATACAGGATTAGGAATAAATCTTCTCAAGGAAGAGGAATTGTGGCTTCTGACAAATAAGCAAGGACTAAGTAATTTTTCATGTACCTTTAATGTTTTTTATTATAGTATTTTGTATCATTTTTAAATGATAGATTCTTTCAAGACAGACATCTCAATACCTTTTTTATCTGGTCCCAACTGCCAAAGTAATGCTCTATATACTACAGATGATTAATAGAGATTCATAGAATATGGAACTGGAAGATCCTTAGGGAAGATGGAATCATTTTAAAGATGAAGAAATGGAGGCTTAAAGAGAAGTGATTGTTTAAGGTTCCACTTTGAGTCAAGGGGTGGTAGAGCCATTACTTTAACTGTGCTTCCCAGATTCCCATTGTAATGCTTACCATATATTCTTCAATTCAGAGGCACTGGCCTCCTTTATGTTCAAAGAACAAGTACTCCATCTCTTGGCTCAGGGCAATTTTTTTCTGGCTGTCCCCTTTGCCTTGGGTACTCTCATGTCATGCCTTCCCTGGTATCCTATAATTACCAGCTAAAATCATGGGTTCTGCAGGAAGCAATTCCCATTCCCTCTCCATTCACCTCTTAATTATTTCCTATTTATCTTGAATGGAATATATTTGAAAATAATTTGTTTCTTGTCTTTTCTATTCTGTTATGAGTTCCTTGAGGGCAGGTACTCTTTTTCCTCTATGTTCTCAGCACATAAGACAGCATCTGGCACATAGTGCGTGCTTAGGTAATGTTTATTCATTGATTGGGAGCAACAAATGACCAATGTCAGCAAAATATGGAAAACGTGATATAAGAACACTCTTTCTGTCTCTCCGTCTCTATTTGTCTGTCTGTCTCTTTTTCTCTCTCACTTTCTCTCTCTAATACTTTGTGACAGACTCATGGAATGAAAGACTAATATCACTATTTTGGATAATAATGCTATATCTCAGTTGTTAGTCAGGCAGCACAAGGAGGAAGTAATAACAGATGGCAATATTTGCCAATTTCTCTTTCTTAGATGCCCTTGCATGTAGTCTTAGGCTCATTGTTTTGGGGTGCCCTGTCAATAAGGGAGAAAGCTTCTAGTGCTTTACCTTCCTCATTTCAAATTCCAAATGAAAAATATTTGATGGCTTTCGTCTAAGGGATCATATACAAAGGGAAGGAAATAAAAAGGTCCTTATTATGTGCATATATCAAGTATAGACTAGGCAGCTTTATTCCCGCACATTAAAAGAGAAATCCTAAGCTACAGAGATATGGAAAATGGTTGGTATTGGCTGAAAGTAGAGTATTAAAGCTTTTTAATGAATTTTCAACTACCTTCTTTCTGAAACTTCTCATTAGCTACTTTACATTTCATTATAGCAATAGGGATATCAATCTCTTGACTCTCTCTGACCCACTTTTCACTCTTAGACTAAAGCCAAGGGTCAATCTCTGGATCTCCCTGATCTCAAACTTGGGGAAATTTCAAGGAAAATACTGTGTTGGGGATAGAGTATTATGAATATGTAACAGAGCAGAGGTTAATGCTAATGGAATATGGAGAACAAAGAGGAAAATGAAAGTATAAGAACACTGAAAATGCAGGAAAGATTCAATCATAAAAGGGCCTTAAAAGCCTAAAAAAATATTTTATATTTGATTCTGTAGATCATAGCAAGACAGCGGCTTATATCAATTGTGTGTGTCAGGGGGACATTTGTGGTTTTTTGAATGATCATTTCAAAAGTTAAGTTGAAGATGGATGGGAGTACAGAAAGACTTCAGAAAGGGAGACTAGCCATTATGGTACTGCAATAGTCTAGGTGTGAGGTTTTTAGGGCAAACACTAAGGCGATAGGAGTATCAAATGAAATCAGGAGGTAAAGAGGAGACATAATTCAAGGGATATATGAGAAGAACTGATAGCATAGTGATGATAAGGACTAGAGTGAGTGAGGATTCAAGGGCAAAGTCTAAGTTTCAAGGCTTGGTGTTTGGAAAGGAGCACATCACCACTTCTCATACTGAATAGAATGCTGATTGATAGGATATATTTTCATTAGAAGTTCATTTTAATTTCAAAAAGATTTCTAAGTTCCTTCTGTTTTTAAGACACTAGACTTGGCACTTAGGATATAAAGACAAGGATGAAAAACAACGTCTTGCCTGAAGGAGCACCCTTCAATCTGTCAGATCAAATTGAACAGTGACAGACAAGTAAGGGAACCCCCCAACAAGATACTTCCCATTGGAAATGTAATAGGAATTGATGAGAACCAGGATGGATGATTGCTAAGGAAAGGATTAAAGAACTAGTGACTATAGTCATAATATATGAAATATATGAAGATATAGAAATGGGACTGGCATAAACTAATTTTTTAAAGTGGTTCATTACAATTAAAATTTTCTGGAGACTCTATGTTAATTTATAAGTATTTACTAAAGAGTGAAAAGTGGGTCAGAGAGAGTCAAGGCACATAATCATATGACAGGTTGCCTAGGTAACCTGAATTTGTCGCTCCCTGCACATCCACATTAATTCTCACTGCTTGGACAGAAAGAAAAGAGATTCCTAAATCTATCACTTACATCCCCTCTGAGACATCACTTTTTCTGGGTCTCTCTGATTGAATAGAACTGACCTCCCTCTTGTTCAGAGGCTAATCTTCTAAATGCTTGGAATTACATAGAACAAGAAGCAAGTGTCTTCTGGGAAGCTAGGAAGATACAATTTTTTTAGCTGCCATTTTCTTTGAACAGATAAGCCTTGGACCTTGTTCTTAGTCCAGTCAAAAGCTGGATGCTCAACTGAATTCACTACAGAAATCCTCCAAGATTATTTTTAGGGTGGCAAGAAAAGGGGTACAAACCACTGTTCAATTATCACAGGACAAAGAATGGTAAAAGTGGCTATCAAAAAATAATAATATGGAAATCATGTAGTAGTTGGCTAAAGGGTAAAGGTAGCTATGGGTGAAAGGGAATAATAAGAAAGAGCTTACCCAGAAGAGGAAATAATAGAGATACACATGTAAACAGATATCCAACAACAAATATGATTTAGGTTATTTTTCAGACAGCTTATTACATTGCTAGGAGGCATGAGAAAATGCCTTAGAGTCATTCCTTCTCCTGGCATAGGATTTATGATTTATCCAGTTCTGAGTGTTCCATTGTGGCCTGAGGAGAATCACATAGCATTTGGGGATGAAGATGCAGCCCAGCAAGCTAGCACTAGAGCTCAGGATGGAGAAGACCTCCACAGCCACCATAGATTTCCCTTTGGTACTCTGGTATGTGGGGAGGAAGGAGACCCAGACACTGCAGAACACAAGCATGCTGAAGGTGATGAACTTAGTTTCATTGAAGGTATCAGGGAGATTTCTGGCCAAAAAAGCCACAATGAAGCTCGCCAGGGCCAAGAATCCCATGTAGCCCAGGACAGAGTAGAAGGCAATGAGAGAGCCCTCATTGCACTTGAGGATCATGTGTCCAGATTCTGAGTGTGGGTCTATATCTGGGAATGGGGGAGAAACCAAGAGCCAGATACCACAGAGAATGCCTTGAATCAGGGAGCAGACAAGAATGAGAGAAATGGGGGCTCTGGAGCCCACCCACTTTCTACTCCTACTCCCTGGTCTTGTGGCTTTGAAGGCTAGAACTACTGTGACTGTTTTGGCCAAAATGGAGGACACAGCCATTGTGAATGAGATTCCAAATATTGTCTGCTGAAGGAGACATGTGGCTGAGGTTGGTTTACCAATGAAGAGTAAAGAAGACAGGAAACACTGACTTAGAGAGAGGAGCAAGATGTAGCTGAGAGTTCGGTTATTGGCTTTCACTATGGGGGTGTCTTGATGCTTCACAAAGAGGCCAAGGATAAGAAATGTCAGAATACAGAAGATCAGAGCTGTGCAGGCCAGAGTCATGCCCATGGGGTCCTCATAGGCCAAAAAGGTCACCATTTTTTGGAGGCAGAAATTTCTCTCCTTGTTTGGATATTCATCTTCAGGACACATGATGCACTGATCCATATCTAAGGGGAAGAAAAAATAGTCCTCAGCATTGCAAATTCCAGAAATCTTAATAATCCTTGGCATAAGGTACTAGAATTGTTTAAGCAGGACTTTTTTAAGTTCCATTTTAGAATCAATACTGTGTATTGGTTTTAAGGCAGAAGAGTATCAAGGGCTAGGCAATAGGGGTTAAGTGACATGCCCAGAGTCACACATCTAGGAAGTACCTAAGGTCACATTTGAACCCAGGACCTTCCCTCTATAGCCCTGGATCTCAATCCACTGAGAAAACTAGTTGCCCTCATAAGCAGGATTTCTTTGCTACAAAGAGCCCCCCCCATAATCTTTTCCAATTCTGAGAAATGTCACCAGTACCTCAAATACATTATCAAAATTATTTCAGAGACATAATTTCTTCCAAGTCTCATATATCTGAGAATTTTAAAATTTTTCTCACAGATAAACACTTTCATGGTTTTGCATACAATAATGCTCTTTAAAATAAGCATATACATATCAGTATATATTATATATAAAATGAGTATATATATATATATATATGAATGACAAACTTTCCCTTCAAGTTATTAAATTCAAATGAAAGAGAACAGATAAAAAGGAACTGAAAGGAAAAGGTTGGGGTAGTAGATAAATAAAGGGAAGAAGGTATCCTCCTTGGTGGCAAGGTGCCATGAATGGGTACAAGAGGTAAAGCCATTTCTCATCTCTTAATGGTTTCAAAAGCCTGAAAAAACTCTGAATACCATTTGACCCATATTCAAATATAATTGGAAACTATTTTAAAATAAATAAAAATACAATGTAACATAGATAACATGAATTTATAATTTTCTAAATTAATATGCAACTCAAAAGGATCTTTTTCTGTTTCATTTTGATTTTACTGATCTAAAACAGAACAATCTTAAACAGCATCTGATGAATGAAGAGTAAAGAAGGCTAATTCCTTATCCCTAAGTGTTTTCCTAGCACTTCTTCCCTACCTAGGCTTCCCTCTCTGGCAGAGATGCAAAACACAACTATAGAGTCATGCTTTGGTACCCCCTCACCATATCCATAGATGCTTTCAGTCTCTGACAGCTAACCCCACTCCTTTCAACTGAGCTCACCCCATCTTTAAAAAAATTGACATTCATTTCTTTTTTGCAACCAAAAAAGTAGTGAGGATATTTTTAGATGTGCTAAATTGAATCACAAAACAACCAGTTCAGAATGACAAGACTCCCATGGTATGCAATCAAGAGGCAGCAATGTGGAAAATGTATTGCAAGGTTGCAGTTTCTTTTGCCAGGGAAATGTCAAATGGTGGTGAGTCCTTTATCAGCTGGTACCAGCACAATCCTTCCTAGGCAAATCTCTCCTAGAAGGTTTCTGACTTCCTGAAAATGTCACCCAGAGTCATTCCATCCCTGCTTATGTGGTCTCTGCGGTGAGCACAGTCTGCTTACTTGGATCTCTGCCTCAACTTTCTCCCCTTGCATACCAGTCAACTCATTTGCTGCTTCCTCCATGAGTTTCATGCCTCAATCAAAGTTGACAAAATGATGTGTAGAACAAGAGCAACGTTATTTTCTTTTTAAATTTTGAGTTCCAAATTATTTCTTTTCCTTCCACCCTCTCTCTCATTCACTGAGGAGGTAAGCAATATGATATAAATTACATATATATATGAAATCATACAAAACAGGTCCAGATTATTAGTCATAATGCAAGAAAGAAAAGGAAAAGGAAATTGGGAAAATTATACCTCACCTTTTAGTCATCAGTTTTCTCTCTCTGGAGGTGTATAGCATTTTTGATCCCAAGTCCTTCCAAGTAGTCTTGTATTATGTGGTATTAATCAGAAGAGTCAGGTTTCAACACTTAGTAATCATTACAAAATTGCTGTTACTGTTCTTCACAATAAACTCTCCATTGCTCTCACTTCATTTTTTATTAGATCATATAGATTTTGTAGTGTTTGTTTTTTTTTCTAAAACCACCCTCCTGATCTTGTCTTATGATACAATAGTACTGCATCACTGTCATATGTGACATTTTGTTCAGTCATTCCTCACTTCATGGGCATCCCCTCAATTTCCTTTTCTTTGCAATTTATATGAAGTCCTTTTCTTTTTCTTTTATTTCTTTGGAATTCAGACCTACTAGTGGTATTGCGGGCCAAAGGGAATGCCCCATTTTATATAGTTAGATTTACTTCCAAATTATTCTCTTGAATGGTTGATCCCATTCATTATTGCCTCAAAATTCATTAGGTTACATATTTTCCCTTATTCTTTCCAGAATTTTGTTATTTTTGATATGTTTAATTAAGGTACTACTTCAGAGTTGTTTTAATATAAATTTCTCTAATCAATAACAATTTAGAGCATTTTTTTCATATGATAAGAATGGTTTTGATCTTCAGACAACTATTTGTCCATAAACTGGTAAACATTTGTCCATTGTGGGGGAAATTTACTCAATTCTGTGTATGTCTAAGAAATGATGCCTTTATCAGAGCTAATGTTATTTTTTATATTACTCCATTGTCAATGATACATTTTATCACAGAGTAGTTTCCTAGATTATTGTTAATTAAAAAGTCTATTATATAACTGTTTTCACTTTTGCTGCTCATGCCTCTTAAAATTCAACTGAATATATTTTATTTTATTCTCTTCTCTTCTCTTTGGATCATGTCTCTTATAAATTTTTGGATTATAAATTTTATGGATTATAATATAAGTATTATAAATATTTGGATTATGTATCTTATAAATAATATATATTTGGATTCTGTTTTCTAATTGATTATGCTAACCACTTTTATTTTATCAGTGAGCTCAGTCCAATCACACTCAGAGGTATGATTACTTTTTCCCTTTAGCCTACTTTCTTCTATTCTTCTCTCTCTCTCTCTCTCTCTCTCTCTGTCTCTCTCTCTCTCTCTCTCTCTCTCTCTCTTTCTCTCTCTCTCTCTCTCTCTCTCTTTTTATCCTTTCCCTTCTAAAAAGTCTACTTTGCTTTCAACCACTGCCTCTGGAAATCTGCCCTGTTGTTCCATTTCCTCTTCTTTGCCCTATCCCCTTCTCATTAAGGGAAGACAAATTATATAAACAACTTTCCTCTTTGAATGAATTCTTTTTTTAAAACCCTTACCTTTCATCTTGGAATCAATACTGTGTATTGGTTCCAAGGCAGAAGAGTGGTAAGGGCTAGGCAATGGGGTTTAAGTGACTTTGCCAGGGTCACACAGCTGGGAAGTGTCTGAGGCCAGATTTGAACCTAGGACTTCCAGTCTCTAAGCCTGGCTCTCAATACACTTAGCTACCCAGCTACCCCCTCTTTGAATGAATTCTAATGAAAATGATATTCAATCATTGCCCATTTCCCCCGACTTTAATCATATTTTCCACAACTTTGTGAAGCACTTCCTCATAAGCCTCTTTTATATGAAATAAGTTTCCTTATTCTAACTCTTTCCCTTTTGTTCAGTACAACTTTCTTTCTCATCTTATTTTTTTACAAAACCATTCCAACCCAATCCACTCACACCCATGCTATCTGTCTATGTAGACTCCTTTTACTTTCCTAATAATGATAAAGTTCTTAGTAGATGATATGTAGCATCTTCATATTAAGGAATGTAAACATTTGAACTTTAATGAATCCCTTATAACTCCTTCACATTTTCCTTTCTATGCATCTCTTTAATCTTGAGTTTGAAGGATGAATTTTCTCTTTAGGTCTAGTCTTTTCTTCAGAAATCCTTAATGTTTACTATTTCATTATATATCCATTTTTCTTCTGAAGGATTATATTGAGTATTGCTGAGTAGTGTTTTCTTGGTTGTAATCCTAGATAATTTGCTTTCTGGAATATTTTATTCTGAACCCTCTACTCCTTTAAGTTGGAAGCTGTTAAACTTTGTGTGGTCCTGACTATGGCTCAATGATATTTAAATTGTTTTTCCCCTTTTTTTGAAACCCTTTCAGTCTTACAAATGACACTAAATATCAATTCCCAAGAGAGAAGAAAGTAAAGGGCTGGTAATTGGGGTTAAGTGATTTGCCCAGGGTCATACAGCTAGGAAGTGCCTGGGGCCAGATTCAGCACCAGAATTTTCCATCTCATGCCTTGTTCTCTATCCAGTGAGCAACCTTGCTATTCCTGAATTATTTCTTTCTGAACATGTGCAGCATTTTCTTCTTGACTTGGGAGCTCAGGTATTTCAGTGTAATATTGTTGGGGGGTTTCATTTTGTGATTTTTTTTAGGAGTTGTTGCAAGGATTCACTCAAATTCTCTTTTGACCTCTGGATCTCAAATACATGGGGAGTTTTCCTAGATATTTTTTGAAATATCCTGTCTAGGCTCTTTTTTGAAATTAAGGCTATCGGGTGATACAATAATTCATAAATCAGGGATAGTTGGGTAGCTGAGTGGATTGAGAGCCAGGCCTAGAGAAGAGAGGTCCTAGGTTCAAATCTTTTTTTGCAAAATGGGGAAAGGGAGTTTGTCTCTCTGCAAGTACTCGCCAGTCTGATTGGAAATCTGCCCCTCTGGACAGAGGATACAGTCAAAGCAGCAGATGGGTTCTCCCTCACGGGCAGATTTCTGATAACCAGGGCCACAACTCTCACTGCACACTGAATGGGGAGTCTGAAAAAGAAGGAAATTCTTTTAGGGGGCTTGTAATTCAAATTGTCTGGGAGGGGGAAAGCAGTTTGAGAAATGGACATGTTCTAAAGTTACACATTTTGCAGAATTTCAAGAGGAATAAGTAATGATCGAGTTTTTTAGGGATTCAATTAATCAGTCAATAAACATTTCTTAGTTGCTTAATGTGTAACAAAAACTGTCTTAACTTTTGGAAAACATTAAGTGAATAAAATGCTATTCTATCTTTTAAAAATACCCAAATAGTCAATTGAAGGGAAATATTTTTCAGATGAATTTAAATATAAATTCTCTACATGCATTCACACATGCATGCAATATGTACACATACATGCATATATATATATATATACATATACATGTATATACACGCACATCAATGCAATCTAAATATGTGATTCCAGGATTTTTTTCTGGCTAAAGACTTATCTTGAAACAGTTCCTAATAGGGACATCAGAAGTGGGGATTTACTGAAAGTGACTCCTGTGAAAATAGTCATATTTAACTACTGATAAGAATAATACCTTTATTCCAGAAATAAATTGCTAAGTCCACAGATATTCTTTTAAATAAGAAACATTTTAACTGTCTTCTGTGTATCACTTTAAAGTTAGTAGAATGCTTTTCAAATATTTATTTATTTGATATTTCCACCCCATGTAAGAGGTAGACACTATTCTTATTCTCAGACACTATTCTTATTCTCATTTTACAGATGATGGAAATGACAAAGTTTAAGAGGCAAAGTTCAAGAGCCTCATGCAGGATCACAGCTGTTAAGTCCATGAATCATTATTTCTACAACAGTATTTATAGTAACCTAAATAAAACCCTTAATCTTTCATCTTAGAATCGATACCATGTATTGGTCCTGAGGCAGAAGAGTAGTAAGTGGCTAGATAATGGTAAGTAAGTTTCTTAATCAGAGGCACACATCAAGGAAGTTTCTGAAACCAGATTTAAACCCTGGACTTCCCATCCCCAGGCCTTGTTGTCTATTCAATGAGCCACCTAGCTGATCCCAATAAA
Source organism: Monodelphis domestica (assembly GCF_027887165.1). Taxonomy (NCBI): domain Eukaryota; kingdom Metazoa; phylum Chordata; class Mammalia; order Didelphimorphia; family Didelphidae; genus Monodelphis; species Monodelphis domestica. Next base: position 452,063,239 of record NC_077230.1, read on the forward strand.
AGCTTGTTTTGTGTAGTAAAGAATCTGAAATTAAATGGATGTTCAGCAACTGGGCAATGACTGAATGGGTTGTGGTATATTATTATAATGGAATACAATTGTGCTATAAGAACATATGAGCATGATTATTTCAGTAAATCTTGGAAAGATTTACTTGAACTGATCCAAAGTGAAGTGAGCAGAACCAGAAGAACATTTTACACAATCACAGCAATATTATATTGTGAACAGCTGTTAGTGATCTAGCTATTCTCAGTAATACAATGATCCTGGTTAATCTTAGAGACAAATGATGAAAAATGCCACCTGCCTCCAGAGAAAGAACTGATGGAGTATAAGGGCAGACTGCAACACTAGATTTCACTTACTTTCCTCTTCTTTGGTTTGACATCTCTTCCATAATATAGCCAATATTGAAAAATGTTTTATGTTATCGCACATGTAAAATAAGATTGCTTACCATCTCATGGAGGGGATGGGGATGAAGGGTAGGGGAAAGTTAAGAAAAATACTCATCTCCCCTGGTAAGGCCCTACCAATTGGCTTTAAGACAGAGATTGCATTTGGATTCATTTTGCATAAAAAATAAAATAACAAAATATAATCCTACTTTAAGAAAGCCTATTGTGGGGTATGCAATATTTCAAATGAAAAAGTACATTGCAAACAATTACTATGCAATAAACAAATAAGCAATCTCTAAGTATCTGTTTCTCTGATAGCACATAAATGGATAAATTATAGGACAATGAACATCACTTCCCTCCACAGAAATTTAATTAATGGATTTTCCCCTTTGTAACCTCACATTTCTTGAGAAAAGACAACATTTTAGTGAGAATTGGAGTATTCATTAATATGTCTCTAGTAGGAAATAAAACTCCTATAAGTAGACTCTTTTATGCCTATGACTCATGAATAACCACCATGTGAGCTACTACTAACCTTTTTATAATATTCATCCCACATTATGACATTCTCATGGATAGAAAAATCTTCACCAAAAGGAGCTTGAGGAATAAACTCTCCCACCTTCACCATGCGTTGTGTACCATTAAGGAAGTCCACAAAATTGTTAATATCATACTTCGCCTCAGAGAGCTTTTTGTCATTTATGAATATCTGTTCACCAGCACTGTTGTTGAACTGGATGTCTCTAAGAGGAGAATTCAGCTGGATGGGAAGAGAACTTATAAGTGATGCTTCAATGCAGGACACCCAGAATATCTTGAACTGTTAAAAACAATCTTTTCCTCCTACTCAGCTACATCTAGGATGATCATAATTTGCATATCACTCTTATCAACCCTTCAACGATATGATTTTCTTAATAGATTTTGACAAATCTTTTGAATTCATTTATTCAATTAAAACTTTCTATTGGTCCATATCAAATGATCCCTCACCCTCCTAAACCTATCTCTCACCTCTGGTACAGCTTCTAATTACTTCACCTTTCAATATCTTCTTAGGGTATTAAAACTGTTTTTGTTTTTTGACATTTTTCACATCCCAGTCTTTCTTCTTATAGTTCAGCTTTCAGTTCTACAATATTGTATGCTCTAAAATCAGTTGGCTTATTGACACTAAATTTCTTGTCAACCTCAGCACTGACATATCCACCCCATAAATTTCTTTTAGTCCAACTCACCTATTGAGCAGAGCTGGAGGAAATCACAAAAACCACTATACCAATAGATTATAATTTTATATATACAAACTGAATTTTAATATTCAAAGTAATAAAGAAATCCACTAATTCATGTGTAATAAATTTGCTTTCATATTATGGCGCTACAGGAGACTTTTGAGAATCCCTGGGGCAGTAAAGGGAATCAAATCAGTCAATGGTGAAAAAATTAATTCTGACTGTTTATTGAAAGGACTAATATTGAAGCTGAAGGTTAAATACTTTGGCCACAAAATAAGATGTTAGGACTCAATGTAAAAAACCCTTATGTTTGTAAAGATTGAAGGCAATAAGAGGAGATCACAAAGGATAAGATGGATGGATAGTTTCATGGAAGAAACCAACATGAGGGGATGGACTATGTCTTGAGTCTTCTCATGTTTAAGACTATTGATTTTGTATAAAGCAGCTGAGCCTGAGTTGGAACACAATAGAGTACTCTTCTTTCAACACTCATATCTTGCTTTGCAGTCCATTTGATCTATATAGATATAGAAAACAGAGACAAATAAATTATGGTTGTATTTCCCTTAAATTGCTTTAATTTGCTTTAGGGCAAAAGTCCTCTGCAAGAACCACAACTGACATAATTAAAGCCAAAGAATATAGACCTGATTTCTAGGGGAAAAATAGTTGAAAAAAAATCTCTTCATTGAGTGACTCACTAACCTCCTGTTTTCAAGAGAAAGCAACTCTTTTTAGTCGCTGATGATTCATAAAACAGTTTGAAAATGTGGACTCTCTGACTTCATAAATGGAAACTTACCTTCCAGGGATATATAACAAGATTGTCTTCAACTCTAAATTCTGATTTAATCAAGAGTAATTTATGTAGAACCCTGGCCACAGCATGCACAGCATTGTAGATGTTGTAACTCTGACTAGACATAGACATGTCAAAATACTGCAAAGGTAGCATCTCTAAGGAAGCATTTTGTGAACAATCTTCCTGATTGTTTTCCTCATATTTATGTGGACATCCAAAAGCTGAGTTCCAAAATCTTTTAAATAAAATATTTTCTGGGTATTTGGCAGGTTTAACTGTTCTTAGAAAAGTTTTGAAATTTGGAATCTCTTTTGTCTGATCTGAAAATATCAGAACACTATTGAAACTATTGTATGTACTATCATGGGGTCTTATGGTAAAATCCCAGTGGGATGTGGTAATCCATACTTTTGTTAATATGAGGTAAGGCATTGATGCATATTGAAGAGTCCTTAGTGAATTTGCATCTCCATAAACAACAATAACATTGGCAGAAGATCTGTCAATTCTTGACATGATATCAGTATGGGAATTAATAGTATATTTCTCAGAGGTAGGAATCTTCTCTATAAAGGTCACACAGACACCCTTCCTGGTCATTTCTTCTCTTATATTCCAGAGGAATGTTTCTCCCTTGTTATCATCTGAGATAACCAGTCCCACCCATGTCCAGTTGAAATATACCATTAATTGTACCATTCCCAGGGTAAGAGTGGACTCCTTGGGTGCCAGTTGATAAATACTTGGAAAACGGGCCTTGTCACTCAGTATGGGATCATATGGCCCATAGCTGATCTGAAAAGGAAAGAAAAATTATCCCTATTGATACTTAACTCTAGCCTGGAGCAAACCATAAAATAAAACAAGTCTTTCCATTTTTACATGCTATTGCCTTTTCTGTTTGCGTAATCCAAGCAGCATTCAGAGAATTCAAATCTCCCTTTTTATTTCTTGTCATTGTCTCTTTCTTCACTTTAAAAGGCTTAATGTATCTCATCTCTGACGAAGGAATTGACATCTGTGACCAGGTGCCACTTTTCCCAAGAAAATCTACCCTCATACACTCAACCACTGGAGTGTTTTCTTTCCTTAATTCATAGGCTTTTTTGAGATAACTTTCTTCAGATCTCACATTTGCCTTCTCAGATGATGTAAGTTAGTTACATTTGGAGATTGTTTTTAAAAATATTTTCTCTAACACCCCACATGGCTACTCAATTAAGTACAATATAATCTTTGTGAAAAGAACTTTACATTTGATTTTGGTAGAATTACATTGGTGTGCATGTATTTGAGTTATTTTATATTACACTGAATTATATTAGTATATATTTAAATCAATAAACAATTTTCTATTTATATTTATTTAATGTAGATATATAAATATATGCACAAATGTAATCCATTATAATAGAAAATATTATAATATATAAAATATACCTCAATCGAATTCAGCAAAAATCAATGAACATTTATTTAATTGTTTTCACATCGAATACATTGTACTCAATAATGGATAAAGATATACAAATATATATCCCAATGTCATTCATTGTCATGTAATGCAATTATAATGTAATTATTACATATAATGTAGCATTAGGCAAATTGATAATTAGATTGATAGGCAGATAGTTGGATAGATGGATCAAAATGTTCTGGCAGGAGTAATTCTTGTCAAAAGGGCAATTGTGATTGTGTATTTCAATTTCATGTCTGTGTCATCCTTGTTCTAAGCACAAGCTGTAAGAATAAACAAAGAAGGCAAAATTCCCCAATGTTTGTAGTATCACATCCAACTTGATGTCTGTGGTGCTATCCCTTTCATCCATTTTCATTCCCCTGACATTCTTTCCATGGTTCTTACCTGTGGGTACTTGTAGAGCTCAAATAGGGTAGACATTTGGACCGACAATTCAGAAGTGGCTCCTCCAATGACAGCCACAAATTTGTCCTGCTTCTGACAGTGGTAATTTGGAACAGGCAGTCTCTGTCCTGACAGGCACATTAAGGAGCTCTCCAAGGTGCTGACATCGCTCGGGTAGGTATTATAGATGTGGAATCCTAGGGTAATATTAGGTAACAAATCCGGGTCCTTGTTGATTTCCTCTATAGCAAACATTAAGGTCAGGACCAGGCTGAAGTGTTTTTCTTGAAACCTCAATTGATAGCAAAAAGTGTCAGTAATCAGGATATACTCCTGTCCCCAAAGAGGTCACTTCTTTCACAAAGAGGATACTTCATAGTTATATTAATTGTGGAGTCTAGAGTTCATATTGTTTTTTCAAGAAGAATTTCCATGCCAACTCTCAAATCCTTCTTTAAACATCAGTATTCCTTCTTCTAGTAATCTACATCTCTGTCTCTGTCTATCTGTCTCTGTTTCTCTATCACTGCCTTAATATGTGTCTCTGTCTTTATCTCTCTGTCCCTCTGTCTCTCTGTATGTCTCAGTCTCTGTTTGTCTATCTCTGTCTGTCTGTCTGTCTCTGTCTCTCTGACCCTCTTTCTCTCTCATTTATCCTCAAATGTTCTCAAGGTACTAATTTTTGCCAAGAGAAATTTATGATAGGCTGCTTTTTATTCCACAATGAAAATATAGGTAATTTCTTAAAGGGGGAGTTTAGGTTGCTTTTTCCTCACCAGGGAGAAGAAACAGTCCTAGCACTTAGCTCTATACCACCTAAGGAGAGGATGACAAAGTAGAGACTGAAGTAGAGGTACTGGATTTGCCTTTGAAGACTGGTAGAAAGTGTTGCTACCTATCCCTGAGAAATGCACTGTGAGTTCATGTCATTATATCATGCCAAGGATTGTTGGATCTTCTGCTAATGGTATTGTTATTTATGAAGATAGAAATCCACTAATGATTGCAATATTGACAATACTCTCCCTTAATATTAACAAAAATATACTTTGCCACCTCTCACACTGATAAACTTCCACTGAACCTAATTAAAGACAAGATAGAAATAAATCTAAAAAGCCATAAAAGGAACAAGATAACACTATAACAAAATTGGAATAAATTTTAAAAAAATGATTGGAACTCAGTATTCAGAGCAGCTAAATGGCATAGAGGTTAAGGCACTCAACTTTTACACAGGAGGATTGGAATTAGATTAAGGCTCAGAAACTAGTTTTGAGAAATTGGTCATATTTAACTATTTTATGATTCAGTTAATTCATCTATGTAATGAGGTTAATACTAGCAGCGGTCTCATGGGAAGTTATGAGGGTTAACTGAAAAGACAAACCTAAAATACTTAGAAATACTAGTCCTGGTAGATTATGAGAGAATTCTATCATATTTAGTTAAAATGTAAAAAATAAATAATGTTATATCTATCAAATTACTTTATGAAATAAATATACTCCTGAAGATAAAGAACAGAAAGATGAAACAGAGATATACAAAGACAGAGAAAGAGATAAAAAGCTAAACCAAGAATCAGGAAAAACTGAACTAAAAGGCTCCTTTGAAAAATGGAAGCTGCTTGGTCATCAGTAATTCACTTAATCTCTCAATACACCAGATAGCACTTTAAGAGAATAATTTGCTATCAAATTGTCAGAAAATGTATCCATGTAAATAATAATTTTCATATAATTAAAACATTTATTATGTATATTAATAGCTCTAAGTTCATAAATAGTTACATATAAAGTAATGGAATATGACTATCATCTATTTCTACATAATTATATAAGCTACATTACAATCTTGTATATAAACACACATATGATCTTACATACATAATCTCCCTGTGTCTATATTATAGACCCTATGACATAAAGAAATATCTATAGCAGGTGATATAATGAACTTGTCAGAATTTCATCGATTCCAATAGAATTTCTTAATATTCCTGGGTTAATGATTATGGGTAAATGATTTCATGTCTCTGGATGACTGCTTTTTATCTTTAAAATATTGAAAAGCATACTTGTATTTCCTTCCCCACAGGGTCACTATGGGTTTGAAATGAAAATAAGGGATATCTATATATCTATATCTATATCTATATCTATATCTACATCTACATCTATATCTATATCTGTTCAGAGTCTCTGTCAAGCATTTAATATCTCCCAAAATACCAATTGTTAAGAATGGTTGGACAGGGAAGGAAGACAGAGTTTTGATTTCATAACTGAGGTAGCTTCCAAATCTTCCTTTTGTCAGAACCTTTACAGAAACTGAGCAAAAATTAGGGTAATCCTGCTAGATCAAATCATAGGTCAGAATGTGTTCATTCAGGTTTTTAGAAAAGAGTTGTTTCTTTTGTGGGGTTTTAAAGGGAAACTGACTGAGACTCTAATAACATAGAAGGCAGAAGATTGGACACAGAATTGATACTCTGACAAATATTTTAAAAGTGACTTTTTGTTATCCCCCCCAAAAAATAATTCATTCTTTCTGTAAATGAAAATAAACACAAAACTTACTCTTGAGAATGCAGGAGTATATTAGGATGAATATGAAAATATTTCCAATCTTGTAGTATGGTCATTTCATAGATGAATAAAGGGAAGAATCCCCCCAAAACAAAGTCCCCATCCCTGTAGTATGTGGGGCCTGAATCTAGTTTCAGGCGGCAAAGAGGAGTTTCCATATGACCAACTGACCAAGGAAGCTCTGATACCAGCAAGAGGAAAGGAACTGAGAGTATTGGGAATACCTCTCTCCAACTTATAGGCAATGGCCACATAATGGTCAGAGGCTGTGCTGTGCATCTGACCTGGTTAGAGTAGAACTAGGATTATGAACTTTCTGAAAATGAAATTATTCTGTAAAAAAAAAAAACCTCTTCCTTTCCTTCCTAAATTCTGAGTTCTTCTTTACCTCCTAAACCTGTGAAGATAAATGGAAATAATTAATATCCTTTCCCAAAATGAGAGTAATGAGAGAAGAACCAGGGGATACTCATCATGATTTTATATTGCTTAATTATCACTTTAGGCATATTTGTCATAAGGGAGGGTACGGATTGTTATAATTTTCCACAATTCATTCTTATATGCAATTAGAACCAAATCAGTTGGTGCTCTGGGACCATCCCTTTGTGGGACTCTACACCTGCGTTCCCATGTCTGAGTAACAAACATATTTTTGCCTTTTTTTCCCTGTCCAGGTATTATCAGCAGACTACACTGGGAAGAATGGAAAATATCCCAGGCATTTAAATCTTAATATCCCAGTTTGTGTGAGTAGGTCAACAATCAGTATCCTTACAATGATTCTGGAATGGACAGATATTACATCATGTAGAAGTCTGTGTGAGATGAAAAAGACTTAGCATCAAAGATTGGAGTGAAGTGGAAGGTCTTTCAGCTCTTTCTTACTACATTACTTTTACAGGAGGCATGAAGGCCCTCCTCTCAGTTATGGGTATTCACTTATCAAATCCGAAACCCTACCTTGGGTATTACACAGTTTTTCCCAGTTATCTATATCATATACAAGCTCTTCCAAAATGTCCCCTTCCTGAGGAAGAAAATAAATTGTCAGACTTTTTTCATGTGAACGTCTCACAATATCTTAGTGATAAAAGCCTATCTCCATCTAGTTGCCAGCCTTGCCCCAATGATCACATAATTTTATTCAGTTATCTTGCTAAATAAAGTAGTGTTTGATGAACTATAATAGTTTCTGAACAACTGAACAATTAAAAATCCTTCTGACATTTAGGGATCAAGAATATCAGGACATAACCCTTTGAGTAATCTGATTAAAGGAAAGAGGTGTACATAGATTATTCTTAGAATGGAGACGTCATTATATTTGTAGATGTTATATGGGATGCTCCCAAGTTTTTACTTGAGAAAGGATATCCTTTCTTAATCATTGCTTTGGGATACAATGCCTTTTAATAGTGTGTCTGTAGGTGTATCTCACTCCATCTTTAACACCTACATGTTCACTTTTCTTTGAAGTGAAATTTAGGAACACAGTTTTCAGATTGCACAGCATAAATAGGGATGAAAAATCAGGAAATGATTCTTTAGAAGTGCTTGAAACTAGGATATTGCTGCATGAGCAATGTAAGAGTCCCTCCTTCAATAGAGGAAGTCCAAAAAGCCATTAAACAAATGAGTGCAGGCAAGGCACCCAGTAAGGACGGGATCCCAACCGAGGTTTACAAGGCCTTAAATGGAAAGGTGCTCCAGGCATTCCACATAGTGCTGACCAGCATATGGGAAGAGGAAGACATGCCCCCAGAACTCAGAGATGCCTCCATCGTAGCCCTATACAAGAACAAACGAGCAGCCTGTGACAACTACAGAGGCATCTCACTACTCTCCACTGCTGGAAAGATCCTCGCCCGTGTTATACCCAACAGACTCCTGTCATCTGTTTCAGAGCAGAACCTGCCTGAATCACAATGTGGCTTCCGACCAGATTGCAGCACCATCAACATAGTCTTCAAGGTGAGGCAAATGCAGGAAAAATGCCTTGAGCAGAACCTGAGTTTCTACATTGTCTTCACAGACCTGACAAAGGCATTCGACACAGTGAACAGGGACACATTGTGGGTGATCCTCAGCAAGCTCGGTTGCCCAGCAAAATTCGTCAAACTGATCCAGCTCTTTCATGTCGACATGACAGGGGAAGTCCTATCTGGTGGAGAGACTTCAGATCACTTCAACATCTCCAATGGCGTGAAACAAGGCTGTGTCCTCACTCCGGTACTATTCAACCTATACTTCACCCAAGTATTATGACATGCTGGGATGGATCTAGACCTGGGTGTCTACATCAAATACTGACTGGATGGCTCACTATTTGACCTTCGCTGGCTGACTGCAAAAACAAAGACAACAGAGAGACTCATCCTGGAAGCTCTCTTTGCAGATGACTGTGCTCTCATGGCCCACCAAGAAAGTCATCTTCAAACCATTGTGGACAGGTTCTCTACCTCAACAAAACTGTTTGGCCTGACTATCAGCCTCAGCAAAACAGAGGTGCTGTTCCAACCTGCACCAGGGAGGCCAACGAACCAGCCATGCATTACAATCGATGGCACACAGCTTTCTAACATCAACACTTTCAAGTACCTGGGCAGCACCATCGCCAACGACGGGTCCCTAGACCACGAGATTAATGCCAGGATCCAAAAGGCCAGCCAGGCACTCGCGTGGCTGCGCTCTGAAGTCCTCCAACACAGCGGTGTAAGCACTACAATGAAGCTCAAAGTGAACAACGCAGTGGTCCTCAGCTCGCTCTTGTACGGTTGAGAGACATGGACACTGTACCGGAAGCACATGAAACAGCTGGAGCAATTCCACCAACGCTACCTCCGGTCAATCATGAGGATCCAATGGCAGGACCGAATCACCAACCAGGAAGTCCTCGACAGAGCCAACTCCACCAGCATCGAAGTCCTGGTCCTCAAAACCCAGCTACGATGGTCTGGACACGTCATCCGCATGGACCCACAGCGAATACCAAGACAGGTATTCTATGGTGAACTGTCAGCTGGACTCAGGAAACAAGGCCGACCAAAGAAAAGATTCAAGGATCAGCTAAAGTCAAACATGAAGTGGGCTGGCATTACATCAAAGCAACTAGAACTGGCTGCCTCTGTCAGAAGCAGCTGGCGAACCCACATTAACCATGCCGCCGCCACCTGTGAAGATGAGCGACATCGACGTCTTGCCGCTGCGCGTGAATGCTGACACCAGGCCACAACCACACCCCCCATAACAACTGGCGTCCCAGGCCCCATGTGCCACACACTGTGCGCCTCAGCCTTTGGACTCCAAAGCCACATGAGGGTACACTGTAGATGATAATGCACAAAGCCAAGTCATTCTCGGTCATCGAGAGACTACTACTAGTCTCACTCTTACTACTAGTAAGAGTGAAAATTATGATAAACTAATAATTTTATTAATCAAAAGTAGTAGGGGAAAGGATGGAAAAAATAAGAGAGAAATATAAAGGTTTCTTTCCTCATTGATCGATTTAGCTTGCTATTCTGTGGCTACCATTAAGCCCCCTAGACATACTGACAGGGAAGTTCCACCATCAACAAAACTGGAAGAGAACAAAATCTGATCTTGCCTCTGTTTATCTAACTTTTTCTCTACCTACTAACTCTCACACATCACATTTCAGGAGCCAACTGTGGCTTTCTATTTTTACTGGGCCACCAAGAGAGCAGTTCAGAGGGAAGTGCAAGGGATATTGCCCTATCCTCTGTCTCCTGATCTCTTGACTCTATTGCTGCCTTTTTCTGGCTGCCATTGTATTCTTGCCTTCTGGTCAAGTGGTTGACTGGAGAAGAGGCCATGGCTTCTTTTCTAGGTTTTGTTTTGGTTACATGCACAATTCATTCATCTATTCTTTTTCTATTTTACAGATACAAGCATATAGAGATATAAAATTTCCCCTAACTATTTAATCAGCTGCATCTCATTAATTTTCACATGTTTTCTTATTGTTATCATTTTAATGCAGTTATTTATTTGCTCTATGATTTGATCATTGACCCATGTTTTAGTTTCTAATTAATTTTCAATCTTTCTGCAGCCCTCTAAAAATGCAATTATTTTGCATGATGGTATTTTTTATGTTTACCTTCTGTCTTAGAAATGATATTGAAATTGACTCAGATAGGGAAGAAGAGTCAGATTCACTGGAGAACAGAATTCTATTTTACCCTATAGAGAAGTTGAAGTGGAATAAGAAATGATTTGTAGGGAGAGGAGTAATAAAATGGAGGATGAATGGAGGGAGTAATTAAAAGCAAAACACTTATATGGACAGAAAGAGTGAAAGGGGAAAGGGAAGGATTAAAAGAGAAAAACAAGATGGAGGGGAATACACAGCTGCTAGTCATAGTGAATAAAATGGGATGAACTAACCCATAAGCAGAAAGCAGAGTGGATTAAATTTTCTACCATAGACTGTTTACAAGAAACACATTTAAGGCAAGGAGACACTCACACACAGTAAAGGTTAGGGACAAGAGCAGAATCCATTGAGCTTCAACTGAGATGAAAAAAGTAGGAGCAGTTATTGTAATCTCAGACAAAGCTGAAGCAAAAAGGGACCTGATGAAAAGAGATAATGGAGGTACTTACAACTCTATAAAAATTAGTATAGATAGTGCAGTAAAATAAGTACTTAACATTTATGGACCAAATGATACAGCATATAGAATTTTTTAAATTTTAAACATTATTTTATTTGGTCATTTCCAAACATTATTCACTGGAAACAAAGATCATTTTCTTTTCCTCCCTGCCCCCCCCCCCCACCTTTCCCTCTCCCATAGACAACACACGATTCCACTGGTTATCACATGTGTTCTTGACTCGAACTCATTTCCCTGTTGTTGGTATTTGCATTAGAGTGTTCATTTAGAGTCTCTCTTCAGTCATATCCCCTCAACCCCTGTAGTCAAGCAGTTGCTTTTCATCAGTGTTTTTACTCCCACAGTTTATCCTCTGCTTGTGGATAGTATTTTTTTAGATCCCTGCAGATTGTTCAGGGACATTGCATTGACACTAATGGAGAAGTTCATTACCTTCGATTGTACCACAGTGTATCAGTCTCTGTGTACAATGTTTTCCTGGTTCTGCTCCTTTCACTCTGCATCACTTCCTGGAGGTTGTTCCAGTCTCCATGGAATTCCTCTACTTTATTATTCCTTTTAGCACAATAGTATTCCATCACCAACATATACCACAATTTGTTCAGCCATTCCCCAATTGATGGGCATCCCCTCGTTTTCCAATTTTTGGCCACCACAAAGAGTGCAGCTATGAATATTCTTGTACATCTTTTTCTCCATTATCTCTTTGGGGTACAAGCCCAGCAGTGCTATGGCAGGATCAAAGGGCAGACAGTCTGTTATTACCCTTTGGGCATAGTTCCAAATTGCCCTCCAGAATGGCTGGATCAGTTCACAAATCCACCAGCAATGAATTAGTGTCCCCACTTTGCCACATCCCCTCCAGCATTCATTACTTTCCTTTGCTATCATGCTAGCCAGTCTGCTTGGTGTGAGGTGATACCTCAGAGTTGTTTTGCTTTGCATCTCTCTGATTATAAGAGATGTAGAGCAGTTTTTCATGTGCTTATTAATAGTTTTGATTTCTTTGGCTGAGAACTGCATGTTCATGTCCCTTGCCCATTTATCAATTGGAGAATGGCTTGATTTTTTGTACAATTGATTTAGTTCTTTGTAAATTTGAGTAATTAAACCTTTGTCAGAGGTTTTTATGAAGATTGTTTCCCAATTTGCTGCTACCCTTCTGATTTTGGTTACATTGGTTTTGTTTGTACAAAAACTTTTTAATTTGATGCATTCCAGATTATTTATTTTGCATTTTGTAACTCTAAGTCTTGCTTGGATTTGAAGTCTTTCCCATCCCAAAGGTCTGACATGTATGCTATTCTGTGTTCGCCTAATTTTCTTATAGTTTCCTTCTTTATGTTCAAGTCATTCACCCATTTTGAATTTATCGTGGTGTAGGGTGTGAGGTGTTGATCTAAACTTAATCTTTCCCACACTGTCCTCTAATTTTCCCAGCAGTTTTTATGAAATAGTGGATTTTTGTCCCAAAAGCTGGGATCTTTGGGTTTGTCATATACTGTCTTGCTGAGGTTGCTTGCCCCCAATCTATTCCACTGATCCTCCTTTCTGTCTCTTAGCCAGTACCAAATTGTTTCGATGACCGCTGCTTTATAATATAGTCTGAGATCTGGGACTGCAAGGCCCCCTTCCTTTGTATTTTTTTTTCATTAGGTCCCTGGATATCCTTGATCTTTTGTTCTTCCAAATGAACTTTGTTATGGTTTTTTCTAAATCAGTAAACAAAGTTTTGGAAGTTCCATGGGTATGGCACTAAATAGATAGATGAGTTTGGGTAGGATGGTCATTTTTATTATATTGGCTTGTCCTACCCATGAGCAGTTAATGTTCTTCCAATTGTTCAAGTCTAGTTTTAGTTGTGTGGAAAGTGTTTTGTAGTTGTGTTCATATAGTTCCTGTGTTTGTTTTGGGAGATAGATTCCTAAGTATTTTATTTTGTCTAAGGTAATTTTGAATAGGATTTCTCTTTCTAGTTCTTGCTGCTGAGCTGTGTTGGAATTATATAGAAATGCTGATGACTTATGTGGGTTTATTTTGTATCCTGTAACTTTGCTAAAGTTGTTGATTATTTCGATTAGCTTTTTGGTTGAATTTCTAGGATTCTTTAAGTAGACCATCATGTCATCTACAAAGAGTGATAATTTGGTCTCCTCCTTGCCTATTTTGATGCCTTCAATTTCTTTTTCTTCTCTAATTGCTACTTCTAGTGTTTCTAGTACAATGTCAAATAATAGAGGTGATAATGGGCATGTTGTTTCACTCCTGATCTTATTGGGAATACATCTAGTTTATCCCCATTGCAGATGATATTAGCTGATGGTTTTAGATATATACTGTTTAATACTTTTAGGAAAGACCCTTCTATTCCTATGCTTTTTAGTGTTTTTAGTAGGAATGGGTGCTGTATTTTATCAAAGGCTTTCTCTGCATCTATTGAGATAATCATGTGGTTCTTGTTGGTTTGCTTGTTGATGTGGTCAATTATGTGGATATTTTCCCTAATATTGAACCAGCCCTGCATCCCTGGTATAAATCCTACTTGATCATGGTGGATGACCCTTCTGATCACTTACTGGAGTCTTTTTTGCTAGTATCCTATTTAAGATTTTTGCATCTATATTCATTAGGGAGATTGGTCTATAATTTTCTTTCTCTGGTTTTAGCCTGCTGTAACCTTGAAATTTCTTAGACTTGTGAATGTTGGAAAGTTCACCATTGGAAAGTTTCATACTTGGAAAAAATTTCCTACTGATAGTAAGAACTCTATTGGAATGTGAACCTCCTTGGCATGGGAGGATCCTTCTCCTCTCTACTTGGGACTGCTTTAGGACAGAAATCTTTTGCTGAACAATGGAAAGGGCTTTGAGCTATGCTTAAGCATAGAACAGGAAGTTCTTTGAGTCATGAGTCATGATTGATTTTAGAATTGATACAATAGAGATACTTGGAATGACAGAACCAGGTCTTGGAACTTACAATCTCCACCCTACTCAGCCTAACAGGATTTAGGAAGGGCTGCAGCATAGATCAAAATTTAATTATTTGAGAATATGAACTTCAACAGACATGTGCAAAGGGGGGCAGGCCTCTGGGCGGTCCTGGGTTAAGCTAGAGCCACCATTGGCACAGGGGAGACATCGACAGTGATTGGTACATGTGAGAACTGAGGGGAGGGGACTTAGATGGTTTCCTTAAAGATAGCAGGGTCTGAGGACAGGGTGTTTTGCTCTGAGCGAGGTGGCTCTGAAGGAAGACTGAGGAGGTTGCTCTGTGGGAGAACCAGGAGGGAAGGCTGGCTCTGAAGGAGGAGAATTCTCTGGAACATTTCTTGAAAGGAGGCTCTCTTGAAGGTGGAGCCTGAGGTTGGCATGAGAAGCCTTACCTAGAGAGATCTTGGGTGAGTGATAAAACCAACTGACTGATTTATTCATTCTTAATCCTTTCTTCCTTTCTCTCTTTTTCTATTGATTAATCAGTGTATTATAAATTAAATTTCTCTATAAAACCCAGTTGGCTTGGGCATATTCATAAATTGGGAATATATTCCCTGGCGACCATCTTATATTTATATAAACCCAAGACACAGTAGAAAACATATTTCTGTGGTCATAATTGATATATTCCCTTGCTCACAAACATTTTAATTATCACAGTTTATGGTTCCCACTATCTTATCTACAACTATTTAACACTCAAAGCTATTTTAAATCTAACACTGCCTGGCTTTGAAATTAGTACCATGTTTGTGTCATAAAAGGACTTTGGCACAACTCCCTCTTTGCTTATTATGTCAAATAGTTTGTATAGTATTGGAGTTAGCTGTTCTTTGAATGTTTGATAGAATTCACTGGTGAATCCTTCAGGCCCTGGGGATTTTTTCTTAGGAAGTTCTTTGATGGCCTGTTGGATTTCTTTTTCTGATATGGGATTATTTAAGAAATCTATTTCTTTTTCTGTTAGGCTAGGCAATTTATATTTTTGTAAACATTCATCCATATCACCTAGGTTGGTATATTTATTGCCATATAGTTGGGCAAAGTAGTTTTTAATGATTGCCTTAATTTCCTCTTCATTGGAGGTGAGATCCCCCTTTTCATCCTTGATGCTGTTAATTTGCCTTTCTTCTTTCCTTTTTTAAATTAGATTGACTAGTACTTTGTCTATTTTGTCTGTTTTTTCAAAGTACCAGCTTCTAGTCTTGTTTATTAGCTCAATAGTTCTGTCACTTTCGATTTTATTAATTTCTACCTTAATTTCTAGGATCTCTAGTTTGGTTTTCTTCTGGGGGTTTTTAATTTGTTGGTTCTCAAGTTTTTTGATTTGCATTTCCAACTCATTGATCTCTGTCCTCCCTAATTTGTTAATATATGCACTCAGGGATATGAATTTACCTCTGATTACTGCTTTGGCTGCACCCCGTAAGGTTTGAAAGGATGTCTCGCCATTGTCATTTTCCTCAATGAAATAATTAATTGTTTCTATGATTTCTTCTCTAACTAACCGATTTTGGAGTATCATATTATTTAATTTCCAATTAATTATTGATTTGGCTCTCCATGTACCCTTTCCAATCAATATTTTTATTGCTTTATGATCTGAAAAGGTTGCATTTATTATTTCTGCTTTTCTGCATTTGAGTGCCATGTTTCTGTGACCTAGTATATGATCTATTTTTGTGAATGTGCCATGTGCTGCTGAGAAGAATGTGTATTCCTTTTTGTCCCTATTTATTTTTCTCCATATGTCTATTAACTCTAATTTTTCTAAGATTTCATTCACCTCTTTTACCTCTTTCTTGTTTATTTTTTGGTTTGATTTATCTAAGTTTGATTGTGGTTGGTTCAAGTCTCCCACTAATATGGTTTTACTGTCTATTTCCTCCTTCAATTTTCCTAGTTTCTCTATTAAAAATTTGGATGCTATACCATTTGGTGCATACATGCTGATTAGTGATATTTCCTCATAGTCGATAGTCCCTTTTAACAGAATGTATTTACCTTCCCTATCCCTTTTGATCAAGTCTATTTTTGCTTTGGCTTTGTCAGATATTATGATTGCAACTCCTGCCTTCTTTCTATCAGTTGAGGCCCAAAAGGTTTTACTCCAACCTTTAAGTCTAACCTTGTGAGTGTCAATCTGCCTCATATATGTTTCTTGAAGACACCAAATTGTAGGGTTTGGGGTTCTAATCCAATCTGCTATTTGTCTAAGTTTTATGGGTGAGTTCATCCCATTCACGTTCAAAGTTATGATTGTCATTTCTGGATTCGCTGGCATTTTGATATCTTCCCCTAGTTCTGACCTTCTTTAGCTATCTCCTTTTGAACCAGTTATTTACTTTAGGTCAGTCTCCCTAGTCCCCTTCCTTGATATGCTTCCCTTTCTAGCCCCTCCCTTTTTATGCTGCCTTCACCTCCCCGCTATTCTTCCCTCTCTTTTTATACTCCCTCCACCCTCCCCCTCCTTAATTTTCCTTTCTTTCTTGCCCTATTGGATAATACTTGGAAATCTTCTATTTTATTAAATGGCCATACTTTTTCCTGCAAGAATATAGTAAATTTTTCTGGGTAGTTGATTCTTGGTTGTAGAACCAGTTCCTTTGTTTTATCTGGAATATTATATTCTGTGCCTTCCAGTCTTTCAGTATGTATGCAACCAGGTTTGGTGTAATTTGGTGTAAAACCAACCAGGTTTGGCTCCATGATATCTAAATTGTTTCTTTTTAGCAACTTGCAATATCTTTTCCTTTGTTTGGAAGTTCTTGAACTTGGCTATAATGTTCCTGGGAGTTGTCAATTGGGGATGTAAAGCAGGAGATGATCTGTGGATTCTTTCAACTTCTACTTTACCATCCTGTTCAAGAATATTACAGAAATATTCTTAGGTAATTTCTTCTAGAATGATGTTTTCTTTTGTCATGATTTTTAGGTAGTCCAGTAATTCTTAAATTGTTTCTCCTGGATCTATTTTCCAGGTTTGTTGTTTTATCAATGAGGTGTTTCATATTTTCCTCAATTTTGTCATTCTTTCTATTTTTTATATAGATTCTTATTGCCTTGTGAAGTAATTTGATTCCAATTGTTTGATTCTAATTTTTAAAGACTGAATATCATCTCTGACTTTTCAAACCTCCTTTTCCTTTTGATATATTTCTCTTTGTAGGTCATTTTCCTTAATTTTGATTTCTTTACCTCATTTTCAAGCTGGTCAATTCTGAGTTTAGAACACTGTTTTCTTGTTTTAGTTCATGTGCTTCTGTTTCCAGGTAACCTATTTTGCCTTTTAAGTTCTTTCCCCAATTTTCTTCAACCTCTCTTAATTGTTTTTTGAATTGTGTTTTGAGTTCTTCCAGAACCTGAATCTAATTTGCTGGAGTTCCTGAGTATTTGCTTGATGTTCCTTGGGTTTCCTCTCTTCCATTTCTTCTTTGTTCATTACCTGAAGAGAAGCTATTGATTGTAATTTCTTTTTTTTCTTTTTCTGTTTACTCATAGTTTTTCTCTCTCCCCTCTTTCTTATTGGCTGAATTCTTGGTCCTTTGTTTACTTGCTGGATCTTTGAATTTGAACTTTTTTACCTTGAAGAGGCTTCTTCTCTGCTGTGCTGATTAAGTGTATTAGGCTAATGGAGCTGAAAGTTGTATTAATATTCCCTGAGGCCATATTTTCCTTAGCTGCCAGAAGAGGCTGAAGCTGAAAGTGAATGTGTGGAGTCTGAAGGTAGTTACCTTGTCCTAGTCTCTACTCCTTTCTGCCTGTTGCATCACTGCCCCCTTCCTGATCAGAGCCCTGAACCTCCTGTGGTGTTACCAAGGCACTCTGTTGTGTTTGTAGCCTTTGCCCTTGGATCCCAGTCAGCCAGATTCCTATAGTGGGTCTCAGTTCAGTAAGTGGAAGAGGGGTATTGGATCTTTCCCTTATACCAGAGAATTAAAATTTATCTGTGTACCTTTCATGTTGAATCAAGCAAGCCTGGTTCTCTGTCCACTCTGCACCCTTGTTCCACTGGTTTTCTGCTAGTGCCAAGGGACTGAGCTCCTCTGACCCTGGAGGCTTTTTCTTTGGACTATTGATGAGCTGGATTAAGCCAGTTCAGTTGAATTGCAGAGCAGAATTGCCCTGAGGCCAAAACTTCCAGAGGCAGAGGCCTAAGATGGAAGTGTGGTGACTGAAGTTTTCAACCAGCCTGCTATTTTCTCTGCTTTTATCCTCCAGCTGCCTCATTGTCAGTTGTGGTAAGAGCCCTGAGCTTTGTGTAGTTGGGGGTATAGCAAGGCACTCCATCCTGGTTGGAGCCCAAGCTCTGACATCCAATCAACTATCTAAATGTCAGCATAGTAGGTGAGGGAAGGGACCTCAGACTTTCTGTCTTTTCCTTAAACATGGGAATTCAACAATTCTAAGTTGAATTGAGGAAGAGGGTCCCCCAACTCTGTCTTACTGTTGGATTTGTTTTTTTGTCCCCCTTAAAGTGCTTTGCTTTTGATTGGTCTGGGAAGGTTTTCACAAAGGAATCAACTTTTGCTGCTTCTCAGCCACCATCTTGATTCTGCCTCTCTAGTTTATTTTTTAGAGAATTAATTATATTGTTAGGAGACATGAAAAAATGCCTTAGAACTGATTCCTTCCCCTAGGATTAGATTTAAGATTTACCATTTCCTGAGTGTTCCCCAAAACTGATATTAGTTTAGCAAAAAGGGGTGCAAATTGGTGTTTAATTCTCAAAGGATGGAAAATGTAAAAGTGGCTATCAAAAATAATAGTTTGGAAATCAGCAGTAACTGGGTAAAAGGTATAGGTAACGATGGAGGAAAGGGTGTAATAATAAAGAGCTTGCTTCAGATGAGGGGACAAGGAGTTCCATGTGTAAACAAATATCCTACATCAAATGTGATTTTAGTCATTTTTCAGGCAGTTCATTACATTGCTAGGAGGCAGGAGAAAATGTCTTAGAGTGATTCCTTCTCCTGGAATAGGATTTAAGATTTACCACTTCCTGAGTGTTCCATTGTGGCCTGAGAAGAATCACATAGCACTTGGGAATGAAGATACAGCCCAGTAAACCAGCACTAGAGCTCAGGATGGAGAAGACTTCCACAGCCACCATAGATTTCCCTTTGGTGCTCTGGTACGTGGGTAGAAAAGAGACCCAGACACTGCAGAACACAAGCATGCTGAAGGTGATGAACTTGGTTTCATTGAAGGTATCAGGGAGATTTCTGGCCAAAAAAGCCACAATGAAGCTTGCCAGGGCCAAGAATCCCATGTAGCCCAGGACAAGGTAGAAGGCAATGAGAGAGCCCTCATTGCACTTGAGGATCATGTGTCCAGGTTCTGAGTGTAGGTCTATATCTGGGAATGGGGGAGAAACCAAGAGCCAGATACCACAGAGAATGCCTTGAATCAGGGAGCAGACAAGAATAATAGAAATGGGGGCTCTGGAGCCCACCCACTTTCTACTCCTACTCCCTGGTCTTGTGGCTTTGAAGGCTAGAACTACTGTGACTGTTTTGGCCAAAATGGAGGACACAGCCATTGTGAATGTGATTCCAAATATTGTCTGTTGAAGGAGACATGTGGCTGAGGTAGGCTTACCCATGAAGAGTAAAGAAGACATGAAACACTGACTTAGGGAGAAGAGCAAGACGTAGCTGAGATTTCTATTATTGGCTTTCACTATGGGGGTGTCTTGATGCTTCACAAAGAGGCCAAGGATAAGAAATGTCAGAATACAGAAGATCAGAGCTGTGCAGGCCAGAGTCATGCCCATGGGGTTCTCATAGGCCAAAAAGGTCACCACCTTGGGGAGGCAGCAATTTCTCTCCTTGTTTGGATATTCATCTTCAGGACACATGATGCACTGATCCATATCTAAGGGGAACAAAAAGAGTTCTCAGTATTACAAATTACAAATTACAAATTTATAATCACTGCACAGGGAAATAGAATTGTTTAAGCAGGATTTCTTTGCTATAAAGGGACTTTAGTAGTCTTCTCCAATTCAGAAAAGTGTCACCTGTACCTCTAATACATTTGCACAATGATTTCAAACACTTAGGTTCTTCCAAGTCTCATAGATCTGAGTTTTTAAAAGTCTTCACACACATAAATAGTTCATGTCTGTGAACACAATGATGCTCTTTAAAATAAGAACATACATATATGTGTACATTATATAAAAATAAGATTATATATGCATAGACATTTATGAATAACAACCTTTCCCTTCAAGATATTACAGTCAAATGAAAGATAACAAATAAAAATGATCTGAAAGGCAGAGTTTGATGTAGCAGAAAAATAAAAGGCAGAAGATATCCTCCTTGGTGGTTAGGTGTCATGAGTGGATACAATAGATAAAGTCATTTCTACTCTCAATGGTTTTAGACAGCTGCCTTGGAAACCCTGAAAAAACTCCTAATGCAGTTTAACCCACAATAAAATATAGTTGGGAACTACTTAAAAATAAATAAAAGCACAATGCAACATAGATAACATGAATTTATAATTTTCTAAATTAATATGCAACCCAAAGCATCTTTTTCTGTTTCATTTTGATTTCACTGATCTAAAATATAGCAAACTTAAACAGCAGTACTATCTGATGAATGAAGAGTAAAGAAGGCTAATTCCTTATTCCTAAGTGCTTTCTTAGCACTTCTTCCCTACCTAGACCTCACACTCAGAGATGTAAAACAGAATTCATAGACTCATACTTTGGTACTTCTCACCATATTGATAGGTGCTTTACGTCTCTGAAAGCGAATCCCACTCCTTTCACTGAGTTCACTCCATCTTTTAAAGTATTTATTTAATGTTGTTTCCTCTTTTGCAGCCCCAGAAAGTAGTGATGATTTATTTCATAGGTGCTACATTTAATCCCAAAACAAGTCCAGAATGAAAGTGAATGACACCCAAAGTTCAATTAAGTGGAAATTATATTACAAGGTTACCCATCTTTGTCAAGGAGGTGTCAAATGGTACTGAATGCTTTATCAGATGGTATCAGCACAATCCTTAGTCCTTCCAAATGTTCTTTTATTGTATTGCATTGATCAGAGTAGTCAAGTTTCAACACTTAGTTATCATTACAGCGTTGCTGTTACTATGCTTCACAACCAACTCTCCATTATTTTCACTTTAATTTTTATCAGTTCATATAAATTTTGTTGTGTTTTTTCCTAAAACCAAACTCCTCCCATTTCTTATAATACAATATTACTTCATCACTGTCATATGTCACATCTTGTTCAATTATTCCTCACTTATTCAGGATCCCCTCAATTTCCAAATCTTTGTGGTCACAAAAAGAGGTGGTATACATATTTTTGTACAAAGAAGTCCTTTTCTTTTCCTCTTATTCCTTTGGAATATAGATTTAGTAGTGGTGGTGTTGGGCCAAAGGGAATATCCCATTTTATGTTCAGTTATGCATACTTCCATATTATCCTCTTGAATGAGCCCATTCGGTATTGCCTCAAAATTTATTAGTTTACCTATTTTCCATAATTCTTCCCAAAGTTTGTTATTTCTGAAGGTTTAACCAAGTTAGTGCTTCAGAATTCTTTCAATTTGAATTTCTCTAATCAATAATAATTTACATATTCAATTTCATTCATATCATGATATTTTATATGACAAAAATGAATGTTTTTGATATTCTGACAACTGCATATACATAAACTAGTAAATATTTGCTTGTTTGGGAAAATTAACTCAATTTCTATCTATTTGAGAAATGATGAATTTTTCAGAAATTCCTAATATTTTTTATATTACTCCATTGTCAATGATGCATCTTAGCACAGAGGAGCTTCCCTGATTATTCCTAATTAAAAGGCCTATTTTTTGCTTTCTCTTTATCTGAAATTATGATTACTGTTCCTGTCTCTTAAAATTCAAGGGAATATATTCTCTTCTCTTCTTCTTCTCCCCAAAGACTTTATTTTAACTATATCTATGTCTTTCTGTTTGAAGTATGTCTCTTATAAACAACATATAGCTGGATTCTGGTTTCTAATTTATTAGGCTACCACTTCTGTTTTATGTGTGAGTTCATCCCAATAACACTCATACTCATGATTACTCTTTCATTTTTATCCCATTTTCTTCTATCTCTCTCTCTCTCTTTATCCTTTGCCCTTTCAAATGTATTTTGCTGTCAACCACGGCCTCTACATCTGTCCTCTATTTTGCCATTTCCCCTTCTTTGCCTCATTTCCTTCCCTTCCTTTAGGGAAGACAAATTATATAAACAACTCTCCTCCTTGAACAGATTCTAATAAAAATGATATTCAATCACGGGACACTTTCACTGATTCCAGTCCTATTTTCCACAACTTTGTAAAGCCCTTCCTCATAAATCCCTTTTAGGCAAGATGTTTCCCAATTCAATCGCTTTTCCCTTCTTTCAGTACATCTTTCTTTCTCATCCCTTCATTACAAAATCATTCCAACATAATCTACTCACAGTCATGCCATCTCTTTAAGTAGACATCTGTTAACTTCCTAAAGATGATAAAGTTCTTAGTAAAAAGTATATAGCATCCTCACATTTAACAATGTAAATATTTGAACTTTCATTAGTCCCTTATAATTGCTCCTTCGTGTTCACCTTTTTATGCATCTCTTGAGTCTTGAGTTTGAATGTTGAATTTCCTATTTGGGTCTAGTCTTTTCTTCAGAAATCCTTGAAGTCCATTATTTCATGAAATATCCATTTTTCCTTTGTAGAATTATATTGAGTATTGCTGAGTTTTGTCTTATTGGCTGTAATCCTAGCTAATTGATTTCTGGAATATCTTATTCTTTACCCTCCACTCCTTTAATTTGGAAGCTTTTAAATCTTGTGTGATCCTGACTGTAACTATCTGATATTTGAATTGTTTCTTTTAAAATCATGACTTTCTGTATTAGAAATGACACTAAGTATGAGTTCCAAGTCAGCAGAAAGTAAGGGCTTCAGAAAATGGGTTAAATAATTTGCCCAGAGCCATACAGCTGATTGAGGCCCCATAAAAAATGCAGCTTTTGGGGGCAGCTGGGTAGCTCAGTGGATTGAGAGCTAGCCCTAGAGACGGGAGGTCCTAGGTTCAAATCTGGCTTCAGACACTTCCCAGCTGTGTGACCCTGGGCAAGTCACTTGACCCCCATTGCCTAGCCCTTACCACTCTTCTGCCTTGGAGCCAATACACAGTATTGACTCCAAGATGGAAGGTAAGGGTTTAAAAAAAATGCAGCTTTTCCATCTCTGGGTCTGACTTTCTATCCACTGAACTACTTTGTTGTCCTTGAATTATTTCTTCCTGAAAATGTGTCCTGAGAACTGGGGAATTTGAGTACAACATTGCTGGGAGTTTTTATTTTGCAATTTTGTTCAGGAGTTGTTTCAAGGATTCATTCAAATTCTCTTTTGACCTCTGAATCACAAATACAGGGATAGTTTTCCTGGTATTTTTTTCAAATCTCATGTCCAGGCTCTTTTAAAAAGTTAGACAGGTCAAGGTGGAGGCTTAGAAACAGCAAAAATAAAAAATCAATTTCTCTGTGAATATCTTTCTACATTAATAAGAAACAAAGCAATTCAAGGAGGAATAGAAAAGCAAATCAAACAAAAAACAAACAAACAAAAATTTATCTCTGGAAGAGATAAAAATAACTAAAAAAGATGGGTTGTTGCTTCTAATCCTCAATTTTATCTCAGTTCCTAAATTCATCACACTATATTTTTGAGTTGACAGACCATATAAATGAATTTTGCTTTCCAATTCCCCATCATCACTCCCACATCAACCCCTAGCAAGAGATGTTGAGGTATAGGAAACTAAAAGTTTCTTTACTTGGGGTGGCAACATCCTTACTTTGGTATAGTAATGGTTATTAAAAGAAATAAAAGAGAGGAAACTCTGGTAGGAAATCAACATGACTGTGAGTACATGTAGAGGTTGGAGACCTGGTGGCTGCACTCATAGGTCTGAAGGAAAAGGAAAAGGCATACAGTTTGGTCCTGTTCTGTTCTCCCCATATCCCACATAAAAATGATTTAAAGATAAATTAAGGCTGGTGAGAAATAAGTTTGCAAAATATGAGAGGAGGCCAAATCTGGTTTGAGGTCTAATCCTTAGAGTTTTCCTAAAGTAATGGGAAAATATCAGAAAGTAAGTGATACTAGAAAATAAGGAGAAGAACTTGAATGAATTAAAGATGTCAGGAGTAAGAAAACTTAAGTCAAACTACCTGAGCATAAGCAAAAACTTCAACAGGAAACCAGAAGAGGAAATGACCTTAAGAAGAGTTAAATGAGTTCCACATTGATGAATATATGTTTTTTTTAATTAATTTATTTGATGTTTCAAAAGAGATAAGACACCCAGAATTCCTAAGAGGTCATGTGAATAGCCAAAAGAAAGATGTTTCTAAAACAAAAGAGAAACAAGAAACATGAAAGCAGAATTTATGTTCTTAATAACATAACTTATTGGCTGCATTAAAAATGATTTCACAATGACTTATTTTGCCAGAGAAAATTATGAGAAAAACTGATCAGACATATAAATTCAGAAAAGTAAGAATATTTTGAAGAAATAATAATAATTTTCACAAGAAGCAAATTCTGTATACAAAGAAATCATATTGGTTTTAAACCTACAACTTTTGGTCTCCCAGAATAATATAACAAATGAAAAAGCAAATTAAATAATACAAATGATCATTCATCAATATTATTCAGCATGTCAGAACTCAGAAAATAAATTTGAAAATCCATATAATCCACTGATCACATTAAAGAAAAACCAAACTAAACCAAAAATACATTGTATCTTGTAAACTTGAAGAGAAATAGTTGTTAAAATTCTTATGACAAATAGCAAATATGGAAGAGAATAATCATTATAATGTCAGGTAGTAAAAGATAAAGCCTATAAGAAGAGATTCAGGAAAATGGTTTTCAGAAAATAATTCTTCTATACATATATCTTCTGAATAAGTGATTCACAAAAAAAGAGCAGGGAGACAAGAACTGCAAGGAAATAACTCAGCAATGTTTTAAAAGAAGAAACTAAGGAGAGAGACATTCATGATTTTAATTTCCTAAAAAGCATAAAGACCAAAAAAAGGAATAAAGAAAAATTTGATGAATTAGTAAATTAAAATTTAGAATAGAAAGAAAACTGAATTCAAGAAATGAGTAAAGAAATTATTCATAATGGAAAAGAGACTAAATTGACAAAAGTTAAAAAAATAATATGTTTGAAGGGTAAAAAAGTAAGGAGAATTTTACTTAAATATTTCACTGAATAAGAACAATAAAGATGGAAATATGCAATCATCTAGATAAATGTTAAAACCAAAAATGAATTAGCAAATGAAACAAAAAAATTATGGGAAGAGTGACAAAATAGTTGGGGAATCTTGAAAGTGAAGGAAGGGAAGCCAATGAATGTGAATTAGTTTTACTTAACTCATTTAAGCAAAAATAAATAAAAGATCAAAGTAATATCAATAGATAGATTTTAAAAATAGTACTAAAAACAAATGGATCAAAACTTGAATATGAAGTCTATCTATATTATAATTTCTATGTATGACCTGTAAGATGACATATTAGAAAATAACTTATTTAAAATAACCACTGATCAAGATGAAATATATGGGGAAAGAATTCCAGAAATTACATGAAGATAATTATTAAACACTTTTCCACACAAATAAAGTCAGATTAAAATAATTAGAGGAATATTAATTGTTCGTGGGTGGGCAGAGCCAATATAATTAAAATGACAACCTACTTATTCAATTCCATCCTAATTAAATAAAAATAAATAATAATTTTGAAGTAGAAAATAATAACCAAACAAATGGTAAAGAATATCAAAGTAATTAATGAAAATGTAAAGGAAGAAGATCTAGCAATATTGGATGTTGAACAATAGTATAAAAGTAGTAATTATCAAAACTATCTGTTGCTGGCTAGGAAATTGAAAAATGGATAAGTGGAACTGAACAGATATAGAAGAAAAAGTTGTAAATGATTAGAATAACCCTGTGTTTGACAAAAAACAAGATCCAAGTTTTTGGAATAAAAATGCGCTATTTGGTAAAAATTGTTAAGAATACTAGAAAACATTCCAGTTGAGACTATATTAAATCATCCAGCAATATAAAATCAAATGGATATATGACATAGGCATAGAATATGAAACATATGACCAAAGAGAATTATGGATAAGAGAAAAATTGTGGAAAACAAGAGAGAGAAAGTATTTTGAAATGTAAAATTGATTATTTTAAATATATTAAATGTTTAAAAATTGTATAAATAAAGGTAATGAAAGAGTAGAAGTAGAAGAGTAGACAGAAAACAAGTTGGAAATATGTATAGATAGTTTTTAAAAAAGAAGTCTCATATCTAAAATATATTAATAAATAAGACAGATTTATATATACACATATCTTTTTTTTGTCAAATAATGCCTTCTCTAATGGATGGGGAGAAGTGAGGGAGGGAGTTAATTCAGTATTTTAATGTGACAAATTAATAAATATATTTTAAGTATTATTACATATTTAAGTGAGAGAAATTTTATATATTATATTTATCATATTATCTTATAAAATATAATATATAATCATATCATATCAAATAATATATAATTGATCCTATTGCATTATATCTCATCATTTACATTCTATATTATTTCACATCATATAACATATATTCTATTTTATGAAAAAATATTATTAAATCAACGCTATTATTTGGATTTTTAAAAGAAGAAATGGCATTTTTGGTGGGAGAAAACAACCTCTCAAACTGTTTCCTACAAGAAAAACATCTAATAAACAAACTAATATACACATTAAAAATGAATATCTAAAGGAAGTCATTATGCATCAGACAAGTTAAATTATAGTTGCTATAATTTTTTTAAAATAATAGGAAAAATCTATATCAAAGGTGATGAGCAAAGAAGTTACATTAACCCCAAAAGAACCATGGTTATCACAACAATATGAGTATTCTGTCTGTATCAAATTTTTTGCTTCTAAATTAATGAATGAAAAGATACTGAATTCAAAGAAGAAACAAAAGGTGATATAATTATAGATGGGAACTTCATTAGTCTTCTTTCAGGTTTGACACTAATCTAAAAGAATAAAGAGCAAAATAAATAATGGATTGAACAAATTATTCAAAAACCTTGAAGAAAAAGACAAATCTTTTCCATATCATTCAGTCAAAACATGCCCATTTTCCAAAATCACCTGGAACTTAAAAAGAAAAGTGACCATGTTTTAGGGCCAAAATTTTTTTGAGTAACTGTAAATATCAAATATTAAAAGACATCCACATCCTTCTTTATGGCAGAGGTAGAAATACCAAAGATATAAAATTTCAATATAACATTACTAATTTTAAATATTTTTTATATATTGATTGATTTTGATTATTTTTTCTCTATTCCTTGTTTTCTCATTTTATTCCTTTAAAAATTTGTTCTTATTTTATGGTATGATTCTCTGGGAGTTACAGATCCACCTTTTTCTAACTCTCAGGTCCCATTGTGTTGTTGACACTGGACATGCTATATTCTTGGCTTGTTTTTCCAATCTCTAGCATTTTGCCACTGGTATTTGCCACCTATGTTCAAGTTGAGTTGCTTCCACAGAATCTATACGACCTTAGGAATCTTTTCCAATTCTGTTTCTTCCCTCTCTACATTATTCTTTTCATAAAATGGTGGAAAGAAGTGAGTCTCTCTGCAAGTACTTACCAATCTGATTGGAAATCTGTCCCTCTGGGCAGAGGATACAGTCAAAGCAGCAGATGGGCTCTCCTTCACGGGCAGATTTCTGATATCCAGGGCCACAACTCTCACTGCACACTGATTGGGGAGTCTGAAGAAGGAAATTCTTTTCAGTGGCTTATAATTCAAATTGTCTAGAAGGTGACAAGTAGTTTGGGAAATGGAGATATTCTAAACCTATACATTTTGTCAAATTTCAAGAGGAGTAATTCATGGACCAAATTTCAAAGGATTCAATGAATGAATCTCTAAACATTTCATAATTACTTAATGAGTAACAGAAAATGTCTTAAGTTTTGGAAAACAGTGAGTGAATGAAATGCTATTCTACCTTGAAAAATACCCAACAAATCAATTGAAAACAATAATTTTGAAATAATTTTAAATTAAGATTCCATACATGTATGCACACATGCATACAATATGTATATTTGTATACACATCTGTGTAATCTAAGTATGTAAAGGCCATGCTTTTTTTCTTGTTAAAGACTTATCATAGCATAGTTCCTGCCAGGTACATCAAAACAGAGGATTTACTGAAAGTGACTCCTGTGAAAAGAATCATATGTTAACTACTAACTAGAGTGGCATCTTTAGTCAAGTATTAAATTGGCTAATTCCACAAATGTTCCCTTAAACAAGGCACATTTTAGCTTTCTTCTGTGTAGCATTTTAAAGTTTGCAGAATGTTTTTTTTGAAATATTTGTTTATTTGACCTTCCCAACCAACATGAGAGGTAGTAATTCTTCTCATTTCATAGATTATGGAACTGACAAAGTATAAGAGGCAACAAAGTTCAAGAGACTCATCCAGAAATCACACAACTGTTAAATATCTGAAGCATTATTTCTACAAAAATATTCATAGTAACTTAATTAAAACCCTCGCCTTCCATCTTAGAATCAATACATTTATTAGTCCCAAGGCAGAAGAGCAGTAAAAGCTAGACATTGGCATGTAAGTTGCTAGATAATGGTAAGTAAGTTGTCTGATTCCAAATTTGAACCCTGGAGTTCCCATTCTCAAACCTTGCTATCTATTCAATGAGCCACCTAGCTGACCCCAATAGAAACTCTTTTTGGGTGCTAAAGAATCAGAAATTGAATGGATATCCAGCAATTGGGCAATGGTCAAACAAGTTGTGCAATATTATTACAATGGAATACTATTGTGCAATAAGAAAGGATGAGCACAATTATTTCAGAAAATGTTGGAAAGACTGACTTGAACTGATCCAAAGTGAAGTGAGCAGAACCAGAAGAACATTTTACACAGTAATAACAATATTATATTGTGAATAACTGTGAGTGATCTAGTTATTCTCAGCAATACAATGATCCTATATAGTCTTAGAGACAAATGATAAGACATGCCATCTGCCTCCAGAGAAAGAACCAATGGAGTAGAAAGGCAGACTTCAGCATATTAGATTTCACTTCATTTTCTTTTCTTTAGTTTGACATCTCTTCCAGAAAATGACCAATATAGAAAAAAGTTTTACTTTATTACACATGCAAAAATCAATATCATATATCTCAGGGAGGGGACAGGGATGAAGGGGTGAAAGTTAAGAAAAACACTCATCTCCCCTGGTAAGTTCCTACCAATGGGTTTTAAGACAAAGATTGCATTTTGATTCATTTCTCACAAAAAAAAATAAAATAACGAAACATAATCCTACTTAAAGCAAATCTGTTGTGGGGTACATAATACTTCAAATAAAAAAGTACATGGCAAGCAATTACTATTCAATAAACAAATAAGCAACCTCCAAGGATCTGTTTCTCTGATAGTATGTAAATGAATTTAGGATACTAAATATCACTTCCCTCCACAGAAACTTAATTTATGGATTTTTCCCCTTTGTAAGCTCACATTTCTTGAGAAAAGAGAATACTTTTGGTAAGAATTGGAATACTCATTAAAATATTCCTAGGAGGAAATAAAACTCCTATAAATAGACTCTTCATGCCTATGACCCATGAATAACCACCATGTGAATTACTACTAACCTTTTTATAATATTCATTCCACATTATGACATTCTCATGGATAGAAAAATCTTCACCAAGAGGAGCTTGAGGAATAAACTCTCCCACCTTCACCATGTGTTGTGTACCATTAAGGAAGTCCACAAAATTGTTAATATCATACTTTGCCTCAGAGAGCTTTTTGTCATTTATGAATATTTGTTCACCAGCACTGTTGTTGAACTGGATGTCCCTAAGAAGAGAATTCAACTAAATGGAAAGAGAACATATAAGTGACACTTCAATGAAGGTACACTCAAAGTATTTTGAACTAAGACTATCTTTTCCTCCGATTCAGCTACATATTGGATAATAATAATTGGCACCTCGGTCTTATCAGCCCTCTAATGATATGATTTTCTCTCTGATATATTTCAAATAGACAGTATCTGTGTCCCCTGGGATACTCTCTCCCTTCTTGATATTTAGGACATTAACCTTTCTTTCTACTTCTTGTACTCTTCTGATTGCTCTCCTTATATGATTCATTAACTGTGTGACACTCACTAACCATGGGCATTCCATATTGATTTGATCTAAGATATCTTGTTTCCTCTCTCTCTATTCTCCCTCTTGGTAATCTCAACATGTCTCAGAGCATCATCATCATTAGTATGAACATGACACATGTGTGCTTACGTCCAACATTTTTGTTGATTTCCCTGTTTCAATTTCTTCTATCTCTAGTGTCTCCTACAAAATCAATTTTCCTGAAACACACATTTGACCATATCAAACCTTTTAAAAAACATCTCCAGCAGTTCTCCATTACCTCTAAGTAAAATAGCAATGATTGTTTACCTTTCACAAACCAGTCTCAAATTTTACATCTCATTGTGCATTACTCCTACTCTCACTTTTTGCAATTCTGACAAACTTCCCTTTCTGTTCTTTCCATAAGATACTCTGCTTCTAACCTATTTGTCTTTGCCTTGACCATCCCATAACACCATGAATGTATGTTTCTTCTCTCCTTTGCACCCAAAACTCCCTCTTCTATTTCAAGATATAATTCCAACTCCATGTTTACATGAAATATTTTTCTTAATACTCTGAACTGTTAGTGAAATCATTCCTAAGTTCTGTGATTTTTACTGCTTTGTGTTTCTTTGTACTTCTTTATATTTCTCAAGTATATACATATATCAGTGCTTTAGTGTTTTAAAAGCAATATCTGTATGTGTGTGTGCATGTGTTATCTGGTTTGTTTTTGCCTTGTAAGTTAGGTGCTATGATTTTATTTATTTTACAAATGAGGAAACTGAGGATGAAAGACATCAGATGATTTGCCCATAGCACTAGTGCCATGAAGTCAGGAATCCCTGAGTGCATTGCATATCCTATGTCAGGCTTTTATTAGCTATGTGACTCTCCCCCCACCCTCTTTCTACCTCTCCGACTTTCTTAATTTGCCATTTTTGCCTTTAACTCTGTGTGTGTATGATTTTGTATGTTTTATTAATAAAAATACTTGTACTCACATATATTTAAAAAACGTATATGTGTGTTTGTATTATGCTCAATACGTCAGGATAAAGGTATTCTTCCAATTTGGAATAATTTTTATACTTCCTCCTTATTATCATGAAATTTTTCAGACGATGGGTAATCCTGACTCGTTCCTTGGTACTTCATATTAGATACTTCACAATTTTTTAAGGAAGTGATTTTTGGACTTTTAATTTCTACACTTTTTACCTAAAAGACATAGGCAATTTCTGTTTCTTATTGAAGCATGGTGTCCATTATGTTTTATTTATATTTAAACATAAGTACAAACATTCGAGATATGTACACAGATTTATTAATATATACAAATACATATAACTACATATATGTATTTGTGTGTTATATGAACACAGGTATGTTTGCAAATGTTCCTAGAATAGAAGTCACTTTAGTTTCAAATTGGATTTCTTAGCCTTTCTTTGGGGCAACTAGGTGGAACACTGAATAGAGTTCCAGGTGAGAGAGACCTGGGTTCAAATGTGGCTTTACACATTTAATAGTTGTGTAACCCAGGTAATGTCACTTAACCCCATTTTCCAATGTTTCTTCATCTGTATAATGAAGGAAATGGCAAAGAACTACATTATCTTAGTCATGAAAATTCCAGATGATTTCACAAAGCCAGACTTGACTAAACAATAACAATGACATTTCCTCACTCTGATTTGAGCCTCAGAATGTGGGTGAAGTAGATTTATGGGAGTGGTATGATTTGCTTCTTGTTCCTAAGATGGAAGACCTTTTCAGTTTAGACATGGGACTTATGATTCACTTTAACAATAAACTTTAAAATCACTACCTAGATAATAATCTCAAATAGAATGGTCTATATTTTAAATATCTATTTTTTAAAATTTTATGACAAAGAAGAATAGTATTTGCCCTTCTCATACTGATTCATCTCTCTTATTCTCTTCAGAAAGCAGCACAGCTATACATTATCTTTTTCAGCTTAACTTTCTGAATACATTGTCTTCATAACCAGATTTTAAAGTATGTAACATAGGAATTCCTATCCATGTTTTTCAGGTAAGATAATTGGTGATAGAAATTTCTGAGTAAATAACACTAATGATGAAAATGATGATAAGGCCAAAAACAACAAAACAGTAAATTTCAAAAATTTGAGCAATTTTCCCCAGAGATTTATAAAACTTGAGAGTTAGTAGGGACCACAAAGGGTATCAAGAACAACCACAAATGAAAATAATGCTCACTATAAAATATTTAAAAAATAATTGCTCAGTTTCTACTTGAAGACCTCTAAGGAAAGAAATCCATCATCTTTAGAGGAAGCCCATTTTATTTCTGTCCATATCTAATTTTTAAAAGTTCTTCCTGCTACTATTATTTTTCATTCTTTCATCTATTTATTATTTTATACTCTTCATATCAAGCTTAATTTGTCCTTTCAACTTCCAACATGGCCCATAGTATTTCCATCTAGGTTCAATTAGAACAATTCTAATTCTTCCTTAACATTATAATTGTTCAAATAATTGAAAAGCTACCAGGCACCTACCCCTGTGTCCTTTTATTCTCCTCTCCAAAGTAAAAGTCCAGTCCATTAATATGACCCTCATAAGTCATGAAATCAACAGCATTCATTACTGTGGTTACACTCCTTTGGATACCTATTTATCTCTTTCATTATGCTTCCCAGAACCAAACATAATATACACTACTCTTAGTCTACTGACTGTACAGAAATAGATAGAAGACCAGATTGGGCCCTTGGGTGCATGTTAATCTCTACTTACCCTATATCTTATCAAAGTCTGTTAATTATCTTAATCCCATCAGCTAAATGTATCAATAGTGTCAGAAAATTCTAGTGTTCAGGATCTTTTTGTGCCAAGGATCTCTTTGATAGTCTGGTGAAACCTGTGGGTCCCTTCTCAGTGTGGTTGTGGTACATATTATGGATGAAGGATTTGTTTTGAGTCTTCTCATGTTGATGACTACCAATTTTGGATAAAGCAGATGAGCCTGGGTTGGAACACAGGAGAGTACTCCTCTTTAAACACTCAGCTTTCTTGGCAGTCCCTTTGATCTATCTAGGCATGGAAATTATAGTTGAATTTTCCTTAAACTCCTGTTTCTTTAGGGCAAAAGTCCTCTGTAAGAACCTCAGCTGATATCAATACAGTAGAAGAACATAGGCCTGATCTCTAGGGGGAAATAGTTGAAAAGACTCTCAGTTGAGTGAGTCACTAACTCTCTGATTCCAAGAATAAGAAACTTTTTTTGTAATTCATGAATCATGTATAGATTTGAAGATGAGGATTTTCTGCATTGATAAATGGAAACTTACCTTCCAGGGATACATAACAAGACTGTCTTCATCTCTAAGTTCTGATTTAGTTAAGAGTAATTGATGTAGAGCCCAGGCCACCGCATGAACAGCATTGTAGATGTTGTAACTCTGACTAGACATCGACATGTCAAAATACCACAAAGGCAGCATGTCTAGTGAAGCATTTGGTGCACAATCTCGCTTTGGCTCCTTAAATTCACTTGGACAATTAAAAGCTGACTTCCAAAATTTTTTAAGGAAAATATTTTCTGGGTATTTGGCTGGTTTAACTGTTCTTAGAAAAGTTTTGAAATTTGGAATCTCTTTTGTCTGACCTGAAAATATCAGAACTCTATTGAAACTACTGAATTTATTATAATGAGGTCTTATGGTTATGTCCCAATGAGAGGTGGTAATCCACAGTTTTTTAAGTATTAGGTAAGTCATTTGTGCATATTGCAGAGTCCTTAGTGAATTAGTATTGCCATAAATAACAATAACATTGGCAGAAGATTTATCAATTCTTGGCATGATTTTATAATAGGAAGAAAAAGGGAATTTCTCAGTACTAGGAATCTTCTCTGTAAAGGTTACACAGACACCTTTCCTGGCCATCTCTTCTCTTATATTCCAGAGGAATGTTTCTCCCCTCGTATTGTCTGAGATAACCAGTCCCACCCATGTCCAGTTGAAATGCACCATTAATCGTACCATTCCCAAGGTAAGATTGGACTCCTTGGGTGCCAGTTGATAAATACTTGGAAATTGGGCCTTGTCACTCAAGATGGGATCATATGGTCCATAGCTGATCTGAAGAGGAAAGAAAAAGGATTCCTATTGAGACTGAAGTTTGGATCAGAGGAAATCATAAAATAGAACATCTTTACATTTTTTTCAGTTTACATAATCCAAGCAGCATTCCTAGAATTTCAACTCTCCCTCTTTTCTTCCTGTCATTATCTCCCTCTTCACTTTTAAAGGCTTAGCTTATCTCTGAGGAAGGAATTGACATCTGTGACCAGGTGCCACTTTCTACAAGAAAACCTACCCTCATGTGCCCAACCACTGGAGTGTTTTCTTTCCTTAATCCATAGGCTTTTTTGAGACAACTTTTTTAAAGATCTCACATTTGCTTCAGTTTCACCTAACATTCTCTAATTCTTTTGTATCTTAGATGATGTAATTTTTTTGGAATTTAAGATGTTTTTTTAACATAATGTCTCCACCCCCCCCATATGCCTACTCCATTATGAAGTACTATATATTCCTTGTGAAAATAATTTTATAATTGATTTTGGTAGAATTTTACATTGGTGTTTGCTAAAGTTCTGTTAAATTACACTGAATTATATTGTTATGTTTATATTGATGAATAAATTTATATTTATATAATTCATATAGCTATATACACATACACACAAATTTAATAAATTGTAATAGAACATAATTGTAATATATAAAATATACCTTAATCAAATTAAGTAAAAATCAATGAACATTTATATAACTGCTTTCACATTGAATACATTGTACTCAATAATGGATAAAAATATGTAAATGTATACTTCAATGTAATTCATTGTCATGCAAAGTAATTAAATGTAATTATTACATGTAATGTAGTGATAGGCCAATTCATATTTAGATAGGTAGATAGTAAGAGAGACGGATAGAGCAAAAGAGCAATTGTGATCATGTATTTCAATTTCACCTCTATGTCTTCCTTGTTCTCTACACAAGCTTGTAGAATTAAAGCAGAAGGCTGAATTCCCTAATGTTTGCAGTGTCACATATCCAGTTTGATGAAGGCTATCCCTTCAATTCTTTTGCATATTCCTAACATTTGGACAGTGTTGATCATGGTTCTTACCTGTGGGTATTTGAACAACTCAAGAAGGGTAGCCATTTGGACTGACAATTCAGAAGTGGCTCCTCCAATGATAGCCACAGACTTGCCCTGCTTCTGACAGTGATAATTTGGAACAGGCAGTCCCTGTCCTGACAGCCACATTAAGGAGCTCTCCAAGGTGCTGACATCACTTGGGTAGGTGTTATAGATGTGGAATCCTAGGGTAACATTGGGTAACAAATCGGGGTCCTTGTTGATTTCTTCTATAGCAAACATTAAGGCCAGGACATGACTGAAGTGTTTTTCTTGAAACCTCAATTGAGACCAAAAGTGTTAGTAATTATGGTATACTTCTGTCCCCAAAGAAGTTACTTCTTTCACATAGAGGATGCCTAATAGTCGTATTAATTTTGGAGACTAGTTCATATATCTTTGTTAGCATGCATTTTCTAGCCAACTCTCAAGTCCTTCTTTAAACATCATTTTGCTCTCTTCTAGTTATCTATAGTACTGTGAATTCATATCATGATATCATGCTCAGGATTCCTGGATATTCTGATAATGCTATTGTAATTTATGAAGATAATAATTCACTAATTATTGTGATGTTGTCAAAAACCATACCTAATGTTAACAAAAGTATAGATTACTATTCTCATATTGTTAAATTTTAATCTAGTTAAAGGGAAGACAGAAATAAATCTACCAAACCATAAAAAGGATAAGAAATCATTGTAACAAATTTGGAATTAATTTAAAATAAATAATTAGAAGAGAACAGTCAGAGCAGCTAAATGGTGTAAAGGTTGAGACACTCAACTTTTTTCAGGAGGATTGGAATTAGACTTAAGACTCAGAAGTTAATTTTAAGAAATTTGACATATTTAATTACTTTCTGGCTCAGTCAACTCATCTGTGTAATGAGAGTAATACTAGTAGCTACCCTATGGTAAGTTATGAGGATTAACTGGGAAAAAACCCTAAAATACTTAGAAAAACTAGTCCTGGAAGATTATGTGAGAATTCTGTCACATTTTTCTTAACATAAAAAAAATAATATTATATCTACCAAATTGCTTTATGAAACAAAAATACTCCTGAACATAAATAATTAAAATAGGAAAGAGCGATAGAGGAAACCAGAGAAAGAGATAGAAAGCTAGACTGAGAAGCAGGAAAAGCTGAAATAAAAGACTCTTGAAAAATGCGACCTGTTTAATCATCAATAATTCACTTAAACTCTCAGTACACTAGACAGCACTTTAAGAGAATAACTTACTATGAATTTATCAGGTAATATCATATCCATGTAAGTAATTAGTTTCACATAATTATAACATACATTATTATATACATTAATAGATATATGTTCATATTTAGTTACTTATAAAGTAACACCTGAACATCATCTATTACTACATAATTATGTAATATACATTTTCATGTCTCTGGATACCAGCTTTTCTCTCTTTAAAACACTGGTGTAATTTCTTCTTCACAGGGTCACTATGGGTTTAACATGAAAATAAATGATATATTCAGAGTCTCTATCACACATCTTAATTTCTCCCCAAATATAAATTGTTTGGAACACATTTTCAGGGAAGGATGAAAGAACTATGATTTCATAATGAAGAGAGGCCAAATCTTCTTTTTCTCAGAACCCCTATAGAACCTGAGCAAAAATTGGGATTATCCTGGTTAGATCAAACCATAGGTCAGAATGTGTTCATTCAGGTGTTTAGAGAAGAGTTGTTTCTATTATAGAGCTCTAAAGGGAAATTGAGTAAGACATTAAAAACATAGAAGGCAGAAGATAGGAAATGCAATTGATACTCTGTCCAGGCAAATATTTTAAAAGTGATATTTTTGTCATCCAAAAAATATTTATACATTAAATGAAAATAAAAGCAAAACTTACTCTTGATTACTCAGGAGGCCATGAGGATCAATATGAAAATATTCCCAGTCAAATGGTATGGGTATTTCATGGACAAATAAAGGGAAGAATCCCCCCAAAACAAAGTCCCCATCCCTGTAGTGTGTGGGACCTGAATCCATTTTCAGAAAGCAAAGAGGATTTTCGATATGACCAAGTGAACAAGGATGCTCTGGTACCAGAAAAAGGAAAAGAACTGAGAGTATTAGGAATACCTCTTTCCAACTTATAAATAATGGCCACATAATGATTAGAGGCTGTGTTGTGGGTCTGACCTGGTTAGAATAGAACTAGGATTATGAAGAACTTTCTAAAAATGAAATAATTCTGTAAAAAAAACCAACAACATTTTTTCCTCTTTTAATTCTAAGGTCTCCATTACCTCCCAACATCTATAAAGATAAATGGAAAATTATTTAGAACCTAGTCCAAAATGAGGGTAACAAGAGATTAACCAGGGGACATTCATCATGCTTTTATACTGTTAATTATTACTATAGCCATATTTGTTATTAGAGAGGACAAGGATCATTATAATTTTTACCTGTTCATCCTCATATGCAATTAGAGAGCCAAATCAGTGGGTGCTCTGGGATCATCCCTCTTTGGAGCTCTACACCTGGGTTCCTAACTTTCAGTAACAAACATATTTTTACCCTTTCTCTTTCCCTGTCCAGGTATTCTCAGTAAACTACACTGAGAAAAATGTATCCCATGAACTTAAGTATTAGATATATACCAGACTGACCACATTAGGTCAACAATCAAGATTCTTACAATGATTCTGGAATACATGGAAATTATATCATGCAGAAGTCTGTGTGAGATGAAAAATTCATAGTGTCAAAGACTGGAATGGAGTGGAGCATCTGTTCAGTTCCTCCTTTCTACATTTCTTCTACAGGAGGCTTGGAGTCCCAGTTCTGAGTGTTTGTTTATCAAATTTTATCCCCTAACTTGGGTATTATACATAGTTTCTTCCCCCAGTTAACCGTATCATACACAGGGTCTTCCAAACATCCCTTTTCCAGAGAAAAAAAGTAAATTGCCAGACTCTCTTAATGAGAACTTCTTATATTACCTTAGTGATCAGAGCCAATCTCTCAGAAGTTCATCTTACAATGAATTTATTGAGCTTCATCTCCTCTAATTAACCTAATTAATAAACTTCCTGCCCAGTGTCCCAACCTTGCCCCAATGATCGTATGATTTCATTCGGTTATCTTACTAAATAGTGTTTGATGAACTATAGCTTCTGAACAATTGAACAATTAAAATCATTCTGACATTTAGGGATCAAGAATATCAGGACATAACCCTTTGAGTAATTTGATTGAAGGAAAGAATAAGTGTACATAGAATCATCTTGGAAAGGAGACCTCATTATATTTGTAGATTTTATATAGTATGCTCCCAAGTTTTTGCTTGAGAAAGGATAACCTTTCAGTCATTGCTTTTGGATACAATAACTTTTAACAGTGTATTAATAAATTCTCAGGTGTATCTCACTTTACATTTAACACCTACATGTTCACTTTTTAAAACAAAAGCTAGGAATACAGATGTCAGATTACAAAACATAAATAGTGATTAAAGATCTGAAAAATGATACTTCAGAACAACTTGAAAGTAGGCTATTGTTGCCTTTCTACCAGAAGTGTATGTAATTAGACTCAGAATGAGAGGAGGAAATCACTCAAGTTTTTATCAAGCACTTACTATGTTCCTGTACTGACCTAAGTGCTGAGGATAGAAAAAAAGATAGAAAAATATTCATTGCCATCTAGGAGCTCAGTAATATCTCAAATGTTTATAGTTTAAGTTTATAATAAAAGAAAACATTCTAAGGAAATTAATACTTTTACAATTCTTTTTGTGAAGATTGTACTTGGCTCTCCCCTGGTTGTAACAATGAAGGTACTTAGCTCTTCCCTGATTGAAAAGACTTAAATTGAAAAACATGTCTATTTTTATATTTTATTCCCGTAAGTGTAAACATCCTACTTAAAAATTAAATATGGAGACCTGCCTATATTCAGATTCAATCACAAAAAGTGCAAACACCATACTTAAAGTTGAGTGGGAAGAACTTCCCATGTTAGATCTAATCACAAAAGGTGTAAACATCCCACTTAATCATTTGTTGGGAGGTTCGTGACCCAGGTGTGAAATAGTGGGTAACGAATCAGAATCAACTAAATGCCTTCTGGGCAATCCTAGAAAAGAGCATGAACTATGATTGGTAGATATGGAATTAGGGGAAGGCACAGGAAGTGAGGCAAGAGAAAATGTCTTTAAAAGGGGCTTTCACTTCCTGTGAGAGGGAGTTCTTCAATTTTTTTCACTTTAAATATTATTTTATTTGGTCATTTCCAAACATTATTCATTGGAAACAAAGATCATTTTCTTTTCCTCCCTGCCCACCCCTTTCCCACCCCCTCTCCCATAGCCAACGCACGATTCCACTGGGTATCACATGTGTTCTTGGTTCGAACCCATTTCCATGTTGTTGGTATTTGAATTAGAGTGTTCATTTAGAGTCTTTCCTCAGTCGTATCCCCTTCCCCCCTATAGTCAAGCAGTTGCTTTTCCTCGGTGTTTTTACTCCCATAGTTTATCCTCTGCTTGTGGATAGTGTTTTTTAGATCCCTGCAGATTGTTCAGGGACATTGCATTGACACCAATGGAGAAGTCCATTACCTTCGATTG
Organism: Monodelphis domestica; assembly: GCF_027887165.1. Lineage (NCBI taxonomy): Eukaryota > Metazoa > Chordata > Mammalia > Didelphimorphia > Didelphidae > Monodelphis > Monodelphis domestica. The sequence goes on from NC_077230.1 coordinate 452,103,944, forward strand.
TACCAAAGTGTATCAGTCTCTGTGTATAATGTTTTCCTGGTTCTGCTCCTTTCACTCTGCATCACTTCTTGGAGGTCATTCCAGTCTCCATGGAATTCCTCTACTTTATTATTCCTTTTAGCACAATAGTATTCCATCACCAACATATACCACAATTTGTTCAGCCATTGCCTAAGTGAAGGGCATCCCCTCGTTTTCCAATTTTTGGCCACCACAAAGAGCTCAACTATGAATAATCTTGAACAAGTCTTTTTACTTATTGTCTCTTTGGGATACAAACCCAGCAGTGCTATGGCACAATCAAAGGGCAGACAGTCTTTTATCACCCTTTGGGCATAGTTCCAAATTGCTCTCCAGAATGGTTGGATCAATTCACAACTCCACCAGTAATGAATTAATGTCCCTACTTTGCCACATCCCCTCCAGCATTCATTACTTTCCATAGCTGTCATGTTAGCCAATCTGCTAGATGTGAGGTGATACCTCAGGGTTGTTTTGACTTGCATCTCTCTGATTATAAGAGATGTAGAACACTTTTTCATGTGCTTATTAATATTTTTGATTTCTTTGGCTGAGAACTGCCTGTTCATGTCCCTTGCCCATTTATCAATTGGAGAATGGCTTGATTTTTTGTACAACTGATGTAGCTCTTTGTAAATTTGAGTAATTAAACCTTTGTCAGAGGTTTTTATGAAGATTGTTTCCCAGTTTCTTGCTTCCATTCTGATTTTAGTTACATTGGTTTTGTTTGTACAGAACCTTTTTAATTTGATGTAGTAAAAATTATTTATTTTACATTTTGTGACTCTGTCTAAGTCTTGCTTGGTTTTAAAGCCTCTGCCTTCCCAAAGGTTTGACATGTATACTATTCTGTGTTTGCCTAATTTTTTTATAGTTTCCTTCTTTATGTTCAAGTCATTCACCCATTTTGAATTTATCTTGGTGTAGGGTGTGAGGTGTTGATCTAAACCTAATCTTTCCCACACTGTCCTCCAATTTTCCCAGCAGTTTTTATGAAATAGTGGATTTTTGTCCCAAAAGCTGGGATCTTTGGGTTTGTCATATACTGTCTTGCTTAGGTCGCTTGCCCCCAGTCTATTCCACTGATCCTCCTTTCTGTCTCTTAGGCAGTACCAGATTATTTTGATGACCGCTGCTTTATAATATAGTCTGAGATCTGGGACTGCAAGGCCCCCTTCCTTTGTATTTTTTTTTTCATTAGTTCCCTGGATATCCTTGATCTTTTGTTCTTCCAAATGAACTTTGTTATGTTTTTTTTTTTTGAACAGTAAAAAATTTTTTGGAAGTTCCATGGGTATGGCACTAAATAGATAGATGAGTTTGGGTAGGATGGTCATTTTTATTATATTGGCTCGTCCTACCCATGAGCAGTTAATGTTCTTCCAATTGTTCAAGTCTAGTTTTAGTTGTGTGGAAAGTGTTTTGTAGTTGTGTTCATATAGTTCCTGTGTTTGTTTTGGGAGATAGATTCCTAAGTATTTTATTTTGTCTAAGGTAATTTTGAATGGGATTTCTCTTTCTAGTTCTTGCTGCTGAGCTGTGTTGGAGATATATAGAAAAGCTGATGATTTATGTGGGTTTATTTTGTATCCTGCTACTTTGCTAAAGTTGTTGATTATTTCAATTAGCTTTTTGGTTGAATCTCTAGGATTCTTTAAAAAGACCATCATGTCATCTGCAAAGAGTGATAACGTGGTCTCCTCATTGCCAATTTTAATGCCTTCAATTTCTTTTTCTTATCTAATTGCTACTGCTAGTGTTTCTAGTACAATGTCAAATAATAGAGGTGATAATGGACATGTTGTTTCACTCCTGATCTTAATGGGAATGCATCTAGTTTATCCCCATTGCAGATGATATTAGTTGATGGTTTTAGATATATACTGTTTATTATTTTTAGGAACGACCCTTCTATTCCTATGCTTTCTAGTGTTTTTAATAGGAATGGGTGTTGTATTTTTTAAAAGGCTTTTTCTGCGTCTATTGAAATAATCATGTGATTTTTGTTGGTTTGCTTGTTGATGTGGTCAATTATGTGGATGGTTTTCCTAATATTGAACCAGCCCTGCATCCCTGGTATAAATCCTACTTGATCATGGTGAATGACTCTTCTGATCACTTGCTGGAGTCTTTTTGCTAGTATCCTAGTTAAGATTTTTGCATCTATATTCATTAGGGAGATTGGTCTATAATTTTCTTTCTCTGTTTTTGGCCTGCTTGGTTTTGGAATTAGTACCATGTTTGTGTCATAAAAGGAATTTGGTAGAACTCCCTCTTTGCTTATTATGTCAAATAGTTTGTATAGTATTTGGGGTTAGCTGTTCTTTGAATGTTTGATAGAATTCACTGGTGAATCCTTCAGGCCTTGGGGATTTTTTCTTAGGAAGTTCTTTGATGGCCTGTTGGATTTCTTTTTCTGATATGGGATTATTTAAGAAATCTATTTCTTCTTCTGTTAGTCTAGGCAATTTATATTTTTGTAAATATTCATCCATATCACCTAGATTGGTATATTTATTGCCATATAGTTGGGCAAAGTAGTTTTTAATGATTGCCTTAATTTCCTCTTCGTTGGAGGTGATGTCCCCCTTTTCATCCTTGATGCTGTTAATTTGCCTTTCTTCTTTCCTTTTTTTAATTAGATTGACCAATACTTTGTCTATTTTGTCTGTTTTTTCAAAGTACCAGCTTCTAGTCTTGTTTATTACCTCAATAGTTCTATCACTTTCGATTTTATTAGTTTCTCCCTTAATTTTTAGGATCTCTAGTTTGGTTTTCTTCTGGGGGTTTTTAATTTGTTGGTTCTCAAGTTTTTTGATTTGCATTTCCAACTCATTGATCTCTGCCCTCCCTAATTTGTTAATATATGCACTCATGGATATGAATTTACCTCTGATTACTGCTTTGGCTGCACCCCATAAGGTTTGAAAGGATGTCTAGCCGTTGTCATTTTCCTCAATGAAATAATTGTTTCTATGATTTCTTCTCTAACTAACTGATTTTGGAGTATCATATTATTTAATTTCCAATTAATTTTTGATTTGGCTCTCCATCTACCCTTTCCAATCAATATTTTTATTGATTTATGATCTGAAAAGGTTGCATTTATTTTTTCTACTTTTCTGCATTTGAGTGCCATGTTTCTGTGACCTAGTGTATGATCTATTTTTGTGAATGTGCCATGTGGTGCTGAGAAGAAGGTGTATTCCTTTTTGTCCCTATTTATTTTTCTCCATATGTCTATTAACTCTAATTTTTCTAGTATTTCTTTCACCTCTTTTACCTCTTTCTTGTTTATTTTTTGGTTTGATTTATCTAAATTTGATAGTGGTTGGTTCAAGTCTCCCACTAATATGGTTTTACTGTCTATTTCCTCCTTCAATTCTCCAAGTTTCTCCATTAAGAATTTGGATGCTATACCATTTGGTGCATACATGTTGATTAGTGATATTTCCTCATAGTCGATAGTCCCTTTTAACAGAATGTATTTACCTTCCCTATCCCTTTTGATCAAGTCTATTTTTGCTTTGGCTTTGTCAGATATCATGATTGCAACTCCTGCCTTCTTTCTATCAGTTGAGGCCCACAAGGTCTTATTCCATCCTTTAATTCTAACCTTGTGAGTATCAACCCGCCTCATATGTGTTTTTTGAGGACACCAAATTGTAGGGTTTTGGGTTCTAATCCAATCTGCTATTTGTCTACGTTTTATGGGTGAGTTCATCCTATTCGCGTTCAAAGTTATGATTGTCATTTCTGGATTCGCTGGCATTTTGATAACTTCCCCTAGTTCTGACCTTTCTTCTTTAGCTATCTCCTTTTTAACCAATATTTTACTTTAGGTCAGTCCCCTAGACCCCTTCTTTGAGATACTTCCCTTTCTAGCCCCTCCCTTTTTTATGCTGCCTTCCCCTCCCTGCTATTCTTCCCTCCCTTTTTATACTTCCTCCACCCTCCCCTCCTTGGTTTTCCTTTCTTTCTTACCCTGTTGGATAAGATAGAATTCAGGATCCCACTGAATCTAGATGTTCTTCCCTCTCAGATTTGATTCCACTGAGAGTAAGGTTTAAGTAATTCCACTTCACGTTCTTTCCTCTCCTCATATGAGAGTTCTTCCCCTCCCTTTCTCATGTGTATCTTTGTATGGGAAAGATTATTCTATTTATTTCCCCCCCCCATTTATTCTATTTATTTCTTGAAGAAAATGTTAGTATTTTCAATGATTCCCCCCTCCCTTTTTCTTTCTTTGCCCCCCCTTTCACCAAATCTTCATGATTCCCCAATCTTTCCCTATGCATGTTTCTTCTAACTACTCTTATGATGCATACAATTTTTGAGAGTTAAACAATACATTTTCCCCACATATTAATATACATAATTTGATATAAATGTAGTCATTGTAGAAGAGAGTTTGACTTAAAGAAAAAGATAAGATTTATCTCCTTTTCCCTTTCTTTCAAATTTACCTTTTCATATTTCACTTGCTTTCTGTGATTGGATATCAAATTTTCCACTAAGTTCTGGTCTTTTCTTAGCAAATGCTTGGAAATCTATTTTGTTGAATGCCCATACTTTCTCCTGGAAGTATATAGTCAGTTTTGCTGGGTAGTTGATTCTTGGTTGGAGACCCAGCTCGCTTGCCTTTCTAAATATCCTATTCCATGCTTTGTGGTCTCTTAGTGTGTTAGCCGCTAAGTCCTGTGTGATCCTTATGGGAGTCCCCCTATATCTGAAGCTCCTCTTCTTGTCTTTTTGTAGGATTTTCTCCTTTTCTTGGAAGCTCTTGAATTTGGTGATTACATTCCTGGGGGTTGTCTTTTGGGAATTTAGTATAGAGGGTGTTCTATGAACTCTTTCTATTTCTATTTTGCCCCCTTGCTCCAGAACATGCGGGCAATTTTCTTCCATAATCTCCTGTAGAATAGCATTAAGGTTTTTGTTTATCTCTGGTTTTTTGAGCAGACCAATAATTCTGAGGTTGTCTCTTCTTCACATAAGTTGCTGTATGGCATTTTTTTAAGCCCATGAATTGATGGATATTTGTCACAAGTTTTTACAAACATAGCAATCTTTCAACCTTGGTAATAAACATATTTTTAAACAAAGTAAAACTTATTTTGGGTTTAGAAAATCATCATGAAATCTCTATATATAATTCTGGTGGAAGTAAAATAGTGAGCTGAAGAGTATAAATAAAGGGATGCTCCTTTTTGGAGGCTTTTTAGGGGTACAAATACCCTGAGATTAACTTCCCAACTTCCATTCACATGTGGGAAGGTTGGGGTTTATAAAATATATTTCACTTCAGCTATGGGCCTTACCTCACGGTAGGGGCAGGCAAAAATGACCAGAGATTGTTTAAAAAAATTACAAAAACCATATTTAAAAAACCCTTAAAATCATTTGAGATATTTAGCATATTAAATTTTCCAAAGGTTGTTATACAATTATAACCAGTTCTGAAGAAGTCCATCTATCCTCTATGTGACAATTTACAAAAGCAAAATAGAAAAGAGCTGTTTTTTTTAATATGGGCTTAATTGCAATAATATTTGTTCAGCACAGTTATAGGGGGAAAACAACAAAATTTTTTAAAACTCAGTACATTAAATGAACAGTATAACAGAGTAATATTGAATCCAGTAATATATGAATTTAAAATCACAAAGTTAAACCTTAAACCAAGCAAATATCAAAATGCAATAGAAATACAGAGATTTGTATAAACCATAGGAGTCTGAAATGCCTTAAAATTTATAACTGCCAGTCTTTAAAGTTCCCTAGGTGTTTTTTTTTTATCAATTATCCATTTAAATGTCTATTGTCCAAAGGCAGAGTAATAAGGGCTAAGCAAAGAGGGTTAAGAGATGTGCTCAGGGCCCAAAAGCTGGGAAGTATCTGAGGCCAGATTTTAACCCAGGACCACATGTCTTTAAGCCTGACTCTCAGTTCGTTGAGCCACCCATTTGCCCCTTCAAAGTTGAATATTTGGGCTGAATCTTTCTTCTGGCACACAGGTGAAATCAGTGAAATTACCAGAACAGCCAAAAGGTATCCTTTTAAATAGCCCATTGCTAAAAAGTCTGTTTCTTTTCCTCTCCATTTCTCTCTCTCCCCTGCTACCATCTGTCCACATGGCCAATAGTCCTGTTACCGGCTGGTAGAAATGAGTCCTGTGAGCTGGCTGGGTCAGGGGCCAGTTTTTGCTGGACTGGGATATACTGAGCCAGATGGGCGAGAAACCACTGGGGTGGGCAGGCCCGGGACCAGGTGAGGATGGCGAGAGGTCAGGATCCACAGCAGGAAAAAACAGACAGGCAGAACAAAGCAGCTGGGAACCAGGTGAGAGGCAAACAGCAAACAGGTCTGGATCGGGGCTGCAGGCAGGAACGGAGAAGTGGCCAGCCAGCTGAGCCAGTTGGGAGAGCTGTGTAATGCCTGGAATGAGCAGCAGCTTTGTGAGGGTAAAAAAAACCCAGCCAGAGAAATGTGGCTCAAAAAATTTTTTTTTCTAGGCACTAGCTATTAAAGATTAACTAAAGATCAGAAAAGAATCAGAAGATTGAGATATTTCATTTTCCCGAAGTGGTTACGCCAACTGTAAAGATTAAAATTTAGGGGAGACTGAGGCAGGTAGAAATTAGTTTCTCTCTGCAATGAGTATTATATTTTTAGAGGTTTATTGAAGATTAAGGATTAAAGAAAATACAGAATAAGAAACACTTGCCTAGGCCAGAGAGGCCTAGACAAGACCGCACCTACATTATGGAAAGAGCCACGTCTGCTCCAAAATGGAAGTCCAAAAGAGACACAAAAGCCTTTGCAATCAGCTTAAATCCCTTCTCGATCTCGGCCCACATGAGAATACAAAGCATTCTGGGGAAGTGGAGCAAGGGCTTCTGGGGATTGAAGTCCAGAGTTCGAGTCTATTATTACAGTACCCTCCTCCTATGACTGGACTGGAGATAATACCATTGTAAAATTCCATAGACCAGTTGGACACTCTTCTGACTGATACATTGAATTCTTAAATTTTTTATTATTGTTTTTCTTTTTAGTTGCAATAGGATATTTGAATTTTTCTTTTTATTATTTTTTGTACTTGAAGTACATGGAATCAGTATTAATATTTTTTCCTTGAAAGATTAGTTTACAAAATATATTAGCCCTAATATCAATGCCTACCCAAAAGCTTTAGACTCTGGAAACCTGCCATTGATTGTTAAATATTAATGGACTTTTATTCATAATTCTGTCTGATTCCTGAAGAAGGGATCACAAAAGAGCTACAGTACAATGCCAAGAAGCACAAGGTCAAGTAGACCAAAAATTCCTGTTGGTTTGATGAGAATCTGCAGCAAGACAGAGGACTTGTATGAGGTTTGAGGAAGCTTGATGATGTTTTACATCATCAGATGCTGGACTCTCCTGTGCCACATTCTGACAAGCCCCTTATTTTGACTTCCTTTTTGGCTCCCCTACCTCTGAGACTGAAGGCAAAATCAGACCAGGGAATAACATATTACCCTTTCTCTTCAAAGTCTAGTCCCTTCTCTCTTTATGGTATAACAGTTTGCTGTAGTCCTGGCTGCCAATTGGATAAGTGCAATCTTACTGCAATTGTCGTGCAGACTTGTAGGACATAAATCACTTCAATTGAGCATTCCTAGTGATTCAAGAACCTGTTATGGGTTTATTCTTGTTCACTTATAATTATATAGATATAGATATAGATATTTTTTCTTCTTTTCAAAATTGATTTTTTTCTCTTCTATTTGGATTCTTTTGTGTTTTTTTAAATTAATTCATATACCCCATTACTCAGTCATGTATCCTGGAGCGATCCTGGTGTTGGTCAACATCTTCCTCAGGGGGGATTGTATAATTATCCTAAAATCCAAGGTTTGAATTTTTCTTGGAGAAATTTCAGGAAAAGAAACTTGCCAACACGGTGAATCAAGAAAGAATTATTTTGGAGAAGGTGCCATAAAGAAGCCTATAGAAACCATACACTGCATCAAAAGATCCAAAATTAACTTTGGAATATAATGAACTGAACTGAAGGGTGTTGAATACATTTATTCTGAATATAAACTCTAACGCCATAGGGGAATGCCTCCTAATTGGCTTTTTGTCCATTTGTCTATCAATCATTGCTTTTGATTTATTTCTCTTTTATTTACCTGTTATCCCCAAATTGTAAGTTCCCCTTAGAAAGTGCAATCTGGTATTCACCTCTGGCCAGAAGATCTTTAGAGGTATAAATTGGTTATGTGAAATGATTCATTGGAGAGACTAGGCATGTAAATCTGGGGGATTTCAACATGTTCCTTCCCCAGTAGAATCACAGGAGGGATTGTCAAAAATGAATTATCCTCCTTTGTTTTGATGTAAGCAATACAAATATGTAAAAGGATTATTATTGGTTGAGAAGCTGTTACTAAAAAGTTGTTAAGATTTTCAGTCTCCACATCAGCTACTTCAAGTTTCATCATGACTATGGGAATCTCAATCTCAAGCTGAATTTTTTTCTTTCTATGAGAGGACTTTAGACATGGGAAAATTCCAAGGAAAATATTCTGTGTAGGGAGATGGAGTATTGTGCATATAGAACAGAATGGAGGCTAGTGTCAATTGCAGGGAAACCCAAACTATGGCTCGCAGACCACATATTGCAGGCCACAAAATGGCCTGAGGCCATTTATCCAGCCTCCAATGCACTGCCAGAAGGGGCACCTCTTTCATTAGTGGTCAGTGAGAGGTGGTCTGGGCAAGGGGTGACAGGCCCATCACAGTCAGCACTGCAGCCTCCTCTGTCCCAGACAGCAGTATACAGTGTTGCAGGCCTAGCACTGCGTACAGTACTATATACAGGCATTGGATAGTAGTGATCTGGTCTGTGATATCAGCAGTGGGCTTCTACTTTGAGAAGCCCACCACTGCCACTGCATGTTTTATAAGACACCCCCTGTTTTTGGGGTCAAATTAGTATAAGACAATGTATTATTTTCGGGAAAACATGGTAGTACAATGACCCACAATTTGCATTGACACTATCAAACTCAACATAAAGATAAATATGATTGTTTGGTCAGAGACATGAGAAAAAAAATATTAAAACTAAAGAATACATTGACTACTCACCAAAATACTTTTGTGAAGCAGAAGCAGTTAAATATTTCACCACTGTGAGCAAGTTTTCAAGTTGCCTAGCTAATAGAGTGCACTGGCAGACCATTTGTGAAGGAAGAATGTTAAAGAGTGCTTTCTTTCTGTTGACCAAGAGATGTGTCCAGAAAAGGCAGACTTGTTTAGTATAGTTAATATTACAGGATCTACAATTATATGAAGGACTGAAGAAATGGGAGAGAATTTGCATTAGCATTTGCAAAACTCTGCAAGAAATCTTTCCTATTTTTCCTTGACACTCAACGAGAGTAGTGATGTTCATGTTTCTGCACAACTTCTAATTTTTATTTGTGTGATGGATGACAATTTTGAAGTCACAGAAGAGCTTGCCGCACTGCAAAGCATGAAAGGAACACCTAAAGGAGAGGATATCTATGAAAAGGTTCCCCAAACTGTGAAGGATTTGGAGCTGAACTAGTCTAAACCAGCCAATGTAACAACTGATGGTGCTCCTAGCATGGTGGGGTCTAAGAAAGGAGTAATTGCTCACATTAACCAAGAGATGGATAAATGTAACCAATTCTCTTCCAATAGTCACACACTGCCTTATCCACCAACAAGCACTGCTATGTAAAATCACTGACATGGGACTCTGTTATGAAAATTGTGATATCTTGTGTTAACTTCATAAGAGTTAATGCATTAAACCACAGACAATTTCAGGAATTTCTGTCTGAGCTAAATGTTGCCTGTGAAGATGTTCTCTACCACACAGAAGTCCACTGGCTGAGTCAATGGAGAGTTTTGAGACATTTCTATGACTTACTTCCACAGATTACAGCTTTTATGCTTTCAAAAAACAAAGAAGTACCAGAACTCAATGATGCAGAATGGAAATGGCACCTCACCTTTCTGATTTCTGGATGCCATTTTCTTCAAACAGATAAGCCTTGGGGCTTGTTCTTTACCCAATCAAAATCTGGGGACTAAATAGAAATCAAATTCACTAGAAAACCCCTCCAAGATTAATCTTAGGGTGACAAGAAAAGGATTATGAACTGGTGTTCAATTTTCACAGGATAAAAAGAGTGTAAAAAGTGGCTATCAAAAATAATAATTTGGAAATCATGCAGAAGTTGGCTAAAGGGTAAAGGTATCTATGAGTGAAAGGGGATAATAAGAAACAGCTTTGTCAGATAAGGAGATAATGGAGACACATGTGTGAACTGATATCTAACATCAAATATGATTTAGGTTATTTTTCAGACAGCTCACTACATTGCTAGGAGGCATGAGAAAATGCCTTAGAGTCATTCCTCCCCCTGGCATAGGATTTATGATTTATCCAGTTCTGAGTGTTCCACTGTGGCCTGAGAAGAATCACATAGCACTTGGGAATGAAGATACAGCACAGCAAACTAGCACTAGAGCTCAGGATGGAGAAGACCTCCACAGCCACCATCATCTTCCCCTTGGTGCTCTGGTATGTGGGAAGGAAGGAGGCCCAGACACTGCAGAACACAAGCATGCTGAAGGTGATGAACTTGGTTTCATTGAAGGTGTCAGGGAGATTTCTGGCCAAAAAAGCCACAATGAAGCTTGCCAGGGCCAAGAATGCCATGTAGCCCAGGACAAGGTAGAAGGCAATGAGAGAGCCCTCATTGCACTTGAGGATCATGTGTCCAGGTTCTGAGTGTGGGTCTATATCTGGGAATGGGGGAGAAACCAAGAGCCAGATACCACAGAGAATGCCTTGAATCAGGGAGCAGACAAGAATAAGAGAAATGGGGGCTCTGGAGCCCACCCACTTTCTACTCCTACTCCCTGGTCTTGTGGCTTTGAAGGCTAGAACTACTGTGACTGTTTTGGCCAAAATGGAGGACACAGCCATTGTGAATGAGATTCCAAATATTGTCTGTTGAAGGAGACATGTGACTGAGGTTGGTTTACCCATGAAGAGTAAAGAAGACAGGAAACATTGACTTAGGGAGAAGAGCAAGACGTAGCTGAGATTTCTGTTATTGGCTTTCACTATGGGGGTGTCTTGATGCTTCACAAAGAGGCCAAGGATCAGAAGTGTCAGGAGACAGAAGACCAGAGCTGTGCAGGCCAGAGTCATGCCCATGGGGTCCTCATAGGCCAAAAAGGTCACCATCTTGGGGAGGCAGTGATTTTTCTCCCCATTTGGATATTCATCTTCAGCACACATGATACACTGATCCATATCTAAGGGGAAGAAAAAAAATTCTCAGTATTATGCAAGTTCAGGAAAGCTTCCTAATCCCTGGCCATAGGAAATAGCATTGTTTAAGCAGGACTTCTTTGCTACAAAGGGCCTTCAGTGGTCTTCTCCAATTCAGAGAAGTATCTCCAGTACCTCCACTACATTATCACAGTGATTTCAGACACTTATGTTCTTCCAAGTCTCAGAGATCTGAATTTTTAAGTCAACTCCCAGATAAATGCTTTCATGACTGACAACACAATAATGTTCTTGAAAATGAGCACATGCACGTTTGTACAACTTAGAGATAAAATGGGGATATATGTATGTATATACATATATTAATTATAACTTTTCCCTTCAAAATATTTTATTCAAATGAAAGAGAAGAGATGAAAAGGAGCTGAAAGGTAGAGGTTGGAGTAGTAGAGAAATAAAGAGAAGAAGGTATCCTCCTTGGTGGTGAGATGTGATAAGGGCGTAGAAGAGGTATAGTCAATACTGCTCTCTTAATCATTTTAGACAGATAGCCGGGAAAGCCTGCAAAAGCTCCACTTGCAGTTTGAACCACATTCAAATATAATTGGTAACACTTTCAGAATAAATTAAAATACTATGCATCAGACAGAGACACCATGAATTTATAATTTTCTCATTTAATATGCATGCTAAAAGAACCTTTTTCGGTTTCATTTTAGTATCACTTGTCTACAAAATGACAATCTTAAACAACATCACTGTCTGATGACTGAAGAATAAAGAAGGCGAATTCCTTTTCCCTAAATGGTTTCATAGCATTCCTTCTCTAGCTAGTCCTCCCAAACTGGCAGAGATGCAAAACAGAATTATAGAGTCATGCTTTGGTACCCCTCACCATATCCATGGATGCTTTCAGTCTCTGATACTCCTTTCACTAAGCTCACTCCATCGTTAAAAAAAATGAGATTAATTTCTTTTTTGCAACCATAAAAGTAGTGAGGATTTATTTTATAGGTGCTACATTTGAACAACCAGTCCAGAATAACAAGAGCCCCATGAGACATAATCAAGAGGCAGCAATATGGAAATTGTACTAGGTTGCATTTTCATTTTTCCAGAAATATGAAAGAGTGGTGAGTCCTTTATCAGTGGGTACCAGCAGAATCCTTCCTAGGCAAGTCTCTCCTGGAAGGTTTCTGATTTCCTGAAAATGTCACCCAGGGTCATTCCATCTCTGCTTATGTGGTCTCTGTGGTGAGCACAGTCTGCTTACTTGGATCTCTGCCTCAACTTTCTCCCCTTGCATGTCAGTCAACACATTTGCTGCTTCCTCCAATTGGGTCTCATGCCTCAACTGAAGTCAACAAAATGACCTTAAGAATGAGGACAACATTATTTTATGTTTAAATTTTGAGTTCCAAATTCTCTTTCCCTCCCACCCTCCCTCTCATCCACTGAGGAGGAAAGCAATAGTATAAATAAGAAATATATATATATATATATATTTACATATATATATATGTGTGTATATGAAATCACACAAAATATGACCCACAATGCAAGAAAGGTGGAAATTAAAGTGAGAAAATTATACCTCACATTGTACTCAGAGTTCATTAGTTCTCTGGAGGTGTAGAGCATTTTTGATCCCAAGTTCTTCTCAATATTCTTATAGTGTGTGGCATTGATCAGAGTAGTCACATTTCAACACCAACTCATCATTACAGAATTGCTGTTCTGTGCATCACAATAAAATCCCCATCATTCTCACTTCATTTCTTCTCAGTTCATATAGGTCTGGTAGTGTTTGATTTTTTCTAAAACCACCCTCCTGATCATTTCTTAGAATATGTTACTATGCCATCACAGTCATATGTCACATCTTGTTCAGTCATTCATGGGGATCACCTCAATTTCTAATACCTTGAGGCCACAAATGAGCTTTTTGTACATAGACATCCTGTTCTTTTTCTTTTATCCCTTTGGAATACAGATCTACTAGTTGTATTGCTGGACCAAAGGGAATGCCACATTTTATATAAAAACTTAGGTATACTTCAAAATTGTCCTTTTGAATCGTTGAATCCATTAACTATTGCCACAAAATTTATTAGTGTACATATTTTCCATTGCTGTCTCTGGAAATTTTATTTCTGAAAGATCTAATTTAAGTATTATTTCAGAATTTGAATTTCTCTAATCAATGATAATTTAGAGCATTTTTCATATGATAAAAATGGTTTTGATGCTTTTATCAGAGATACTGTTTTTTAAATTACTTTAGTGTCAATGATATTTTTTAGCACAGACTAATTTCCTTGCTTATTTCTCATTTAAAGGTCTATTTTTTCTTTCACTTCATCTGAATTCATGATTGTTGCTCCTAACTCTTAAAATTCAACTGAATATATTCTCTTCTATTCTGTTCTCTTCTACTCAAGGACTTTGTTTTATATGTATCTTTGTCTTTCTGTTTAAAGTATGTCTTTTGTAAACACCATATAGTTGGATTCTGGTTTCTAATTTATTATGCTAATCACTTCTGTTTTATTGGTGGGCTCATCCCAATCAAATTCAGCAATATGATTACTCTTTCCTTTCATCCCACTTTCTTCTATTCTTCTATCTCTCTTTTGATCCTCTCTTTTCACAAAAGTTGATTTTGCTTTTGACCACTGCCTTGCTAAACCCTCCCTCCCTTTTGCCATTTTCCCTTCTTTACCTCATCGCCTTCTCCTCCTTTAGGGAAGACAACTTATATAAATAACTTCTCTCCTTGAACCAATTCTAATGAAAATTATATTCAATTATTGCCCAGTTTCCCTGACTTTAACCACATTTTCCACAACTTTGTGAACCTTCCTCATAAGACTCTTTCATGCTCGATACATTTGCCTATTCTCACTCTCTCTTTCCCATTCTTTCACCACAACTCTATTTCTCATCTCTTTATTTTTTATAAAATCCTTCCAACATAATCCATTCACACCCATGCCATCTTTCTATGTAGACTCCTCTTAACTTCCTAATTATGATCAAGATCTTAGGAGATAATCTGGAATATCTTCACATTTAGGAATATAGACTTTTGAACCTTATGTCCTTATAATTAACCTTTCATGTTTCCCTTTCTTTTCATCTCTTGAATATTGAGTTTGAATGTTAAATTTTCTATTAAGGTTTAGTCTTTTCTTAAGAACACTTAGAGTCCACTATTTTCTAATACATCCATTTTTCTTTTCAAGGGTTATATTGAGAATTACTCAGTGTTGTTTTTGTGGTTGTAATCTTAGCTTCTTTACTTTCTTTAAAAATCTCCTTCTGAGATCTCCACTCCTTTAAATTGGAAGCTGTTATGTCTTGTGTGATCCTGAATGTAGCTCCATAAAAATTTGAATTGTTTCTTTTTTATTTTGAAACCCTTACTTTCTGACTTAGAATTGGCACTACCTATCAGTTCCTAGTCAGAAGTCTGAAAGATCTTGTTAATTGGGGTTAAAAAACTTTCCCATGGTCATACAGCAAGGCAGTGGCTTGGGCCAGAATTGAAACCAGGATTTCCCATCACTAGGCATCTCTCTCTATCCACAGAGCTATCTTTCTGCACCTGATTTGCCCTTTTGAACTCATGCAGCATTTTCTTCTTGATATGGGAGCTCAAAAAATTTAGTATAATATTACTTGGGAATTCTCATTTTGGCATTGTATTCAAGAGTTCTTTCAAGAATTCATTCAAATTCTCTTTTGACTTCAGGATCTCAAGTGGAGGGAAAGTTTTTAGGATAATTTTTAAACCCGAACCTTCCTTCTTAGAATCACTACTGTGTAATGGTTCTAAGACAGAAGAGTGGGAAAGAGTAGGCAAGGGTGGTTGAGAGTCTTTCCCAGGGTCACACAGCTAGGAAGTGTCTGAGGCCATATTTGAACCTAGAATCTCCCACCTCTAGGTGTGGATCTCAATCCAATGAGCCACCCAGCAACCTCCAATAATTTTTTTTGAAATATGATATTTGGTTATTTCTTTTTAAAATTAAGGATATCAGGTGAGTGATAATTCACAAATTATTTCTCCTCAATCTATTTCTTAGGCCAGTTATTTCCCTGATGAGATTTTTTTCATATTATTTCAAAATATTACTTCTTTTGACTGTATTTTGTTATTTTTATAAGTCCCCAAGTGAGAGCTTCCACTTGTCCAAATTTAATTTTTAGGAAATTATATTCTTCCATGACCATTTGCATCACATTTTCATTTTTACTTTTTAAAGAATTCTTTTCAATCAGAGACTATTTGAGCTTTGATTACCACTAAACCAATTTTGTTTTTAAAGGTAATCTTCACTTTATTATTTTTTTTATGATTTTAAAGCCTCCTGTTAAATCTCTATTCATTAGTTTCTTGCATCACTTTCATTCCTTTTCCCTAAATTTTCCTTTACCATTCTTATCTCTTTAACTCTTATAGCAATTCTTGGTCTTGTTCCAATTAGCATCTTTCTTTGAGTCATTGCATGTAGCAGTTATCTTATTTTCTTCTTCATACATTGTGTTCTGTTCTTCACTGCCATCATAGTTGATGTTTATGATCAAGTTCTTTGTTCATGTTGTTCGTGACTTCAAAGCCTATTTCTTGCCTTTGAATATATGTTTAAGTTGGGTTCTGCCCATCTTGTTTTAAGTAGGCACTGTCCCAATTTTAGACATTTTTGCCACTGTTTTAAGAGCTATGGATTTGTAAGTTTGTGGTGCTTCTATGTTGGTGTGATCCAGGAAAAGGTGTGTTCTCTGCTCAGGATTTTAATAAGAAATAACCCTTGGTCCCTAGCAGCCATAAGCACTCCTCTGCACCATGGAAGACTGACCATGTCTACCACTCTGCTGAAGCAGATAGTGCATATTTCTACCTTTGAACTGTGCCTAGGGACTCTGTTCTTTATTCATTTTGTGATAGGTAAAGGATGTTTTGCAAGAAACTGTGTATTGTATATGTCAGAGTGATTGACAGGAGCATGCAACTGAAAGTCACATGGGAGCCTAAGGCTGGAGATCTGGGAAAAGGTTCTAAAGTCCCAACTGTTTGGGCACTTCTCTCCTGAAGGTCCTTGGTTGGATGTTGAAAAACAGATTTCTGGCTTTTCCTGATACCAACTGAAGAGAGGAATCTTTTAAACTGGCTGCTGGTAGCTTGAACAGAAGATTGAGGACACACTTCTCTGCTGGACATATTTGGGCTGTTATCACCTGTAGATCCTGACCCATTTGATTGGACTCCACTTGTGAGATTTGGTTATTGGGGAAACTTATTGTTTACCTTAGAATAAGATAGATTTAGATAGATTTATAAAAATTGGAGTGTAAGATAATTTGTAATAATTCTCCTAACCCCTATCCCTTTCTCACTTTGTAACCAATAAATCTGAGTTCTTATTTGTTTCCCTCTTGTTTATTCCTCACCAAAATCCTATCATAACAAAGTGTTCTTCTTTACTCTGGAACTGGGACCAAGAGCTACATGTTAGTAATAGAGATTGCAGGTTGTATTAGTTGTGCCCAACAACAGAAAAGTTTCCCCTATAATTTCTCTCTGACAAGTTGTCTGATTATTTTATCATCTCTGAGTTGAGCTTCTGAATCTGCTACTATTGCTACTGCTCTCTCTGCCTAAATTCATGTCATGAGGGATTCCAACTCACATCATTGAATTATACTGCCAACTTCTTAAAAACTTCTTAGGTGTGAAAATATCTCTCCTGGACCTTTCCTTTGATCTTCTCCAAAACTACATTCATATATTATTTTAAATTTGTCTGGAGGAAAATGCTGAGACATTTCTAGAGGGTTGCTGCTTCTAATCCCCCATCTTGGCTTATCCCTTAAATTCATCACTCTATTATTTTTGAGTTGACAGGCCATGGAACTGAACTCTGTTTCCTAATTCCCATCATCACTCCCACAGGAATCCCTTGCAGAAGATGTTGAACTATATGGAAACAAAATTTTCTCTACTTCGGGTGGCAGCATCCTAACTTTGGTGTAGCAATGTTCATCAAAACAAATAAGAGAAAGGAACTTTTGATAGGAAATCTACATGTTTGTTAGCATATGTGGAGGTTGGACAGATGGTGACTAGATTCATAGGTTGGAAGGAAAAGGAAAAAAAAATTATAGTTTGGTCCTCTGCTGTTCTCTCACAATTCCCCATAAAGTCAATTAAGGTAGACATTAAGGCTGTTGAGAAATAAGTTCCCAAAATATGAGAGAAGACAGAGTCATGTTTGATCTCCAGTCCTTAAGGTGTACACAAAGAAATTGGAAGGAATCAGAAAGTGAGTGATTGGGGAAGATAAGGAGAAAAACTTAAACCAAGCAAAGACATCAGGAATAAAAACCTTATGCCAACTACTAGAGCATAAGCAGTCAAACAGGAAAACAAGAAGGAAGATCACCTCAATAATATTTAAATGAATCCCACTTTTCCAAAAACATGTTAGAAAAGTGAATTTAATTGATGTCTCACAAGAGATAAGACACTAAAAATTCCTAAGAGATCATATGAGTACCAATAGAAAAGAAGTTTCTAATTCAAGAGTGAAAAAAAGAAACATGAAATCAGAATTTATATTCATAACAGAAATAATTGCATAAATATATGAATTAAAAATGACTAATTTTACCACAAATATATATGGAAAAACTGATCAGATATATCAATTCAGAAAAGTAAGGAGTTTTATGAAACAAAAACAATAATTTTATCAGTAAACAAGCCCTCTATACAACAAAATTGTACTTATTATAACTTATAGAATAGCATAAGAAATGAAAACGTGAATTAATAGTTCAAAATACGATTCCCTATATCAGAACACAGAAATTAAATTTTAAAATCAACATAATCCACAGATCACATTGAAGGAAAATTACACCAAACAAAAACACATCATAAACTAAGAACTTGAAGAGAAATAGTTGTTGAAATTTAAAATAAAAATAGCTAATAGGAAAGAAAATGATCATGATAATACCAGGTAGTTGAGACACAACCTATGATAAATGATTCAGGAAGATTTCTTATAGATAATAATTCTTCTATTCATATATCTTCTGAAAGATGTCTTGTGTTTAATTGATTCACAAAAGAACAAAAGAGTAGGGAGACAAGATCTGCAAGGGAATAACATAGCAATGTTTTTAAAGAAGAAACTAACAATAGGGGCATTAGTGAATTTAATTCCTTAAAAAAACAAAGATGAAAAAAGAATAAAGAAAAATTCCATGAATTGGTAAATTAAAATTTAGATAGAAAGAGAACTGAATTCATGGTAGAAGTAAAGGAAAGAAATGATTCATTGGGGGAAAAGAACAGAAAATATAAAAAATAATATGTTTGAAGGGGAAAAAATAAGGGAAATTTACTTAAATAAAAAATTGAATGAGAACTATAAAAGGGAAATATTTAAACATCTGGATAAATGTGAAAATAAAAAATAGTGGAAATGTTGAGAAAATATTTGAGGATTCTTGAGCAGGAATGAGAATGAGGTTTCCTTACTTCATTTAAGTGAAAATAAATTAAATTTCAAAATACTATAGAGCGATAGATTTAAACTAGAAAATATACTAGAAAAAAAGGATCCAAACATGAATATGAATTTTATGTATATCATTTTTATATATGACCAACAATGTCCTACAAGAAGACATAATAGAAAATAACTTATTTTAAATAACCACTGAATAAAATACTCAGGAAATCAAAACACTATGAATATAATTAAAAATTATGTTTTTATACAAGTAAAGTCAGATAAAAATTATTTGAGAAATATTAAATGCTCATGGGTTTGCAGAACCAATATAATAAAAATAGCAATCCTACATAAACTTATTCAATTCTATCCCAATTAATTAAATAAAAAATTATTATATTGAAGTAGAAAATGTATCAAAATTATTTGTTAAAAGTCAATAATATTACAGGAATAATGAAAAACAAAGGAAGTTTATCAAGCAATATCAGATTTTGAACTTTATTATGAAACAGTAATTATCAAAACTATCTGGTACAGGCTTAGAAATTTAAAATGAGATCAGTGAAAAAGAAGAGACACTGAACAAACAGTTTTAAATGATTAAAATAATCCTTTGATTAAAATCAAGATCCAAACTTTGATATAAAGATTCATTATTTAGTAAAAAATGGTTGAGGAAACTAGAAAACATTTTGACTAAAACAAGGTACGTGTCAATATATTAAACCATGTGACAAGATGAAATCAAATGGATGTGTGAAGTAGCATAAAGGGAGATATTAGTAGTAAATTAGAAGAACAAGAAATATATAACCTATAAGATTTATGCATGAGAAGAAATTCAAGAATAAGCAAAGGAGAGAAAGCATTTTGAGATGTAAACAGATAAATTTAAATAAATTAAAATTTAAAAGGTTTTTTGTATTAATAAAATAAATGAAATTGAATAAAAAGAAAGCAATAAATTTGACAAACATATAGACAGTTTCTTGAAAATAAGTCTCATTTCTAAAATATATGGAGAACTTTGTCAAATGTATAAGAATATGTCTTTTCCCAATTAACAAATGGGAAATTCTTTTTAGATGAAAAAAAAACAAGTTTTTTGTAAGTATACCCAAAGTGCTCACCTCATTATTAATTAGATGAATGTAAATTAAAACAACATCTCAAAACTATTAGCTAAAATGATAAAAGGGCAAAATTACAAGTATTGTACAGGATGTAAAAATGAGAACCCTAATGTGTTATTGGTAGAACTGTGAATTTATGCAACCATTTTGGAGAGCCATCTGGAATTATGCTGAGTTAAAAATCTGTGCATACCTTTTGACTCAACAGTCCTACTATTAGCTTTACTTCCTAAGGTGATCAGGGAAATAGGTGGAAAAGACACCAAGTGTCCTAAAATATTTACAGCACCTCTCTTTGTGGTGGAAAAGAACTGGAAATGGAAGGGACACTCATCTATTGGGGAATTTGTAAAGAATTACAAATAGCTTAATTGTTGAAAATTCCAGAAAGACCTACATGAAATTAAGATGAATGAAAGAAGCAAAACCAAGGAAAAATTATATATAGCAATTGAATTTTTGTCTGAAAAGTGATTTTTATATGCATGCAGAAAAAAAATATGTAAATATAAATAAATGAGCCATAGATTTATAATACATACATCTTTTTGACAAATGATGACTTTGGTATTGGATGAAGAAGAGTAAGGGAGATAACTCAAACTTTTAAGATGACAAATAAAAATGAATTAAAAATAATTATTACATATTTAAAATAAGATATATTAAAGAATATAATTTATTTATATTATGTTGCATTATACTATATCAATTTTATCATATATTATATCATATTTTAATATATTACATATGATCATATCATATAAAGTCACCTGATATATTTTATACAATTGCACTTTCATATCATTTCACATTATAACATATTATATCACACCAAAGGGCAGATATTATATCTTATTACACTAAGTAATCATTAAGTCATCTCTATTATTTTGATCTTTTATTTTAAAGAAAAAGTGGCATGTTTGGAGTGGGGAAAGAACAAACTTTCAAACTGTTTCTTACAATAAGCACATCTAAAATGCAATTGCATACACA
Source organism: Monodelphis domestica (assembly GCF_027887165.1). NCBI lineage: Eukaryota > Metazoa > Chordata > Mammalia > Didelphimorphia > Didelphidae > Monodelphis > Monodelphis domestica. The sequence goes on from NC_077230.1 coordinate 452,124,961, forward strand.
TATTAAAAATGAAGACCTGGATGAAATCACTATGCATCAGGCAAATTTTAAAAGCAGTTGCTATCAGATGATAGGAAAATATCATCATAAAAGACGTTGAGCAAAGAAGCTACATTATCCTTAAAAAACCATGGTTAAGATAACAATATGAGTAATTGTCTAAGGACAAAATGCTTTTAATTCTAAATTCATTAAAGAAGAGATACTGCATTTAAATAAGAAATAAATGATAACATAATTATAGATGGAAACTTCAATATTCTTTCAATTTTGGAATGAATCTCACAGAAAAAGAACAAAATAAATAATGGATTGAAAAAACTCATTGCAAAAACTTGAAGAAATGGATAAGATCTTTATAAAACCTTTAGACAAAAATATGCACATTTTCCAGAAACACATGGAACTTCAAAAGTAGAGTGACCATGTATTAGGGCCATAGCTAACTGAAAATATAAAATATGAAAAGCCATCCACCACCTAATTTTTGACAGATGTGGAAGGACCAAAGATTTACATTACTGTAATACATTATACATTTTCAGCATTTTTTGATATATTGATAGATTTTGAAGATTTTTCCCTCTTTTCTTTATTTTCTCATTTAATTTCTTTAAAATTTGATCTTGTTTTATGGTATGGCTCTCTGAGAATGAGGCATCCATCTTTTTCCAACTCTCAGGTCCCATCAGGTAGTTGACACTGGGTATATGGTCCTCCCAGCCCATTTTTCTCATCTCTAGTATTATCCCACTAAACAATGAATATGTCCTTAAAAATCTACCCCATTTGTGTTCCCTCCTACTCTCCAAGTTTCTTTATTTAAGACAGGGAAAGGGAGTTTGTCTCTCTGTACATACTTACCAGTTTGATTGGAAATCTGCCCCTCTGGACAGAGGATACAGTCAAAGCAGCAGATGGGTTCTCCCTCACGGGCAGATTTCTGATAACTAGGGCCACAACTCTCACTGCACACTGAAAGGGGAATCTGAAAAGAAGGAAATTCTGTTAGGGGACTTGAAATTCAAATAGTCTATGAGGTGACAAGCAGTTTGGGAAATGGAGATGTTCTAAAGCTTTTGAATTTTGAAGAATTTCAAGAGCAGTAAACCATATTCCAGGTTTCTATGGATTCAATTGGACAATCAATAATCATTTATTAATTACTGAATGTGTAATAAAACCTTCCTTAAGTTTTGGAAAACAGATGAATGAAATGGTATTCTATCTTTAAAAAATACTCAAAAAGTCAATAGAAAAGCAATGATTTTACATTTAAATTCCATACATGTATACACACATATGTATGTACATATACATATACATGTAATCTAAGTATGGAAATCCAATATTTTTTTCTGGCTAAAAACTTATCTTGGAATGGTTCCGGCTAGGTACATCAGAACTAGGGATTTTTTGAAAGTACCTATTGTGGGTTATACAATCATTCAAATAAAATGTACATGGCAAGCATTCTCTATGCCAAGAAGAAATAATGAATCTCTAAGTATCTATTTCCATAGTAGCATATAAGTGTGGGTATTACTATGATGCTAGATATCTCTTGCCTCCACACAAACAATTTATTGATTTTTCCCCTTGTGTTACCTCACATTTCTTGTGGAAAGATAATATTTGGTGGTAAAAAATTTAGTGCTCTTTAATAAGCCCCTAGAAGGAAATCAAACTCCCATTAATAGACTTTTTCTGCCTATCCATTATGAATGTGAATTACTACTAACCTTTTTGTAATATTCATTCCACATTATGACATTTTCATTGATGGAAAAATCTTCACCATGAGGAGCTTGAGGAATAAACTCTCCCACTTTCATCATGTGTTCTGTACCATTAAGGAAGTTCACAAAATACTTAATATCATAGTTTGCCTCAGACAACTTTTTGCCATTCATGAATATCTGTTCACCAGCACTGTTGTTAAAATGGACGTCTCTAAGGAGAGAATTCAGCTAAAGGGGAAGAGAACTTGTAAGTGACCCACTCAAATTACTTTGAACTGTTAAGACTATCTTTTCCTCCCATTCTGCTATATGTGATGATCATAATATGAATCTCAATCTTACCAACCATATAGAAATTATGATTCTCTTAATAGACTACCACAAATCAGTTGAATTCATTTATTCTATCAATACATTCTATTGGTCCATTTTGAATGATGCCTCACCCAGTATCACTAATCATCCCCTCTTGTAAGGCTTCTAATTACTTTATTCGTCATCATCTTTTTAGGGTAGTAGAAAAGTTTTGGTTATTTGACTTTATTCCATTCCCAATTTTTCCTCTCGTATTGATGTTTTCAGCTCTTTAGCATTCTATGCTCTAAATTCATTTGGCCACTTGGCTGATGGACACTAATTTATTACCCAACCTCAGCACTACCATATTCACCCAATTAATCTCCTTTAGTCCAACTCACCTTCTTCTGGGGACAGCTAGAGGAAGTCCCACAAACTGTTATACCAATAGTTTATAAATATATATTGACAAACTGAATCTGGATAATCAAAGCAGTAATGAAATCCAGTAATTGATCTGTAATAAATTTGCCTTAATATTGTGGTGCTAAACAAGAATTCTGAGAATCCCTGGGATAGCAAATTGATCAACTCAGTCAATACATGAAGAAATTAATTCACTCTTCATTGAAAGAACCAATACTGAAGGTGAAGCTTAAGTATTTTGACAACAAAATTAGATGTCTAGACTCATTGTAAAAGACCAGTAGGTTTGGAAAGATTGAAGGCAAAAAGGATATTGCAAAGGACAAGATGAATAGACAATATCATGGAAGGAACCAACATGCATGGACAAACTTTGTGATACAATAGAATATGGAAGGCTCTGGAATTCTATGCCCTTTGGAGTCACAATAGTTCCACATGACAGAAAATTGAATAAACTACTTTTCATTTTCGTATTGTTCTTTTCCTATTTCCTTCAAAAACACCTCATCCACTCCAGTCATTTCAATGTCTCATGCTAAACACTACCAGTACTCCATCTCAAGCTATTGTACTATGTCCTTCTTTCCTTTATCATTCAAATTTCTATGGAATAATACCATTAGCAAACAGAATTAAAGTGTCTCCACTCATCACCACAAATTCTGCTCCTACAATTGAACACTTTTTAAGTGAATTGAAATATCATCGCAACACAGTAAATGCTGTCTCTGCAGTTAGCAGTGTCAGTGTTCTTATAATGATCATATGTGCTAAATAATCTTAGTATTCATCCTTCTTATCTCTCTGATATATTTCAAACTGTCACCATCTGTCTCCAATTGGATATTATTTCCCCAATAGATGTTTGGGACTTTAACCTCTCTTTGTACTAGGATTCTTCTGACTGCTCCATTTCCTTAGGTGATTCTTTAACTGTATGACATTCACTAATCATGGGCTTACTATATGGCTCAGATCTAAGATGTCTTGTTTTCTCTGTATATTCTGCCTCTTGGTAATTTGAATAAGTCTCAGAGCATCATTATCATTTGTGTGATGATGACACAAGTAAGTATCTATCCAGACTCTTTTTTGATTTCCCTCTTTCAATTTCTTATACCTCCAGCCTTTCTTACACATTCCTACCAAATTTATTTTCCTGAAACACACATTTGACTTTATCAGACTTTTCAGAAAAGAACTCCAGCTGATCCCTATTGCCTCTAGGTTAAGTAGCATCTATTATGTTTACATTTCATAAACCAGCCTCAAATTTCCCATCTCATTGTGCTTTACTCCTACTCTCACTTTTTGCAATTCTAACTAACTTTTCTTTCTCTTCCTTCCCTAATATATTCTACCACTCACCTCTTTGTCTTTGCCCTGGCCAGTCCATAACACCATGAATGTATGTCTCTTCTCTCCTCTGAGCCAAAAAATCCCTCTCCTATTTCAAGATATAACTTCAACTCTATTTCTCCACAAAGTCTTTTTTTCTGAATACTCTGAGCTGCTAGTGAACTCTGTCCCAAATTCTGTGTGTTTTACTGCTTTGTTTTTCTTTGTAGTACTTTACATTTCTCAAGCACATATCAGCTAGAATTTATATAGTTCTCTAAAAAATTTAAAGCATTGTATTTTTGTTATCTGTTTTCTTTGTGCCTAATAAGGGAGGTACTATGATTTTATTTCACAGATGTGGAAACTGAGGATGAACAATTTAAAGCATTGTATTTTTGTTATCTGTTTTCTTTGTGCCTAATAAGGGAGGTACTATGATTTTATTTCACAGATGTGGAAACTGAGGATGAGACATCAAATGATTTGTCCATGACTTGTGTGTCAGGAAATCAGGAATCCCTGACTGCCTTGAACATCCTATATCATTTATTTATTAGAAATGTGACCTTCTCAGAGTCCCCAAACTTTTTACACAGGGGGCCAGTTCACTGTCCCTCAGACCATTGGAGGGCCAGACTATGAAAAATAAGAAAACTATGAACACATCTGTATACTGCAGTCTTAGATAGCACAGGCTGCAGCACTGGCTGGGATGGGCCTGTCACACTTTTCACAGGATCATCACTGCCACCACTATACCAGGCAGCACTATACACAGTGCAGAATTCCCTTCCCCAGATAGCTGCTCACCATTGTAAAGATTAAAATTTAGGGGAGGCTGAGGAGACTGAGGCAGGTAGAAATTAGTTTCTCTCTGCAAGGAGTATTATATTTTTAGAGGTTTACTGAAGATTAAGGATTAAAGAAAATACATGATAAGGAAAACGTGCCTAGGCCAGAGAGGCCTAGACAAGACCTCACTTACATTATGGAAAGAGCCACGTCTGCCCCAAAACGGAAGTCCAAAAGAGCTCAAAAACCTTTGCAATCAGGTTAAATACCTTCTCGATCTGGGCCCATGTGAGAATTCAAAGCATCCTGGGGAAGTGGAGCAAGAACTTCTGGGGATTGAAGTCCAGAGTTCGAGTCTATATTTTATACCATGCTGACATCTTCCATTGTGCAAACACATAATTCTTTGCACAGCTCAGAACAAGGTGCCATTCAAAGGATTATGTCACTGGAAGTAGTACTGTATGTGAGCGACACAGCACTTTGAAGTGGTGCCACATACAGTGTGTCTCTCATGGACCACCAGGGAAAGAGATGCCCCTTCTGGAAGTGTAGTGGGGGCTGGAAAAATGGCCTCAGGGGGCCACATGTGACCAGTGGGTCATAGTTTGGGAACCCATGCCTTAGACCCTCTCTCCCTTTCCCATACTTTCTTAATTTTCCTTCACTTTTTGCCTTCACCTCTGTGTGTTTGTGATTTTGTCTGTTTTGATAATAAAAATACCCATAGTCACATATATTTGAAAAATGGATATGTGTGTCTGTATTATTTTCAATTTTCTGGATAAATTTATTCTTGGAATATTTTAATCATTCTTAGATTGCCTCCTTATTACCATAATAATTTTCAGACATCAAAACAGGAACTATATGAACACAACTACAAAACACTCTCCACACAACTAAAACTAGACTTGAGCAATTGGAAAAACATTAACTGCTCATGGATAGGACGAGCCAATATAATAAAAATGACCATCCTACCCAAACTTATTTATCTATTTAGTGCCATACCCATTGAACTCCCAAAAAAATTTCTTTACTGATTTAGAAAAAAACATAACAAAGTTCATTTGGAAGAACAAAAGATCAAGGATATCCAGGGAAATAATGGGAAAAAAACACAAATAATGGGGGCCTTGCAGTCCCAGACATTAAACTATATTACAAAGCAGCAGTCATCAAAACAATTTGGTACTAGCTAAGAAACAGAAAGGAAGATCAGTGGAATAGACTGGGGGAAAGTGACCTCAGCAAGACAGTATACGATAAACCCAAAGATCCCAGCTTTTGGGACAAAAATCCACTATTCGATAAAAACTGTTGGGAAAATTGGAAGACAGTGTGGGAGAGATTAGGAATTGATCAACACCTCACACCCTACACCAAGATAAATTCAAAATGGGTGAATGACTTAAACATAAAGAAGAAAACCATAAGTAAATTGGGTAAACACAGAATAGTATACATGTCAGACCTTTGGGAGGGGAAAGACCTTAAAACCAAGCAAGACATAGAAAGAATCACAAAATGTAAAATAAATAATTTTGACTACATCAAATTAAAAAGCTTTTGTACAAACAAAACCAATGTAACAAAAATCAGAAGGGAAACAACAAATTGGGAAAAAACCTTCATAGAAACCTCTGACAAAGGTTTAATTACTCAAATTTATAAATAGCTAAATCAATTGTACAAAAAACCAAGACATTCTCCAATTGATAAATGGGCAAGGGACATGGATAGGCAGTTTTCAGATAAAGAAATCAAAACTATTAATAAGCACATGAAGAAGTGTTCTAAATCTCTTATAATCAGAGAGATGCAAATAAAAACAACTCTGAGGTATCACCTCACACCTAGCAGATTGGCTAACATAACAGCAAAGGAAAGTAATGAATGCTGGAGGGGATGTGGCAAAGTAGGGACATGAATTCATTGCTGGTGGAGTTGTGAACTGATCCAACCATTCTGGAGGGCAATTTGGAACTATGCCCAAAGGGCGATAAAAGAATATCTACCCTTTGACCCAGCCATAGCACTGCTGGGTCTGTACCCCAAAGAGATAATGGAGAAAAACTTGTACAAGAATATTCATAGCTGTGCTCTTTGTGGTAGCCAAAAATTGGAAAACGAGGGGATGCCCTTCAATTGGGGAATGGCTGAACAAATTGTGGTATATGTTGGTGATGGAATACTATTGTGCTAAAAGGAATAATAAAGTGGAGGAATTCCATGGAAACTGGAACGACCTCCAGGAAGTGATGCAGAGTGAGAGGAGCAGAACCAGGAGAACATTGTACACAGAGACAGATACACTGTGGTATAATCGAACATAATGGACTTCTCCATTAGTGGCAGTGTAATGACCCTGAACAATTTGCAGGGATCTAGGAGAAAAAACACTATTCATAAGCAGAGGACAAACTGTGGGAGTAAAAACACTGATGAAAAGCAACTGCCTGACTACAGCGGTTGAGGGGACATGACAGAGGAGAGACTCTAAACGAACACTCTAATGCAAATACTAACAACATGGCAATGGGTTCGAATCAAGAACACATGTGATGATACCCAGTGGAATCACGCGTCGGCTATGGGGGGGGGGAGGAAAAGAATATGATCATTGTCTTTAATGAATAATGTTTGGAAATGATCAAATAAAATATTATAAAAGAAAAAAAAGAAAAAAATAATTTTCAGACATCGATTAATCCTGAATGGTTCCTTGGTACTTCATGTTAGTCACTTGATATCTGCCATTTTTTAGGAAGTGATTTTTAGAGTTCATTATTTATACTTTTTCTCTGATAGATATGGGCAATTTCTATTTCTGATTTAAGTTTGGTGTCCAAGATATACATATATATGTCTATTGATATGTAATATATGTCTGGGGATCGGTAAACATATATTCAAATACACACATACATATATAAATACATATGTTTATTTGTGTGTTCTATAAACACAATTATGTCTGATTGCTCAACAATAGTCCTATTGTAGAAGTCACTTTCGATTTTAATTGGATTTCTTTGATCTTACTTTGAGGCAACTACATGGCATAGTGCATAAAGTGCCAGGTGAGGAAGAACAGGGTTCAAATCTGGATTTACATACTTCCTAGCTGTGTTAGCCTGGGAATGTCACTTAAATTTGTTTTCCTCAGTTTCTTCAACTGTCAAATGAGCTGCAGAAGGCAATGCCGATCAACTAGAGTATATTCATCATAAAAATTCCAAACGGTTTCACAAAAGTTCAGATTTGACTAAATGATAACTATGACATTTCTTTACTCTAATTTGAGCCTCAGAATGTGGGTGAAGTAGATTTATGGGAGTGGTATGATTTGCTTCTTACTCCTAAGATGGAAGCCCTTTTCAGTTTAGACATGGACCTTAATATTCACTTGAAAAATACACTTTAAATCTCCACCTAGATAATAACCCAAAGAGAATGGTCTGTAATTTTCAAAACTGTTCTTCTATGTCAAAAAGGAATAGTATTTGCCCTTCCCCCATGCTGATTCATCTTTTATTCTCTTTAATATTCCATATCTCACAGACAGCAGCTCAGCTATCCATGATCTTTTTCAGCTTAACTTTCTTAGTGAATTGTCCTCATACCCACCTTGTGAAGTATGTAACAAAGAGGAGCTCTCCATGTTTTGCAGTTGTGATAGCTGGTGCAGAAAATTATCCAGTAAATAACAATAATGTTGATGATTTTGATGATAACAATAACTGGTTAATCTCAATAATAGCAAATCTAATTTTCCCAATAGAATTATAGAATTTGAGGGAAAGAAGGGGATTCATGGAAGATCAAGAACAACCACAAATCAAAGTAATCCTCACTATAAAATTTTAAAATAAATAATTGCCCAATTTCTACTTGAAGACTTATGATGAAAGAAATCTCATCATCTTATGAGGAATCTCACTAAATTTCTGTCCATATCTAATTTTTTGAAAGTTCTTCCTGCTAATGTTATGCATTCATTCTTTTTTAATTTATTGTTTGATGCTCAATATCAAACTCATTTTAGCCTTTCAACTTTAAACCATGGACCTTCACATTTCCATCCTGGGTCAAATAGAACAATTTCAAACCCTACATAATGTTATAATTGTTCAAATACTTGAAGAAAGTCACCAGGCATCTACCTGTGTAACTTTTCCCCCAACTCCAAGCTAAAATTGCTCAGTCCATTCATCTGAACCTCATGAGTCATGAAATCAAGAGTATTCATTTCTCAGGTTATACTCTGGATACCTATATATCTATCTTTCCTTATGGTTCCCAAAACCAAACATAATACATTAGTCTTAGCCTACTGACAACACAGAAGTAGATAGAGGACAAGATTAGCCCCTTGGGTGGATGCTACCCTCTCTGTAACCTGTATCTTCCCAGGTCTGTTACATATCCTAATCCCATCAGCTAAAAGTTGTATAAGTAGTGTTAGAAAATTCTTTGTCAGGGATCTTTTTGTGCCTAGAATCTCTTTGAAAGTCGGGTCAAACCTATGAATCCCTTCTCATTGTACATATTGTGGATGAGGAATTACTATGTCTTGTGTCTTCACATATTGAAAATTATCAAATTTTGGGTAAACAGCTGAGTCTGAGGAGGAACAGAATAAAGTCCTTTAAATATGTGAATTATGGTCAGGTTCCCCTTAAACTCCTGTTTCTGTATGGCAAAAATCTTCTGAGAGAGTCACAAGTGACATCATCAAAGTTGAAGAATATAGATGATCTCTAGGGGAAAATAGTTGAAAAGTTTCTTACTTGAGTGACTCATTAACCCCCTGATTCCAAGAGAAAGCAACTCTTTTTAATAGCTAATGAATCAGATATAAGTTTGGCAATGTGGACTCTGTCTTCATAAATGGAAACTTACCTTCCAGGGATACATAACAAGACTGTCTTCATCTCTAAGTTCTGACTTAGTTAAGAGTAATTGATGTAGAGCCCAGGCCACCGCATGCACAGCATTGTAGATGTTGTAACTCTGACTAGACATCGACATGTCAAAAAATCGTAAAGGCAGAATCTCTAAGGAAGCATTTTGTGAACAATCTTGCTTTGGTTTGTTGTGTTCATGTGGACATCTAAAAACTGAGTCCCAAAATCTTTGAAGAAAAATATTTTCTGGGTATTTGCTAGGTTTAACTGTTCTTTGAAAAGCTTTGAAATTTGGAATCTCTTTTGTCTGACCTGAAAATGTCAGAACTCTATTGAAACTATTGGGTGGACTGTCATGGGGTCTTATGGTAAAATCCCAGTGGCAGGTGGTAATCCACACTTTTGATAATATGAAGTAAGGCACTGATGCATATTGCAGAGTCCTTAGTGAATTGGCATCTCCATAAATAACAATAACATTGGCAGAGTAACTGTCAATTCTTAACATGATATCAGTATGGGAATTAATAGTGTATTTCTCAGAGGTAGGAATCTTCTCTGTAAAGGTCACACAGACACCCTTCCTGGTCATCTCTTCTCTTATATTCCAGAGGAATGTTTCTCCCCTTGTATCATCGGAGATAACCAGTCCCACCCATGTCCAGTTGAAATGTACCATTAATTGTACCATTCCCAGGGTAAGAGTGGATTCCTTGGGTGCCAGTTGATAAATATCTGGAAAATGGGCCTTGTCACTCAGTATGGGATCATATGGCCCATAGCTGATCTGAAAAGGAAAGAAAAATGATCCCTATTGAGACGGAAGTTTGGATCAGAGGAAGCCATAAGACAGAACAAGTCTTTCCATTTTTACATGTTTTTACTTTTTCTTTTTGCATAAGCCAAGCAGAATTCCTAGAATTTGACTCTCCCCTTTTTTTTCCTGTCATTGTCTCCCTCTCCATTTTTAAAGGGTTAGTCTATCTCTAAGGAAGGAATTGACATCTATAACCAGGTGCCACTTTCTCCAGGAAACCTACCTTCATGCACCCAACCACTGGATTGTTTTCTTTCCTTAATCCATAAGCTTTTTCAAGAAAACATTTTTTAACATCTCACATTTACCTCAGTTTCATCTAATATTCTCTAATTTTTTTAAGTTTCTCAGATGATGTAAGATAGTTAGAATTGGAGATTGTTTTTTTTTAACTTGTTTTCTCCAGCATCACATGTGCATGCTCTATTATAAATGACAATATATTCAATGTGAAAAGAACTTTACAGTTGGTTTTGGAAGAATGCATTGGTGTGTGTGTGTGCATGTGTTTGTGTGTATATTAGAGTTATGTTACATTACAGTGAATTATATAGGTTTATATCTCTATTGATAAATAATTCTATCATACATAATTTATATAAATATATAAATATAAACAAATGTAATGCATTATAATATAACATAATGTAAAAACAATAGCTTGATCTAATTAAGTAAAAATCAATAAGATTTTATGTAATTACTTTCATACTGAATTCATAGTGATCGATAATGGATAAAACTATACAAATATACACTCCAGTGTATATATAAATCATTTTCAGGTAATGTAATTATTACATATAATGTAGTGATTTGCAAATTGATAATTAGGTAGGTAGGTAGATAGATAGATAGATTGATTGATCAATAGATAGATAGAAAGATCAAAATATTCTGGCAGGAATAATTCTTGTTGAAAGGGCAATTTTGATCATGTATTTCACTTTTACCCCTATATCTTCCTTGTACTCATCTTGAGCTCTAAGAATAAATTCATGAGGCAGAATTCGCCATTGTTTGCAGTATCATATACCTAGCTTGATATCTGTGGTGCTATCCCTTCATCTGTTTCCATTCTCCTAACAATTTGGATAGTTTGAATCATGGCTCTTACCTGTGGATATTTGTAGAGCTCAAGAAGGGTAGCCATTTGGACTGACAATTCAGAAGTGGCTCCTCCAATGACAGCCACAGACTTGCCCTGCTTCTGACAGTGATAATTTGGAACAGGCAGTCCCTGTCCTGACAGCCACATTAAGGAGCTCTCCAAGGTGCTGACATCACTTGGGTAGGTGTTATAGATGTGGAATCCTAGGGTAACATTGGGTAACATCTTGGGGTCCTTGTTGATTTCCTCTATAGCAAACATTAAGGCCAGGACCTGGCTGAAGTGTTTTTCTTGCAACCTCAATTGATAGCAAAAGCATCAGTAATTAGGATATACACCTGGCCCCAAAACTGTTACTTCTTTTACAAAGAGGATTCCTAAGGGTTATATACTAATTTTGAACTATATAGTTCATATCGCTTTCTCAGCATGAAATTCCAAGCAAACTCTCAAGTCCTTCTTTAAACACCATTACGCCCTCTTCTAGTAATGCATAGCATCTGTCTCTATCAGACTCTCTCCGTATGTCTCTGTGTCTCTGTGTCTCTGTTTCTGTCTCTCTGTATGTCTTTCTGGCTCTGGCTCTCTCTGTGTCTCTGTCTGTCTGTCTGTCTGTCTGTCTGTCTGTCTGTCTGTCTCTCCCTCCCCCTACGTCTGTCTCCCCCTCTCTCTCTCTCAATACTGTGTATTGGCTCCAAGGCAGAAGAGTGGTAAGGGCTAGGCAATGGGGGTCAAGTGACTTGCCCAGGGTCACATTTCTTAAAGGGGAATTTCAGAATGCTTTTTCCTCACCAGGAAGAAGAAACACTTCTGACAATTAAGTCCATACCACTGAAGTAGAGGATGACAAAGTAAAAGCTGAAGTAGAGGTACTGGGTTAGTCTTTGAAGACTGATAGGAAGTGCTGCTTCCTATGCCTGAGAAATACACTGTGAGTTCATGTCATGATATCATGCCAAGGATTGATGGATCTTCTGCTAATGTTATGAAGATAACATTTCACTAATGATTCCAATATGGGCAAAATCCTCACTTAATATTTAAAAAAAATTATAAAATGCCACCAATCACACTGATAAATTTATATGTAACTGAATTAAAGAGAAGAGAGATATAGATCTAATAAACCCAGAAAAGAACAAAATAGAATTGTAACAAAATTGGAGTGAATTATAAAAAGGATGATTGGAACTGAGTATTCAGAGAAGCTAAATGGCATAGAGCTTAAAGCACTCAACTTTTACTCAAGAGGATTGGAATAAAGGCTCAGAAACAAACTTTGAGAAATTAGGCATGTTAATAAACTACTTTCTGACTCAGTTAATTCACCTGGGTAATGAGAGTGTTGATAGTAGCTTTTGAAGGGGAAGTTATGTGAATTAATTAGAAAAACTGGTCCTATTAGATTATGAGAGAATTCTTCCAGATATTCTTAAAAATGTAAAATAATGACAAGTTATATTTATCAAATATGCTCCTCCATATAAAGAATACAGAGATGAAAGAGAGATAAACATAGACAAAGACAGAAAGAGATAGAAGGCTCCACTGAGAATCAGGAAAAGCTGAGCTAAAAGGTTCCTTTGAAAAATGCAAATGGTTTAATCATTAGTAATTCATTTAAGCTCAAAGTAAACTAAATAGCACTTTAAGAGAATACCTTCCTATTAAGTTACCAAGAAACATCATATCCATGTAAATAGTTTCATTTCATTATGACCTACATTATTATATACATTAATAGCTACATATTCATAAACATATAAAGTAAGGTAACATGACTACCGTCTATTTCTACATAACTCAGTGCTACAGTCCTATGAGCTGATACACACATGCACACACAAACACGCCTGTGTTTCTTTATATTTATATTATAGACCTTATGGTCTATGAAGCCTCTACAATAGGTGATTTAATGATTTAATGAAATCATGGTCAGAATTTCTTTGAGTCAAATGGAGTATCTTAATATTCCTGATTTAATGACTATGGGTAATTGATTTCATGTTTCAGGATGCCTGATTTTTTATCTTTAAAATACTGAAAAGCATATTTGTATTTCCTTCCTCACAGGGCCACTATGGGTTTGAAATGAAAATATATGATATAAATTCAGAGTCTCTGACAAGCACTTAATTTGTCCCAAAATCTCAGCTGTTAGGAATGGGTGGATGGGCAAGGAAGAGAGCTTTGATTTCATAACTGAGGGAGCTGCCAAATCTTCCTTTTGTCAGAACCTCTACAGAAATGGACCCAAAATTGGGATAACCCTGGTTAGATCAAACCATATGTCAGACTGCATCTATGCAGGTGGAGGAAAGTGGTTTCTTTTACGGGGCTTTAAAGGGAAACTGACAGAGGCATTAACAACATAGAAGGTAGAAGATTGGACAATGAATTGATACTCTGTCCAAGCAAATAATTTAAAAGTGACTCTTTAGTCATGCCCTCAAATAATACATTCTTTTTTTTAAATGAAAATAAAAAGAAAAACTTACCTTTCAGTATCTAGGAGTCTATTAGGATGAATACGAAAATATTTCCAATTTTGTAGTATGGTCATTTCATAGATAAATAAAGGGAAGAATCCCCCCAAAACGAAGTCCCCATCCCTGTAGCCTGTGGGACCCAACTTTATTTTTAGGAAACAACGAGGAGTTTCCAGATGACCAACTGACCAAGAAAGCTCTGGTACCAGCAAGAAGAAATGAACTGAGAGTCTCAGGAATACCTCTATCCAACTTGTAGGCAATTTCAACATAATGGTCAGATGATGTGATGTGGGTCTGACTTTGTTCCAGTAGAACAAGGCTTTTGAAAACCTTTTTGAATATGAAATTATTTTATAAAAAATTTCTTTCCAGTTTAAATTCTGAGTTCTTCTTTATCTCCTGATGATACCTGTGAAGAGAAAGGGGAAATCATTAGGATCTTTGCTCAAAATGAGGGTAATGAGAGAAGGAACAGGGGATATTATACATCATGATTTTATATTGCTTAATTATCACGTTAGGCATATTTGTTAAGAGAGAGGCAAGGATCCTTATAATTTTGACCTGTTCATCCTCATATGCAATTAGAGAGCCAAATCAATGGGTGCTCTGGGATCATTCCTCTTTGGGACTCTACACCTGCGTTCCTATGTCTGAGTAACAAACATATTTTTGCTTGATCTCATTCCCTGTCCATGTATTCTCAGCAGACTACACTGGGATGAATGGAAGGGATCCCATGAATTCAAATCTTTAATATATCCCAGCATGTGTGACTAGGTCAACAATCAGGTTTCCTACAATGATTCTGGAATGGACAGACATTACATCATGCAGAAATCTGTGTGTGATGACAAAGTCATTAATGTCAAAGATCAGGAAGGAGTGGAAGGTCCGTCCAACTCCTTCTTACTACATTGCTTCTACAGGAGGCATTGAAGTCCTCCAAATCCCAGTTCTGAGTATTCCCTTATCAAATCCTATCCCCTAATTTGAGTATGATACAGAGTTTTCTCCAGTTATACACATCATATACAGGCTTTTCCAAATGTCCCCTTCCTGAAAAGAAAGCAAACTTCCTGACTCTTTGTATGAGAACTTCTCACAATTCTTAGTGATCACAGACAATCTCACAGAAATTCATCTTGCAAGGAATTAACTGAGTTTCATCTTTAAACAATTAGCAGTCTCTCTGTCCAGTGCTTCAGCCTTGCCCAAGTGATCATGCAATCTTATTCAGTGACTGTGCTAAATAAAGTCATCTTTGATAAACCATAGCATCTGAACAATTTTGCAATTAAAAATCCTTCTGAAATTTAGGGATCGAGAATGGCAGGTCATAGTCCTTTGAGTAACCTGAATAAAGGAAAGAATAAGGCATACAAAGATCCTTCTTGGAATGGAGACCTCATTATATTTTGTAGATTTTATTTGGGATACGCCCAAGTTTTTACTTGAGAAAGGATAACCTCAGTCACTGCTTTTAGATACAATACCTTTTGATAGAGTGTCCATGAATTCGCAGGTGTATCTCTTGCCACCTGTTCCACTTACATGTTTGCTTTTCTTTGAAGCGAAATCAAGGAATACAGATTTCAGATTACAAATTACAAAATAGAGATTACAAAGCATAGAGATTGAAGACAGGAAATGATTCTGCAAAAGTACTTGAAAGTAGCTTATTGCTGCCTTTCTATGTCAGAAGTGAGAGTAATTAGACTCATGAGAATAGAAAATCACTGAAGTTTGTTTTTTTTATCAACTATATACTATGTTCCAAGTACTGTGTGAAATTCTGGGGGAATTAAAAAGGGGGAACGATTGTCATTGGCCTCTAGGAACTCAAGAATATCTCATATGTTTGTAATTATTTAAGTTTATAATAAAAGAGAACTTTCTAAGTCAATTCATACTCACATAATGCTCCATTTTCTGAAAATGAAACATAGTCTGAAAAGTTAATTCATTCATCCAGAGTAACTAACATCTAATAACATCTAATAAGTAATATCTTCTCTGATTTTAGATATCTCAAATGAAGATATGCCAATACTGAAAAGTAACAAATGAAGTCATTGATAGGCATGTTTCCCTCATCTTCATCACCTCTTTCTATCTGTTCTTGTATTCCTCTTACCCACCCAGAATTATTTTAATTTTTTGTTGTGTGAATGAATGATCATCTTCTCTAAAATTATCTTGAGACCTTGAGTAAGGCTTAACCCAAGATTGTTTAAATTATTCCCAATCATCAAATTTCAGGTCATAGAAGATTCTGAAGGTATTGGTCCAATAATCTATATTAAATGCCATCTTAGTATCTATTTATTCCTAAAAGATATAAAAATGGCAATATCACAAGTAATCAAATTAATTTCAAAAATGGGATTAGTTCTTTTAAAAGATATATACATATTTGTATGTGAATATAGTTGTTCTCAGGTTTAAAAATATAAACTCATTTTCAAATAAATTAAGCACTCACTAACTATTAATTTATTAACTAATCATTTAGTTTACTATACCATCATTGCTAAAATGAAGTAAGCACTCAATCACTACACTTTTTATTACCATTTTGTGCCTTCAATATTAATGGATATTTTTGACAAAATGTGGCAATAGTGGTAGTCTCTCGATGACCGAGAATGACTATTGTCTTTGCGTAGTTTCATCTATGGTGTACCCTCATATTTCATAGTTAAATATGAGATTATATCAAAGGCAGAAAAAAATGGTGATATCAACCAGGAGCTGCCTAAGCTCTCCCAAGTTTATGTCAAAACCACTATTTCAAAAATCTTCCACATAAATACTGGAGCAGTAGGACAAGCAAAAGTTCAGGGAGAAACAATCCCCTCACCCCCATTGACAAATAAAGTCAACAGAAAAAGTTTCTCTCACTGAATTTAGAGAGTAACATAGTCTTTGACAGGTGGGATCCAGGTCATCCTAGGACCCAACCCTCCAAAACTCCCAGTGCAAATGTACAGGTAGCCAGGCCCTAGCCTACTAATCTGCATATTACAGACATAGAGAGCTAGGCCCCTGTCTCCCCTAGAATAGACCCTAACCAAGGCAGCCAGATATGCACATAGGAAGAAATTTGAGACAATGATCCCTCCATTACAGGAACCTAACTATAGCATAAAGTTGAAGTTCATGAAAAAGGCAACAAAAAGGAGGAAAAATCAGGAAAAAAAAATTCCTGACCCTTAAAAGGAACTGTGGTAACAGGGAAGCTCAAAACAAAAAGTCAGAAGAGGAAAATGTCAAAATGGCTCCATGTAAAGCTTTGTGAAGATTAAATTTAACTCTCCCCTGTGTAGTAGATATTGCTAATAGGGGAATTATGGCAATGGGGAAATATCAGAGATGTAATACCAGGAAGCAAGCCAGGGAAAAGACTGGATCTTGAGCCCCTCTTCTGACACTACTTCCTGTTCCCTTTCAACTGTCTTAGAAATATTCTCCTCATTGATGGTAAGTTTGAAGATTTCCCCTAATAACCATATCCCACAATCAAATCCTTCAACTAAGATTCTTTTATTCTTTGAGTAGAGGAGGGAAGGAGAGGGGAGGGGTGAAAGGAAATTAGGTTTCCCTAAATTTTCTAAGTTATCCTGTTGATTGAAGATTTCAAGATATATTCAAGTTCAGGGAACAAAACTATCTTTTCCTAATGAGAGACACTGACAGCAATGCTGACAGGTTTTCTCTGGGCTAAAACCCAAATGTCCTTTTCAGCTCACAGTCTTATGGATAAGGTAAATGGCTAGAGAGCCATATAGTCTATATTCCACCGTCTGGTCAAACAGCCAGAGAGGGAATTCCTCTCAGCCAGCTAAAGCTTCTTAACTGCTTTTTCCCAAGGTTCCAGGGGAACGGTCTCCCCATCTCAGTTGATTGACATTTCACAAAGTTCTGAGCTCCTTGCTTTTCTACAGATCCATTTGTCACTTTTCAAATATATTCATTTACCCTTGATTATAACAATGAAATTAATTAACTCTCCCTGGATTGTGAAGATTAAATTGTAACCCCTGCCTATTTTTTAGGTTTAATCACAAAAGGTGTGAACACCCCTTTTCACACATTAAGTGGGAGGTCTGTGACCCCCACCCATGAAAAATAGTGGGTGACAAATCAAAATCAACTGACTGCCCCATGGCAGTCCTAAAAGCAAAAAGTATCAAAGTATCAACTGTGATTGGTAGAGGTAAATATTAGGGGAAGTGACTCAAAAGAAAGTGCCTTTAAAAGGGAGTGAAAATAGCCAGAGTGCAGTTCGACTTGGAACTCTCATTTGGAGTGGAACCTCTTGTGTGAGAAAGTTCTTCTCGGAACTCTACTGGGGGTTCAAGTGGAGGCTGATGAAGAATCTGCTGCCTGGACTGACACATGGTGAGTTAAAAGCTGACTCTTTATAACTGCTGTTTGTTTGTTTATTTTTTTCTGAAGAGACCAACCTCAGGAAAGACATGTTCTTGAGGGGCTTCCCTGGGTCCTCAGCTTTGCAGAGACCAGCTATAAGTAAGTGTCCCTGCCCAGAAGGGGGTGGGGGGAACTGATATTAAGTCACTTTGTGCTTAGTCTAGATATCTTACCCTATCCTCTCTTTGACTTCCTTCTTCATTCTTCTCTATATCTTGTAAATAAATTGTAAAATAAATCTCTTTGGAATTTAATTAAATTCCTGGCAATCATTATTATTTTTAGGCAATGGGAGTTAAGTGACTTGCCCAGGGTCACACAGCTGGGAAGTGTCTGAGGCCAGATTTGAGCCTAGGACCTGCCTCTAGGTCCAGCCATCCAGCTGCTCCCCCCCCCTCCTTGGCTATTCTTAAATAATCAAGTCCAACCCTTTTAAAAATAACCCCTTCCCCCCTTACAGCTTCAAAAAAATGTGAAATAGTGCCTTACCCCAAAACACCCCCTGAAGGAACACAAAAAGGATTTTAAAAAATTAAATCAAAGAACTAAAAAAATAGTTAAAATTAGAGTGACACAAGAAAATCATGAAAAATCAACTGCTTAATAACCAAATTAATCAATTATTTATTTTGTTCTCCAGAAAACCATTTCACTATATTTTTCAGTAGATCGATGCCTTTATTGATTTTAGTTTTTATTAGTTTTTAAATTAATTTTCAGGATCTTCAGTTTGGTGCATTATTGATGTTTTTTTATTTCTTTTTTGAGGGTTTTTTTCCTTACATGCCAAATTCATTGATCTATTCTTTTTCTTTTTATGTCGATGCAAGCATTTAGAGATAGAATCTAACCCTAAGTCCTTATTTAGGTGTGTCTCATAAATCTTCATATGTTATTTTATTGTTTTCCCTTTTAATGCAGATATTTATTTATTTTAAAATTTGTTCACTGATCTACGCAGTTTTTTTTTTTAGGATCAGAAATTTAGTTTCTAATTAATTTTCAATATTTCTATAGCCCTTTATTAAATGTTATATTTATTGCATGATGGTATTTGTTTACATGCTTACCTTCTGACTTAGAACTGATATTGAAATAGGCTCAGAGAGAAGAGCCAGATTCATTGGATTATAAAATCCTATTTTACCCTATAGAGAAGTAAAAGGGGAATAAGAAAGGGATTGGTGGGAAGAGGAGTAATATAAGGGGGGAGGAAGTGGAGGAGTGATTAGAAGGAAAACACTGGTGTGGAAGGGAATTGTGAAAGGAGAAAGGGCAGGATTAAAAGAGAAAAACAAGATGGAGGGAAATACACAACCGGTAGTCATGACTATGAATGTAAATGAGATGAACTCAGTCATAAGATGGAAGTAGATATCAGAGTGGATTAAAAACCAGAATCCAACCATGTTTATAAGAAATACCTTTGAGGCAGGGAGACAAACACATTTGCACATACACATACAGAGTAAATGTTAGGGGCTGGAGAAGAATCTATTGGGCTTCAACCGAGATAAAAAACAAACAGCCAGGAGTAGCAATCATGATCTCAGACAAAGCTAAAGCAAACACAAAGATGACTCAAAGAGATAAGGAAGTCAAAAATATTTTGAGAAATGGCAGTATAGGCAAAGGAGTAATATAAAAACTTAACATATATCATGGAAACAACCACTCATTTCATTAAAGAGAATAACAATGAGATGATACAGTCAAAATTTTGGGGATACAGTCAAAGCATTACTATGGGGAATATTTATATCCCTGATTTTTATATCAGTAAAATAGAGGAAAAGCAGACTAAGGGATTTATACATAATGAATAACTTTGAAACATGTTTTGTGTGATAGTACATGCTTAACCTAGATTGAATTGTTTTCCAGCTCTGAGTGTGGGGAGGAAAGAAGTTGGGAGAGAACTTAGATCATATCACTTTAGAAAATTTATTTGGAAATGTATCAGCAAAATAATAGAATAAAAAAAGAACCAATATTGAGAATCAATTACAACAAAAAAAGCAGTAAAAACTAAGCAACTGGAGTTAGTGACTTGCCCATGGTCTCATCTCTAGGAAGTATCTGAGATAAGATTTGAACCCAGGACCTCTTATCTCTAAGACTGCCTTTCCACAAAGTAACTCAACCAGTTGGTCTTTGCATTGTAGTCTTAAAAGCAGGCATTTAATATTTCTGCTTTTCTGCATTTGGTCATGAGTCTTTTATGCCTCTTATATAGTCAGTTTTTGTGAGACTTCCATCTACCACTAAAGAAAAGTTATAATCATTTCTTTTCCCATTCAGTTTTCTCCAGAGATCCACAATATGTTTTCTAAAATTATTTTCAACACCTTAGTGTATTTCTTATTTATTTTTGTTAAATTTCTCTAGATCTGGGAGGGGAAGGTCAGGGTTACCCATTAGGACAATTTTGCACTCTATTTCCTTCTGTAGCTCATTGAACTTCCCTTTTAGGAATTTTGATGCTATGTCATTTTGTGCATATATGTTTAGTATTGATACTGCTTCATTGTCTATGATACCTATTATCAAGATGTAGTTTCTCTTCTTCTCAATTTAATTTAATCTATATTTTTTTCTTCTGCTTTGTCTAAAATCATGATTACTAACCTTGTTTTGTGTGTGTGTGTCTGTGTTTTACCTTGCTAAAGCATGACAGATTAAGCTCCAACCCCTTGTTTTTCTCCATATCTCCCAGTTTTAAATTTGTTTTTTTGTAGAAAACTTACTATTGGATTCTGGTTTTTCATTTACTTTTCTATTTACTTCCATTTTATGGGTGAGTTCATCCCATTCCCATTCACCATTATGATTACTAACTGTGGAGTTCCCTCCATCTTAATTTCCTTCTGTTTGTCCTTAAGTAGGCAATGAAGAAACTAAACTATCACTCTTTGCAGATGATATGATGGTATACTTAATCCTAGAAAAACAGCTAAAAGGCTAGTAGAAATAATTGACAACTTTAGCAAAGTTTCAGGGTACAAAATAAGCACACATAAATCATCAGGATTTCTAGATATTTCCAGCAAAACTCAGCAGCAGTAGTTAGAAAAAGAAAATCCAATTAAATCACTCTGTATAATATAAAATATTTAGGAATCTATCTACCAAGACAAACACAGGAATTATATGATCAAAACTACAAAACATTCATCACATAATTAAAACTGGATTTAAATAATTGGAAAAACATTAATTACTCATGGCTAGGATGAGCTAATATAATAATAATGATGACAATTCTACCTAAATTAATTTACTTATTCAGCGTTATACCTATCAAACTACCAAAATAACTTTTTTATAGAATTAGAAAAAATTATAACAAAGTTCATCTGGAAGAACAAAAGATCAAGAATATCAAGGGAAAAATGAAAAAAAAAGTGAAGATAGGGGCCTAGCAATACCAGACCTTAACCTGTACTATAAAGTAGTGCTCATCGAAATAATATGGTATTGGCTAAGAGACAAAAGGATAGATAAATGGAATAGAATAGGGCTAAATGACCTCAGCAAGATAGTGTTCAATAAACCCAAAGATCTCAGCTTTGGGGACAAGCATTATTTGACAAAAACTGTTGGGGAAATTAGAAAAAATATGGGGAAAATCAGGCTGAAATCAACATCTCACACCCGATTCCAAGATAAATTCAAAATGGGTAAATGAGTTAAATATAAAGAGTGAAATCACAAAAAAATAGGTGAAGATAGAATATTATACCTGTCAGATTAGTGGGAAAGGGAGGAATTTAAGACTAAGCAAGAGATGGAGAACATTAGGAAATGTAAAATGAATGGTTTGGGTTACATCAAATTAAAAAGGTTTTGTACAAACAAAACTAATACAACCAAAATTAAAAGGAAAGGAACAAATTGGGAAAAAATATTTATAACAAAACTCTCTGACCAAGGTTTAATTTCCCAAATGTATGCAGAATGAAGTCAAATGTACAAAAAAACCAAGCCATTACTCATTTGAGAAATGGTCAAGGGATATGAATAGGCAGTTTTCACATGATGAAATCAAAACTATCAATAAGCACATGAAAAAGTGTTCTAAATCCATCCTAATTTGAGAAATACAAATAAAAACAACCACCTTACACCTAGCAGATTAGCATAAGTGTTGGAGGGGATGTGGTAAAATTGGGACACTAATACACTGCTGGTGGAATTGTGAATTAATCCAAACATTCTGGAGGGCATTTTGGGATTATGCCCAAAGGGCTTTAAAAGACTGTCTGCCCTTTGATCCAACCATACAACTGCTTGGTTTGTCATCCCAAGAAATAATAAGGAAAAATGTTTGTACAAAAATATTTATAGGTGCACTCTTTGTGGTGGCAAAAAATTGGAAAATGATTGGGGAATGGCTAAACAAATTGTGGTATCTGATGGTAATGGAATATTATTGTGCTGAAAGGAATAATTAACTAGAGGAATTCCATGGGAACTGGAACGACCTCCATGAACTGATACAGAGTGAAAGGAGCAGAAACAAGAGAACATTATGCACAGAGACTAATACATAGTATCACAATCAAATGTAATAGACTTTTCTACTAGTAGCAATGCAATGATCCAGGAAAATACAGAGAAACTTATGAGAAATAACACTATCCACACCCAGAGAAAGATCTGTGGAAGTAGAAATGCAGAAGAAAAACATATGATCGATCACATGGTTTGATGGGGCTATTATTGAGGTTTTAGTGTTACAAGATCTCTCAACTGCAAATATGAATAATATGTAAATAGGTTTTGAAAAATGATTTAACACATGCTTAACACAATGGAATTGCTTGTCAGTTGTGGGAGGAGGGAGGGACTCATGAATTATGTAACCAGGGGAAAATATTCTAAATAAATAAATAAATTATAACTAAAATCAAACAAACAAAAAATTCTATTTTCCTATGCCAGAAAATGTACTGAATTTGAAATACTGTATTTTTTATATTTTCCTTAGATATGGATCAGTGCATCATGTGTCCTGAAGATGAATATCCAAACAAGGAGAGAAATTTCTGCCTCCAGAAAATGGTGACCTTTTTGGCCTATGAGGACCCCATGGGCATGACTCTGGCCTGCACAGCTCTGGTCTTCTGTCTCCTGACACTTCTGATCCTTGGCCTCTTTGTGAAGCATCAAGACACCCCCATAGTGAAAGCCAATAACCAAACTCTCAGCTACATCTTGCTCTTCTCCCTAAGTCAGTGTTTCCTGTCTTCTTTACTCTTCATTGGTAAGCCTACCTCAGCCACATGTCTCCTTCAACAGACAATATTTGGAATCACATTCACAATGGCTGTGTCCTCCATTTTGGCCAAAACAGTCACAGTAGTTTTAGCCTTCAAAGCCACAAGACCAGGGAGTAGGAGTAGAAAGTGGGTGGGCTCTAGAGCCCCCATTTCTCTCATTCTTGTCTGCTCCCTGATTCAAGGCATTCTCTGTGGTATCTGGCTCTTGGTTTCTCCCCCATTCCCAGATATAGACCCACACTTAGAACCTGGACACATGATCCTCAAGTGCAATGAGGGCTCTCTCATTGCCTTCTACTCTGTCCTAGGCTACATAGCATTCTTGGCCCTGGGGAGCTTCACTGTGGCTTTTTTGGCCAGAAATCTCCCTGATACCTTCAATGAAACCAAGTTCATCACCTTCAGCATGCTTGTGTTCTGCAGTGTCTGGGTCTCCTTCCTCCCCACATACCAGAGCACCAAAGGGAAATCTATGGCAGCTGTGGAAGTCTTCTCCATCTTGAGCTCTAGTGCTAGTTTGCTGTGCTGTATCTTCATTCCCAAGTGCTATGTGATTCTCCTCAGGCCACAATGGAACACTCAAGAAGGGGTAAATCTTAAATCCTATGCCAGGAGAAGGAATCACTCTAAGGCATTTCCTCATGCCTCCTAGAAATGTAATGAGCTGCCTGAAAAAATAACCTAAATCATATTTGTTGTCAGAAATCAGTTGATACCTGGGAATGTTTACTTCCTCATCTGGGCAAGCTCTTTCTTATGATTCATTTTCTTCCATAGTTACCTTTACTCTTTAACCAACTACTGCATGATTTCCAAATTATTACTTTTAATAGCCACTTTTATATTCTTCATGCTGTGAGACGTGAACACCACTTTGCACCCCTTTTATTGCTACCCTAAGATCAGTCTTGGGGTTGTTTCCGCTAGTGAATTGGCTTTCCATTAATCCCCCAATTTTTTTTTAGACTGGAAACAAGACTGAGGCTTATCTGTTTAAAGATGGCAGCCAGAAGCCTTGTATATTCTTGACTTCTGAGAAGATATTTGCTCTTATCCCATTTGATTCCTGGCATCTAGCAGATTTACTTCTGACCAGGGCAGAAGTCAATTCTGTTCACTTGGAATATCACAGAAAAAGTGATATCACTGGGGTATAAGTAAGAAGCTCATAGTCACTTTTCTTTCTGTCTGAGCATTGGGAATGAATGGGATATGCAGTGAGCAACAAGTTTAGGTTAGGTAGGTGAGAGGCCATGTGACTATGAGACTTTTCTCTCACTGACTCACTTTTCATAATTTTCATAATAAATAATTTTAAATTATTATAGAATATCCAGAGAATTTTAATCATAAAAATACACTTAAGACAAGATTAATTTCTGTCAGTAACACCTATATTATGTCAATAGTGTAATAAATAATAATAAGGGACTATATTGATTGGTAATTGATAACTAAAGATCAGGCTGTTATCTTCTTTCTTCTGTCTTTCCCTCTTCCCTCTCTTCTTTCCTTCCTCCCTTTTTCTCTCTCTTCCTCCCTTCCCCTCTGGTTTGTCTCCCCCCTTCCTGGTGATTTTTCTTCTGGTTTCTCTAAATCAACTATGGGGTGAGTTTATGAGGTTTCAAATGAAATACTCTTTCTCTTCTTTATCTTAAGGAAAGGGTTTATTGGGGAAGACTGGAAGGCATAAGGAATGGAGGTAAGAGGGTTGGGGATTTCCCTAATACTACAATGAGTCTTAGATTAGAGGATGATGGAATATAGTACAATTGAGAGAAATGGTTGCTAGGTTTGGAAGTTCAGTCTCTATCATAACAGAGCAAGTCAGAGAGAGAGAGAGAGATCTGGACTTTTGTCCTTCTTTCTTCAGTCTCCAAAATCCAAGAGAGAGGAATCCTCCTTCTTTCTTTCAAGGCAAAAAGGTTCAGCCCTCAGTTGGTCTGGCCTCCAACTACCTTTCCCAGTAACATTCCAAATAGAACATACTCGTTTGACTAACAGGTCATCACTCAGCTGTTTCCTGTCTTGTTGCATGCTTTTCCAATCTCTCTCTCTCTTCCACAATAGTCACTGGTCCTTCTACCCCTTTCCTCAGTAATTACCCCAGTTCTGACTCTCATCACAACCTACTACATTTCTAATGAGAATCATCTTTTTTTTTTGTTTCCCTTATTTCTCTGTCACTATTCAATTTGATCTGACACATTGAACGGTGCTCTCTTCAATGTCAAGGACAGACACTATTTTTTACAATTTTTGTCCTTATCTCCTAAGTGTCTAGTCTCATGATTCAAAAGCAGAAGGAACTTGGAAATTTTTTTTAATTAAAATGACCTTCGAATGAAAATATGTCCCATCAAATCACCATTCATTTCATTATGAGAAGTAGTTATGTACTTCTTTCCAAATTCTTAGCCTTTAAACTTAGACTATATCCTAGAATCCTCACTCACTCGCTCTAATCTCCATATCTGATATGCTATGAATTCTTTTCCCTTGAATTATTTCTCCTATCTACCTCTTTCCTTCATCTGATATTCCCAACACCTTGGTATTTGTTCTAAAAACTTCACATCTAGAATATTGCAATATCATAATGGTTAGTCTCCCTTTATCAAATCTTTCTGTACTTACATCCATCCTCCACTTAACCTTTGAAATGATCATTCAAGAAACACCAGCTGATCTTTTGACTACACACACACACATATATATAATTCCATACAACCTGATGTCTCCCTATCACCTACAGAATCAAATACAAAATGTATTGTTAGGCTTTTAAAGCCCATTCATGCTTGAACCTTTCCCACCCTTTCAGTGTTCTTATATATTTATTCTTCTCCTTGTTCTCTGTAACCCTTTGGCACTAGCCTCTATTCTATTCTGTATACACAATACTCTATCTCCCAAAACAGAGTGTTGTTTTGTTTTTTTTTTCTTTTTCTGGAGTTTCCCCCAGCTGAAATCCTCTCATGGAAAAAGAATTCACCTTGAAGTTGAGATTCCTATAGTCATAACGAAATGTGAAGTGGCTGATGTGGAGACTCACAAAGAGAGTATTGGAAAATCCCTAACAGAGCTTTAGTAATGGCCTCTCAACCAATATTAATAATTTTCCATATCCATATTGCTTAGGATGTGAAAATAAAGCTGCCTGTCCTGTACCTGATCTCTATACCCATCTTCTGTACCTTTTGGTTCCCTTCCCTCCCTTTCTCTACTGGATATGATCCTTTAGACTAAAGCCAATAAACATTTTTCATTTTGAATTTCAAATGAGGAATGTAATGAAACAAAAGTTCATTTCCCTCATTAATAGGGTACCCCAAAGACAAAGATCCCCAAAACAATGCGCCTAAAACTACATGCAAAAGCAGCTCCAAAAGAAGAATTGGCAAATATTCTCAGTTGCTATATTTTCAGCCTGGTAGGGCCTGTCTAATAGCTGTGCTATATCATTGTAATGAAAAGTGGTGATGTGTTAGTCTGTTATCCCATAAGACAGTCACAGAACATTAGAGGAAGAAAGACAGACAGACAGACAGTTCTTATATCTGTGAAGACTGGATTTGGCTCTCCTGATTGTAACAATGAAGGTACTTAGCTCCTCCTTGATTGTGAAGATTGAATTGTAATCACCTCTCTATTTGTTGATTGAATCCCCCCAAATGTAAGCACAGTATTTAAAGTTGAGTGGGAAGATCTGCCCATGTTAGATCTAATCACAAAAGGTGTAAATATCCCACTTAATTATGAAGTGGGAGGTCTGTGACCCATGTGTGCAATGGTGGGTAACAAATTAGAATCAACTAACTGCCTTCTGGGCAGTCCTAGAGCAGAGCGTCAGCTGTGATTGGTAGACATGGAATTAGGGGAAGTGATGCAAGAAAAAGGGTCTTTAAAGAAAGAGACAAGGCCTGAACTAGGTTGGTTGTTGGCTGTTGTTGTTGGTGGTGGTTGTTCTTCTGGGAGTTTGAAAGAGACACACTTTGAGTGGAGCCTCCTATAAGAAGCAGTTCTACTGGAGTTGAGGCTGATACAGAATCTGCTGATTGAACTGACACATGGTGAATGTAAAGGCTGACTTCCTTTCCTTGGCCTTCTGGAGGCATCAGCCTCTAGGAAAGGCCCATTGTCTTGCGACTCCTTTCCCCTGGCTGGGGCCTTAGAATTGCTACCTGGCTCAGATGAAGCCTGAGCTCTCTCTCCCCCCTTTTCTCTCTTCCTTAATATCTTTCCCCTATTGTAAAATAAACTACCATAAATTCCATTTGACTTTAGTAATTAATTTTGGAGATTTAGAAATTAAATCCCTGGTGACCAATTAAATATTCAGTCCAACCATAAAATTAACATATCACATTTTCCTTATTGTGTTGACACATCATTGTTTACTCCTAATCAATCAGTAAATACCACCAACTATGTGCCAGGCACTATTTTAAGTTCTGGAAACAGAGATGTAAAAGAGTACCAACCCTCAAGGAACTCATAATATAATGAGAAAGACAACAACCAATTATTTTCAAAGAAGTTTTTTATTCAAGATAAATATGAAACAACTGATGTTAATTGAAGAGAGGATGAGAAATGCTTCCTGGAGAATGTGCAAATTTAGCTGGTACATAAAGGATTCCGAGTAAGGCATGAGCAGAGATTAGAAGGGGGGACACTTCAGGCAAAGGGAACAGCCAAAAAAAAATTCTCTAAACCAAGAGACAGAGTGACTTCTTTGTGGAACAGAATGGAGGCCAGTGTCCCTGGAATGAAGAGTACATGGTAGATACTAGAATATGAGTCAAGAGCTCAGATAAAGTAATAGTTCTATCACCCCTAAACTCACAGTGTAACCTTAGGCAAATTATTTCTCTTTAAGCTTCTATCTCTTCATCTTTAAAATAATTCTATCTTACCTAAGGTTCTTCTGATTCAGCATTCTATAAATCTCTATTAAGCATCTATGGTGTACAGATCATTGCTTAAGACATTTGGGGGCAGATAAAAAAGTAATGAGACATCTTTCCTCAAGGTACTTATAATTTAGCATGATACAAAATTACTATCATACAAAACATGAAAGATATATATCTTTAAATACTTATTGCTTCCTTGACACAGCCCACAACTCCTGCTCCTTTAGAAGATTCATTCCTAATGCTCCATCATTTTCATTTCTAAAAAAAAAAGCTCTGAACTATATCATTTGATTTCTAACAAGCCTCTGGAACATTGTATTTTTCAATCCTTCCCTTTAATTCCTTTGTCCTCATAATCCTAGGAACACTGACACTCAGTTACTCCAGAGCATCTTCTTAAACTGGGATTATCAAGAATTGAAAACATTAACTCTATTGGACCTATTAAATAAAAACTAGTTTCATTCTAAGTAAATCTGGGCCAACCAAGTGATGTTCTTGTCTTTTTCACACTGGAATGGATAAATGACAGTGGCCAGACCTAAACTGATTTCTCTATCTAGATAGGCAAGGATATTGGAATCCTGTGATCAGACATGTAATTCTATCATCATGGGGGATGAGGGAGGGGAAGGAAAATATTAGCCCACTTTTTAATAGGTGTCCACCAACTAGAGATGTCTTGGGCTGTCCAGGAGAGAGCTCAATAATGAGAATAATGAGCTCTCAGAATTGGATTGAATGGCAAGAATCTGAATAAAATGCCTCTGAGAAACTTTAAACTATCAATTTATTCTCTGCCTATATACACTATATTCACTATACTCAGAAATTTTTTTAAAGTGGTATAGTGGAGAAAGCACCAAACCTGAAATTGGAAAGACCTGGGTGCTGGGAGCCATCAAAGACCAGGCTGTTTGACACGGTCACATGTGGAAACCAGGGACTGAAAAGCAGCCCCCATGAAGGATGGAAACATCCACTGAAATCCCCCCCAAGTGATTTTCCTCATTAACATCCTCTTATTATTGGAATTGCTATGATTATTATTCTTACTTAGCCCCAGGAAAAATAGTTGAAAGCAACATGCTTGCAGGGTTAATACAGATGTCCCACTCTGTCCCCCCAGGATA
The DNA here is from genome assembly GCF_027887165.1 of Monodelphis domestica. Lineage (NCBI taxonomy): Eukaryota > Metazoa > Chordata > Mammalia > Didelphimorphia > Didelphidae > Monodelphis > Monodelphis domestica. Next base: position 452,154,669 of record NC_077230.1, read on the forward strand.
TTACCAGGAGATCCCACTTACAAAATTAAACCTAAGGATTCTTATATACCCACTTAGATAGGGCCCTCTTTTCTAGGCATAAAAACTTCTGGCAAATCTGTGCTCTGAATTCCCTAACCTATATCTGGATCATGTTGATTCTACCCTCTGATCCTGCACTTAGCAACAATGTTTCATTGACTATATCCCTAGGCTTCCTGTCTGTTGTTAGGTTCTATGGAAACATGTATGTTGAGAATGAAACTGTGTGCCAAGTAGATGTGTGATCATGAGGGCATAAAATAAAGCCAGGCCTCAGCCAACACAGAGCAGTTTATCCTGTGAAAGCTGTACTGCAGGTTGAATGCAAAAGCTGTGTCCCATTCATCATTTTGTCACATTCCTCCAAGACCCTGTGGGAGGCTGGCCTACCCCACAGCACCTGGATTCAAATCTTATATACTTCCTAACTGTGTGACCCAGGGCAAGTCACTTAACACCATTTGTGGAGCCATAAATCCTTCTTAGAGTGTTACTAAAAGAAAAAATAAAGGTGTTTTAAGAAGTAATTGGCAATGAATAATGTAAAAGATAACCAGAAATGTAGGAGAAGTCTATAGGACTTTTCATTTGATCCTTGAGGCTATAAAGATCCTAGAAAGTTTTGGAGAAAGAGAAATGATAAGGTCAGACCTGGACTTTAGGAAAATCACTTTAGCAGCAGAATAGAAAATGGATTGGTCTAAAGATAGATTTGAGACATTCAGATCCACCCACAGGCTATTTCAGTAGTTCAGTTGTGGGATGAAAAGAGCTTGCACTACAATGGTGGCAGTATCAGGGGAAATAAAGAAGGCATATTTGAAAGATACTGCAAAGGGGAAATCAACACCATTGGTGGGGAGTGGAATATGGTTTCAGTTTGGGATATATTGAATGCAAATGTTTACTGGAAATCTACTTCAAGGTCACTGAAGGGCAGTGGGAGATTCCAGGTCATTGATCATTAGAGAGGACAGAAAGGCTTGAGAATCATCAACATTAATATGGTCCATAAATTCATGGAACTCATGAGATCACTATGAGATCTAAGTGTAGAAAGAGAAGAGGAGGATTGAAACCTGGAAGTCACCTCTGGTTAGATGATGTTACCTGGAAGGGCATCCAGCCAAGAAGTCTGCAAAGGTGCACTCTGAGTAGTGTAAAAAATAGACTTGAAGCCAGGACTTCAATCCCCAGAAGCCCTTGCTCCACTTCCCCAGAATGCTTTGTAATCTCACTGAAAACCTCACCTGGGCGGAGAACGAGATGGGGTCTTTAACCTGATTGCAAAGGCTTTTGGGCCTCTTTTCTTCCCTGTTTTCTGCTTACAAGCAGACATGGCTCTTTTGATAATGTAGGTGAGATTGTGTCTAGGCCTCTCTGTGGGCCTAGACACATATTTTCTTATTCTGTTATTTCTTTAATCCTCAACCTTTAATAAACCTCTAAAAAATAATATTCCTTGCAGAGAGAAACTAATTTCTACCTGCCTCAGTTTCCCTAAATTTTTAATCTTTACAGTAGGAAGGAATAGAGCCATCAGAAAATAATGTCCTGATTTCCTAGAAAGAAGAAAGTATCAAGGAGAAGAGAGCGATAAACAGTATCAAAGACTTCAGAGAAATGTAGGAGAATCAAAACTGAGAAAATGCCTTTGGATCTGGTAACCAAGATCAAGAGTAACTTTGGACAGAGCAGGTTCAGTGGAAGGATATTGTTAGAGACTAGCCATTGTGCTAAGGGCTAAGCCTACAACTAAATGTAAGAAAGACAGTCCCTGAACCCAAGGCATTTTTCTTTTAAGGTGGTTGAAGCAAATGTAAAAGGTGCTGAAAAATCAGAATTTCATAAGAAATTATGTTCCTGGCAGCATGGAGAGTAGATGCTTTGGAGATGGCCAGATTCCACTCTGCTGAGCAAAGTGTTATGGCCTTGGACAAGGGAAACTGGCCACTTCAACCAGGAATGTCCAGAACTCAAGGGGTAAAATTCAGCAGGGACTGGACTTGGTATGTACATAATTATGGGAAAACAGACTTGGCCCAATTAATATAGAACCTTTGTTTATTGTCAACTGTGCATGCTAAAAAACAGATGAGAAGACCTATATCCTAGGCACATGGATGCTGCTAGATGGAACTTTCAAACGGAGACTGTCCCTCATTACCATGTTCATTAGAGTTACAAGATCGCCATACTACAGCCTGGATTTCTCAGAAACAAAACCATGATACTCTTGGAACATTAGAAAAAGAAAGAGAAAGAAGATAAGGTTAAAGAATCACAATATTTGTATTCCTTATAAAGGAGGAGATGCAGGAAAATAGAGAATGAAAGAAGGATTAGAAAGGGTGATTCAAAAAAATAAAATGGGGGAAAGGTTTGGGTTTTTCCAGGGTTTTTTGGTTTTATTTATTATGAAAGGAAGAGAAAGTTTAAGAGTTTGCAGAAAATGGCAAAAGGATAGAATGAAGTCTCAGAAAGTGACATCCTCCAGATTAACAACAAAGACACTCATGAAGAACAAGCTACCACATGGACTGACTCCTCTAGGAGCACCATCAATCAGCTTGCCCTGTCTCTAGGCTTTGTGCCCACTACATGAGCCAATGATTCCTTAGAGCCTCTGGAACCACTGTAATTGGGGACACCAGTCAGTGCCTTTTTTTGAATACTAATGATGAATATTTGCAGTGAGAGGTAAATGGGTAGAAACTTTAATAAAGTTGTAGTTTACTGACTCTAAATGTGAACGGAGGGTTTGAAAGTGAATGGTTGGCATGGGGGAGGGGCAGCAGCAAGGTAATTTAAGAGTCATGCCTAGAAATAGGAGGTCCAGAGATAATATTTAGCTTCATACACTTCATTGTTGTATGACCTTGTGCAAGTCATTTAACCTTCATAGTAAGACACTTATGGCTCTTCTACCTTAGAACTAATACATAGTATTGATTCTAAGATGGAAAGTAAGAGTGTTTAAAAAATAAAGTAAAACCTTTGGAGTTTAGAAAGAGGTTAGAGAGGTGTTCTGAGATTCTGTTGAGATTAGATAGATATGAGGAACATTGTGTAGCTGTTGTAAAAATATATTTAGGTATAGAATGATCTTATGAAACCAAATTGTAATGGAAAAAATACCTAGTATTTTGCTTTAGTTTAGTAACTGCAAAAGTAAATTTTGTTAAAGACAATTGGATTAAAATTACTTTATAATGTTATTGGTCTTGGATGAAGTAAGTATAAATGCCAAAAAGTGATAATAATAACTGATGTGTATGTAAGATAATCTGGAAATGCATTTAACTGAAATGATGTTAACTGACTGGTAATAGGCTTTATTTCACATTTTAAATATTTGCTATTGGGTATGTTATTTTGATATTTTATGTTTTTCTCACATTGTGATTTCTGGGAAATAGCATCAGACATGCTGTTACCTTGAAAAATGATGGCCAAAGAGTTATTTCATTAGAAAAATAATTCTTCTTTTAATTTGGATGCTGTTACATGAAATGAACTATTAAAGAATGTGGTAGAATTTTTGAAAACTATTAAACATTTAATTGGGCATTTGAGGCTTTATAGTGAATAATAAAATGTTTTGTTTGAGGAAAAGATAGCAAAGACTTCTGAAGTTGTCCATGACTGTTTTAATAGGGAGGGTAAAAGGAAGAGTTCAAGCTAGTTATGAATACATAATAAAAGATTTATTAAACTAAAGAGAGAATGGGAAGTGAATCAGGGAATAACTTACTTCTAAACTCCACCCAATTATCAAACCCTAAACTTTCTAAATTAATCTTAAACTATCTAATTAAATGAGTAATTAAAATTAGAGAGGGATTTGTAGGGGCAAAGACAACAGGGGCCCAAAGAAAATCTCACAACATAGAGTCCTCCTTTGCTCCAGACAGGAGTCCCTGAGAAATGTCAGCAACTCCAGTAGAAATCCACTTTCTCTGTAGTATTAGCAGTAGGAAGCAGGCAGAAGTCTCAAGACAGCCAAAGGAAAAGTACCCACTGGGGTTCTGGGTCCACCCCAGAAATCCCATCCTCTGGGGTTATCCTGAAAGCATGAGAGAAACAGCTTCTCCCTCGTATGAAGTTCAGCAACAACTGACATCAACTGATTTTCCAGAAACTTCATCTGCATTCAGTCCAGTTCCTGGGAGTTCCAAGTGGAATGTTGGCCCTGCAGCATCTCTTGCATTCAGCTTTTACAAAATCCCTTACTACACTGTGAAGGCTTTAGGACTTTCTACTCAGGCAGGGACACAAAATCCTATCAACCCTGCAAACTTCTTGTTGGATAATGCTCAAATATTGAAGTTTGACAGACTAGCACTACTTCCAACCAGAGTGCAGAGGGGCTTAGAGTCAAGAGGGAGTTCTATCTGAGCCTTTTTTTCCTGTCTGTAACATAAGCTAAAATTGAAAACACCAGTATCTTTGCCCCCAAACCCAAATGAGGTGATGGAGTGTTAGACACAACTGAAATGACTGCAGTGAAATTTAGCATGTAATCATAGCCAGAAACAAACAATGTGGGAAAAGATGCCCTTCCCCAAAGTCCAAAGGGCATGAGGGAAGTGGTAGTAAATAAAGAAATGAAAGATATATGCAACAAGTAAAAGGCTACAGTATAAACTAATGACAACAGAGCTGAAAGCCTGAGATTTCCACAAGATTGGACAGCAGTTTTTGTGAATCTTGCTTCAAGGGACCAACCATTCCCTCCATTGTCCATGAATGATGTAGGAAATCAACAGAAAAGTGACAAGCAAAGAAGTAAGATGACAGCTGGAAAGACTCAAATGCAATCTTTGGAAGGCACTTTACTGTCCTATCAATGGCAGAAATTGAAGTTGGTCAGGAGTGTATGGTTTAAGACTATTACTGGATGCATTCATGGGTCCAGCAACCAGGTGGTGCTGCTGAGGCATATCTCTTCTGTGACCATGAAATGCCTACATGATTATTTCCGACATGTGGATCAAGAAAGAAGTCTAGCACAGTTGAGGAATGGGTTTTCTATTGGCAATTCATCCTCATATATTATCAAGAAATGCGAGATGCTCCCATATCCACAAACAAAATTACCACCAATTCATGCTCCTTACTTGGGGGATATAAATAGCAACAAACCTTTGCAACCTATCTTCACCTCCTTGCAATCTCTAGGAAGAGATCATAAGAGCATAAGTCTTTTATCAGTGGTGACAGAACACTTTTCTAGGTGTGATTAGTTATACCAAAAAAGAAAACAATCTATTCTGTCAACAAAGTATTGTAGAAGAAATTTTGTTTGGTGTATGTGCTTCCTGCCAAGATCGCTTCAGTTCAATGAAGAGACCAAGTTCTGTCTCTGGAACAATGCCATCTGTCATAACATTGAACCTTGGTTGGCAAAAAGTATGCAATGTTTTGTGGATTGATTTTTACATGAATCAATCACAATCATTAGCTGAAAGTCACCTCTCAGTCTACCAACTGTTTGTTGGATCCATAAGGGAATCCAGTAATAGTCTTACACCATACACTCCTGACCAGCTCCAATTTCTGCCAACTGACAAATAGACTCATTCTTTCATTTAATGTTATTCTCTTGAGATTAACAACAATCAATACATATACAAAGAAAATTAAGTTTTCAATAGTTAAATTTCAGTTTTTCATTGATTTGAAGCACTTTATTAAAATTGTATAAAGTAAAATATTATTTTACAGTATAATAACACTCATGGTATTATAATGAAGTATTAAATTATTTAATATATAATTAATTAATTAAACTGATAAAAGATCTATGCCATAAAACAATTTGCAACCTCTTGGGTATGCGAAAGTTCATGACTCCAATTTTCACTACTAGTGGATGATTTCTCTTCTCTGGTCCAGCAATTCAGTCCTACATCACTTCACTGTACATGATGATTAAAGTCCTTTAAGAATATAATTTAAATTTTAAATCAATAGTTGAACCCAAACACTTAGTAAAACAGCGAGGTCAGTCTTTTGTCCCCTAATCCTTTCGTCAAAAATGACCAAAAATAGCCCTTTTGTGCATTTGGTGTCCTTGACATCTCCTCACAAACTCTGCATAAAGTTACCTTTTTTACAGTGACATATAATGTATCACTTACATCGGTCCTATTGAGAGACAAATTTCAAAAAACTTCCTCTGTCTTCTCCAGCTATTGCGTATCTGTCCTTGGAGATGACGGCTAAAACATAAAAGATCTCCCTTACTTCATACATAAATGCAACTCATAGACATGTTTTAAGTGCTTGTCCTTCCACTGACAGTACAAACTGCTTTTCCCAGCATCCCATTTGATTCTATGACAAACACAATTTCTAGAGTGAGAATATTTCAGGAATAAATGCTTCAAAAACGGAGAACTTCATAATAAAAATAACATCAGGACAGGCTAAATACAAAGTATATGCAAAGTGTTTTTCCAACTTTAAAGCTCTATAGAAGTGCTAAATATGATGATGACCATTATCATTGATGTCCCTTCTATATTCTAAGCCCCACAATTCTTTGATCCTATTGGGTGCTGACCTATTCTCTTCAGGTTCTTTAAAAAAGTGTGCCTTCTGTCTTAGAACTGATAATAAGCAAGAGTGGTAAGAGCTAGGCAACTGGGATCAACTGCCTGGTTCAGGATCACTCAGCTATGAAGTGTCTGCCAGATTTGAACCCAGTTCCTCCCAACTGTAGCTCTGGCACTCTATCCACTATGCTAGCTATTCATTCTCCTCCATCTTCTTAAAGATATCTTCTTGTAAGTATGGAAGTAGAATGGTGAGCAGTGGAAGACCTAGGGAAAAGAGAGTCTTGGGATCTTTTCTTTCCCCAAAGGGAATAAAAGAAATGGAGAATCTGAGAATCACAGCTGATAAATACAAATGGGCTGATGGCTGGGAAACATGCAGCCAAGAGAGCTGATGTGGGTATCAACCACCCAAAAGACTTCTCAAACTCAAAGAGATAAACTGACAAAATGGAATTTGCTAAGGTGAAAGAGACATAGATGCTCACGAACACCAAGATGGTATAGGTGGCTCTCATCTCAGAGGACCTTTTGGACGAAAGGCTAGATCTGTGAATATGCTGGACTTGTTGATGGTGTCTTTGCAGGACAAGCACCAGGGAGCCACTGACCAGAACCATAAACCCCACATACAGGAAATCAGGAAGACAGTAAAGAATGACAAATAGTGAGACTTTGAACGAGGCTGAGATGAAATTTGAACAGAACCCCATATGCCATATCCTTGTGCTGTTACTGCTTCCTACAAAGTTCTTTATGTTCACAAACACAAAAATATTTATCTGTATGTGTAGTATCCAGCAGAAGAAGCACAAGGGTTTAATGAGCTTTGAAGCATTGGCTTTCAGGTCTGACACTAGAGAAAAAGTAGAGGAACTGATGGTGATAATCCGAAAACCACTCAGAAGACAGGCAAGGCTGAGGGAAAGACTACGGGCCACTCTGTGAACAAAAATAATAAGTTTACACCCAATGTGATCCAGGGAAATTTTCAGCCCCAAGCCAACCATTGTCTGAGGGACTCCCTTGGAAATAAGCATTATGGAGTTGGCCAAGGCCAAGTGGAAAAAAATAGAGTCAATGGGCCTCGGTCTGTGGACAAATAGAAAAATAAAGAGATAATGCCAAAGAAGGAAGACGTTTCCTAGTATACCAGCTCCTGTCTGGATGAAGGAAACAATACCTAGAACCAAGTTAAGAAAAATAATTTCCTCACTGACTGTAGTAGAACTGTTTGTTCTCATCGCTGAAGAGAGAAGAAAAAAGAAAGAAGGAAAGCTTTCCAACTTTCTTAGAGAACATTTACCATTTTTTAAATTTAAATTTTTAAATTTTTTCCATATTTGCATGATTCATTTTCTTTCCCTCCCCCCTTCCAGAGGGGACAAGCAATTCCACGAGGTTGTACAAATGTTGTCACTTGATATCTATTTCCATATTATTCATTTTTGCTATAGAGCAGTCCTTTAAATCCTAAACCCCAAGAACATTTACTCTTGATAATGAGTCTGACTTGTGATATTCAACCTGACATGTATTTCCCGAGTTTTCCTTTGGTAGGGAGCATAGGGCAGATACTTAAATACTGGAAAGCAATATAGATGATGCATTACAATTTCACCAGGCCATCAGGAGACTTTTTCGGTCACTGAGAGTGATCAAAAGGCTGGGAAAATAAACACTCAATTTTAATCCAGACCATCCAGAAGACAAAGACAGTTCATACAATCCAATATTAAAATAGGCTAAAAATAAACACTCAATTTTAATCCAGACCATCCAGAAGACAAAGACAGATCATACAATCCAATATTAAAATAGGCTAAAAATAAACACTCAATTTTAATCCAGACCATCCAGAAGACAAAGACAGATCATACAATCCAATATTAAAATAGGCTAAAAATAAACACTCAATTTTAATCCAGACCATCCAGAAGACAAAGACAGTTCATACAATCCAATATTAAAATCGGCTAAAAATAAACACTCAATTTTAATCCAGACCATCCAGAAGACAAAGACAGTTCATACAATCCAATATTAAAATCGGCTAAAAATAAACACTCAATTTTAATCCAAACCATCCAGAAGACAAAGACAGTTCATACAATCCACTATTAAAATAGGCTAAAAATAAACCCTCAATTTTAATCCAAACCATCCAGAAGACAAAGACAGTTCATACAATCCACTATTAAAATAGGCTAAAAATAAACACTCAATTTTAATCCAGACCATCCAGAAGACAAAGACAGTTCATACAATCCACTATTAAAATAGGCTAAAAATAAACACTCAATTTTAATCCAGACCATCCAGAAGACAAAGACAGTTCATACAATCCAATATTAAAATAGGCTAAAAATAAACACTCAATTTTAATCCAGACCATCCAGAAGACAAAGACAGTTCATACAATCCACTATTAAAATAGGCTAAAAATAAACACTCAATTTTAATCCAGACCATCCAGAAGACAAAGACAGTTCATACAATCCACTATTAAAATAGGCTAAAAATAAACACTCAATTTTAATCCAGACCATCCAGAAGACAAAGACAGTTCATACAATCCAATATTAAAATAGGCTAAAAATAAACACTCAATTTTAATCCAGACCATCCAGAAGACAAAGACAGTTCATACAATCCAATATTAAAATAGGCTAAAAATAAACACTCAATTTTAATCCAGACCATCCAGAAGACAAAGACAGTTCATACAATCCAATATTAAAATCGGCTAAAAATAAACACTCAATTTTAATCCAGACCATCCAGAAGACAAAGACAGTTCATACAATCCAATATTAAAATCGGCTAAAAATAAACACTCAATTTTAATCCAAACCATCCAGAAGACAAAGACAGTTCATACAATCCACTATTAAAATAGGCTAAAAATAAACCCTCAATTTTAATCCAAACCATCCAGAAGACAAAGACAGTTCATACAATCCACTATTAAAATAGGCTAAAAATAAACACTCAATTTTAATCCAGACCATCCAGAAGACAAAGACAGTTCATACAATCCACTATTAAAATAGGCTAAAAATAAACACTCAATTTTAATCCAGACCATCCAGAAGACAAAGACAGTTCATACAACCCAATATTAAAATAGGCTAAAAATAAACACTCAATTTTAATCCAGACCATCCAGAAGACAAAGACAGTTCATACAATCCAATATTAAAATAGGCTAAAAATAAACACTCAGTTTTAATCCAGACCATCCAGAAGACAAAGACAGTTCATACAATCCAATATTAAAATAGGCTAAAAATAAACAAAAAGAAAAATGAAAATGAGAGAGCTGAATAGATTATTAAAGAAACCCTATCTAATACATAGTATGAAGAAAACTTAAGTGTAAAAAGTATTTTTAAATAAACATTCAAGAAAAGTTTTTTATTAAACTTGTGCTAAGGTAGATTTAGAAAAGGAGGAAATATAATCTACAGTTAAGATTAAGCAACAAAATGTAGTAGTGCCAAGGATAACAGAATTAACTCCATATTGAAACTTTTTAAAAGTACTGCACAGATACATACATCAGTAAAAGATGAATAAGAAATCAGATTACTTCAGATATCAACAAATACCATATATAAAAAGCACTAGAATTTTGTGAACATGGAAAATTGAATGAAATTTGTCACACTAAAAACTCGTTACTAAAAAATTTAATGATGAGTGTGCTGCTAAATAGTAAATAAACAAAATAATATACCCACAGGATATAGGACAGAGAAAAATAAACAAGCCCATAATAGAAATTAAATAAATATAAGATAATGAAGTAATTTAAATAAAAAGAAGAGCCAATTGAAAAAGAATAACATGAAATGAGAGGTAATTGTTAACAAAATATATTTCATTAAATGATCAAATTTGAAATGAAGAATGGATGACTAGAGTAAATTAAAATGAAAATTATCCCCCAAATTCCATGAAACTTGATCATTTAAATAAATTTGAAAATTTTAGAGATTTAAAATACCAAAATTTACATGATAAGAAGTAGGAGACATAAACAGACTGATCACAAGCTCATCTGAATTAATGATATTCTTAGATTAATTTATATATCAAGGCCAATAGTATTTTAAAAAGTAATAGGCTACCTGATGATTTTTATTAAAAACTATGGAAAAGAAAATATAATGAAAATGGCACTTTATAGACAGTATTTGCTTTTAATAAACCTGAAAAAGTATAAGATATCAATATGTATTAAAACACTGCAGAGGGCAGTGTGGTGACATGGATAGAGTGACTACCTAAACATCAGGAACAGACACTTTCAAGTTTGACCTCTTAAATATAGTGGATTTGTGACCCTGGGCACTCACCCTGTCACCTTCCCAGACATCTCTCTTAGATTAAAAGGTTCAGAAAACATACTGATTTGGGGTAGTAAGGCAAGTTCCTCAATAGAAGTTATTTTATCAAAGAAGGTTCAAATAGAAACAAATACTCCTCCTCCCCCTTCTCCTCTTCCTACTTCTATTTTATTATTACTATCATTATTATTGTTGGTGATGGTTTTATTGTTGTTTTATTATTAATATTAATTTTTAAAAACAAGAAAAATGAGTGATTTAAAAAATAGAACTGGAAAGGTTTGATGTGGAAGCATTGATTCATCATTCTAAGGCAAGGAGGAATGCAAAGAGGAAGAAAGCAGATGCATTAAATTACAATGATATTTGAGAAATCCATGGAGGAGTCTAGTCTAGCTTTGATATAGACTGGTTTCATCTTCATCTCTATGTGGCTTCAGAGGAGTTCCAGTCATCCCATCAAATCAGTAGAAGAAATTTGCTTTATCCCATTGAGGAGGTTACTACATGTAGAAAGAGTACTATACTTGGAGTCAAGAAAAGAGAGCCTCACATTCCTATTGTATGACATGTTACTACTAATATGATATTGGAGAAATCATTTTAGGCTTAATTTCAGGATTTTTAGAAGGGAATTCATATCAAGAAATAAAAGAATAGGGTGAGGGATAGGGAAGGGGCTTTTGAAAGGGGAAGTAGAATAAGAACTAGGAGGAAAGAGGGGAAAACATGAGCAAGGTACCCTTAGAAATGTGGGCTGATTTATAATTATGAACTCATGGGGAGAGGATAAAGGAGGTGTCCTAAGAAGGCACAAGAACTGGAGAGGTAGAGTTCAGAAGAAAAAGGATGTCTTTGAAGGGATATGGCAAAAGGAGATGAAAAGAAAGACAAATAGTGAGGGAAAATAGAATAGAGTGAAATACACCACTAGCAATTATAATTCAACAGAAATAGATAGCAGAATGAATCAAAAATGAAAACTCAACAATATGCTGTTTACAAGAAACACATTTAAAAATGAGAGACACCCATAAATAGCAAAGAGTTTGGAGCAGAATATAAAGCATCTCAGCTGATACAAAAAAAGTAGCAATCATAATCTCTGACAAAGTTAAAGCTAAAATAAATATAATCAAAATTGGTAAACAGTGATACTACTTCATATTAAGTTAACACAGATAATAACATATTTCCAATATGAAACCTCTATGAGCTAAATGTTATAGCATCCACATTTTTAAAGGAAAAGCTAAATGAATTACATATGGAAAATGGTCACAAAATAATAATAGTAGGGGACATCAATTTCTCCATCTCCAAACCAGATAAATTTAACTAGAAATAAATAAGAAAGAAATCAAAAAGATAAATAGAATCCTAAATAAGTTAAATGTTGTGAAGATTAAATTTAACTCCCTCCTGATTATAACAATGAAATTAATTAACTCTCCCCTGATTGTGAAGATTAAATTGTAACCACTGCCTAGTTTTAGATTTTAATCACCAGAAGTGTAAACACCCTACTTAAAAGCTGAATAGGAAGATCTGCCTATTTTTAGATTTAATCACCAAAAGTGTAAACACCCCATTTCACACATTAAGTGGGAGGTCTGTGACCCATGTGTGAAATAGTGGGTGACAAATCAAAAGCGACAGTCCTAAAAGCAAAAGCATCAACTGTGATTGGTAGATGTAAAAATTAGGGGAAGTGACACAAAAGAAAGTGACTTTAAAAGGGAGTGACAATTTCCTGAGTGCAGTTCAACTTGGAACTCTCACTTGGAGTGGAACATCCTGTGACAGAGTTCTCCTGGGAGCTCTACTGGGAGTTTCACTTGTAATGGAGGCTGATAAAGAATCTGCTGAATGGACTGACATGTGGTGAATGAAAAAAAGTTGACTCATAACTGCTGGATTTTTTCTGAAGACACCAGCCTCAGGAAGGACCTATCCTCTTGAGAGACTTCCCCCCTGCTAAAACTAACTCCTTGGGTGGGGTTGGGGGGGGGGGGAACAAGAGTAAATTACTTAGTGCTTAGGCTAGATATCTTACCCTATCCTCTCTCTGATTTCCTTCTTCATTCTTCTCTATATTTTGTAAATAAATTATAAAATAAATCTCTTTGGAATTAATTAAATTCCTGGAGACTATTCTTAAATAATCAAGTCCAACCCTTTTAAAATTAACTCCTTTTCCCTTACAATATGATAGAAATCTCAAGTGAAATGAATGGGAATAGAAAAGAGTATACCTTCTCAGTGGTACATACCTTTTCTAAAGTTGAGCATATATTAGGGCACAAAAACATTATGGTTAAATGAAAAAAAGCAAGAATATTCAACGCATCCTTCTCAGACCATAAGGCAATTAAATTGCATGTAAGGGACCATGGAAACACAATGAAAAATCAACTGGAGACTACATCATTTAATCTTAAAGAATGAATAGGTTAAAGAAAAAGTCATTGAAACAATAAATAATTACATTAAAGAGAATGATAATAATGAGACAACATACCAAAACTCATGAGATTCAGAAAAAAAAGCAATCGCTAGAGAAAAATGTATAACTCCAAAAGCTTGTATTAGTAAAATAGAAAAAAAAACAGATAAATTGGGAATATATATATTTTAAAATCTAAAATTTTCTACCAAACAACAAACTATAAATCCCAAAAATTAAAGTTGAAAGCAATAAAACTGAGTGTAAGAAAACCATTTAATAAATAAATAAATCTAGAAGTTGTTTTTTATGGAAAAAATCAACAAAATCGATAAATCATTGGTTAATAAGATTTAAAAAGAGAGAAAAGGAAACCAAATCACTGGCATTAAAGATCTAAAGGATGACTAGAATATGAATAACAATGAATAAAACACTTATTAGGAGTTATTTTGCTCAATTATCTGCTAACAAATTTAACAATTTAAGTGAAATGGAAGAATACTTACAAAAATACAAACTGCCTAGACTATCAAAGTAGGAGATAGAATTTCTAAATAAAACTATTGTAGAAAAAGAAATTGAACAGAACATAAATGAACTTCCTGAAAAAAGCATCAGGACTAGATGGATTCAAAAAATGAATTCTACCAAACATTTCAAGACAAATTAATTATAATATTAAACAATTCCTTTGAAATAATCAATAAAAAATAAATGTTATCAAACTTCTTTTATGAAAAAATATGGTACTGATACCTAAACCAAATTTCATTAATGAAAATGAAGGGGAAAAAATATTAGCTATGAGACTACAAGGCATCACAAAGATTACATAAATCCAAATAGGATTTATACCAGGAATGAAAGGATTTTAACTATTTTTAAAATTTTATTAATTTTTAATTAATTTAAATTAATTTTAATTTAATTAATTTTTAATTTAACTATTAATATAATTGGTCATATTAAAAACAAAAGTAATAGAAATAATATGGTTATATCAATAGATATAGAAAAAGCCTTTGACAAAATGTAATAATCATTCCTACACTAGAAAGTAGAGTATATACTTTAGTATACACATATAAAGAGTGTTTCTTAAAATGATATGAAACATTTACTTGTAATGAAGATAAGCTAAAAACCTACCTTATGAGATCAGGAATGAAACAAGATGCCTGTTATCACCAGTATTAAGTGGCATTGTCTTAGAAATGTGAGCAATAGTGATCAGAACAAAAAAAATTGAAAGAATCAGAATGGGAAAGAAGTAAAAAAAAATATTTTTTTGAGGATTGTGTCAAGGAAGTTCATTCCCTTCCCCTCCTGAGTAGCTTGATCTGTCCATCAGACATTCCTGATATAACAGTTGTGCCAGGTTTGCGTCCCTCTATGCGCTGTATGTCAATCAAAGTCAGGCTTTGGGGCTGGAGAGGGGGAGAAGCAAGAAGAGAAGGAAGAAGGAAGAAGTGGGGACAGAGCAGGCAGGTTAGAGGGATGGAGGAAGAGACTGGCAGGCTAGGGACCACAGGGTCAGGTTACTTAGAGGAATGATTGGCTACCCTTTCCAATAAACTTTATAAAACACATATCTGGGTAGAAATATTATTCCAATTCTTACAGGATGATGTGATGTTATACATAAAAAAATTCCTAGAGATTAAAATAAAAAGTTTATTGAAACTATCAGTTGCTTCAGTAAAGTAGTTGAACATAAAATAAGCCCTCAAAAATCAACAATTTTACATATTAACAAAAAAGTCCTGAACAAAGAGATAAAATGAGATATTTGATTTTTTAATTAATTTTTAATTTTATTTTATTTTTAAACCCTCATCTTCTGTCTTAGAATCAATACTGTACATTAGTTCCAAAGCAGAAGAGCAATGAAGACTAGGCAATGGAGGTTAAGTGACTTGCCCAGGGTCACATAGACAGGAAGTGTCTGAGGCCAGATTTGAATCCAGGACGTCCTGGCTCTAGGTTTGGTTCTTAATACACTAAACAACCCAGGTTCCCTCTGAGATATTTAAATTTAAAATAACCACAAATAATAAGAAAAAGACAAATAGAATATATAGATATATTATATATATAAATAGATATAGAAAATATAGAAAATACCTTGGTGCATACTTACAAAAAGAAACAGAGGAACTGCATGGATATAACTATAAAACAAATTTTATACAAAGTTAGATCTAAATAATTGGAGAAATAGTATTTATTCATGGATGGCCAAAGCCAATATAATTAAAATAACCATCCTTCCTAAAATAGTCTATTTATTCAATGCCATCCCAAACGAGTCATCCAAAAAATGAAATTATTGAGCTAGAAAAGTAATAACATTAATTTGGAAGAACAAACATCAAGAATTGCAAAATAATTATGAACATGTAAAGAAAGGAAGTCTAACAGCACCATATTTTAAAGCATATTATATAAAGCAGTTATCAGAACTATCTGGTACTGACTGAGAAATAGAAAGATAAATCACTGGATCAGAATAGACAATACAATAAACGTTAAAATAAATTTGTATTTGACAAACAACATAGATCTAAGTTAATGGGATTCAAAATCATATTTTGCTAAAAACTTACTAGGATACCTGGAAAGTAGTTTGGCAGAAATTAGTTCTAAACATATCTTACACCATTTCTGAAGATAAGAATAAAATGGTTACACAATCTAGACATATGAGGTGTCATAAGCAAATTAAAAGAATAGGGAAGATATTACCTATCAGATTTATGAGTACTAGAGGAATTTATGAGCAAACAAGGGATGATGAGCACTGTGAGAAGTAAAATGGATCATTGTGAGTATGTTAAATTGAAAAGGATTTAAACAAATCAATCGAATGTTGCTAAGATTAGAAGGAAAGTAGAAAATTGGGAGACAAGTCTCTCAGAGAGAGCTCTCACAACTCAAATATTGAGAGAAGTCTGTCAGATTTATGGACATAAGAGCCACCCCCCAATCGATGAATGGGCAAAAGGACACACAGTTTTCAGATGAAGAAATCAATGCTGTATATGAGTAGATAAAAACTGTTCTAAATCACTACTGATTAGGCAAATGCAAACCAAAATAGTTCTGAGGTGTCATCTCATATCCAACGAATTGATCAAAATGACAAAATGGCAAAATGACAACTGTTGGAGAAGAAAGGGAAAAGTGGGGACATTTACATATTGTTGATGGAATTTGAACTAAGTAACCATTTTGGAGCAATTTGTAAATGAGGCCA
This sequence comes from Monodelphis domestica, assembly GCF_027887165.1. Taxonomy (NCBI): domain Eukaryota; kingdom Metazoa; phylum Chordata; class Mammalia; order Didelphimorphia; family Didelphidae; genus Monodelphis; species Monodelphis domestica. The sequence continues at coordinate 452,171,307 of NC_077230.1, forward strand.
AAGAGAAATAAAAATGTGTATAACTTAGACATGGGAATAATTGGTGAGTTCATTTTTCCAAGGAGATCAGGGGGAAAAGGAAGAGCCTTATGTTCCAAAATATTTATACCAGCTTTCTTTGTGCTGGCAAGAACTATAAATCGAGGGCATATCCATCAATTGAGGGATGACTAAAAATATTGTAGTATTGGATGGTGATGGAATACTACTTTGCCATAAGAAAAAAATGAGCAGATTAATTGAAAAAATACAAACCAAGTGAATATTATATATAGCTGTAGATTTCATATTTGATGAATAACTGTGAGTGTTCACCTCCAGAGAATGAATTGAGAAGTGGAAACACAGATGACATAAGCTGTAGGGATGAAAAGGGGGTTTGTTATAAAAGGTTGGGTTGGATTATTTAAGAATAAGGTCTCCAGGAATTTAATTTATTCCAAAGAGATTTATTTGTAATTTATTTACAAAATATAGAAAGAGTGAATTAAGAAAATCAGAGAGAGGATAGGGTAAGATATCTAGCCTGAGCACTAAGTAATTTAGTCCCGGCCCTCAGTTCAAAAATAGGCAGGAGAGTTTAGTCCTTAAACAGAGAGACCTTGGCCTTTGAAGCCATGGACCTGGGGATGCTGGGAGCCTCTCTCTCTCTCTCAGGTTCAGTCAGCAGATTCTTCTTCACCAGCCTCCAAATTGAACTCAGAACTCCAGAAGAAGCTGAAGTCCAAGTTCCCCCACTCAGGAAGTTGTAAGTCCCTTTTAAAGACACTTTCTTTTGTGTCACTTCCTGTGCCTTCCCCTAATTGTATGTCTACCAATCACAGTTGAAGCTTTGCTTAGGGCAGCCCACGGGGCAGTCAGTCGATTCTAATTCATCACCCACTATTGCACACATGGGTCACAGACCTCCCTACTTAATGATTAAGTGAAATGTTTACACTTTTGGTGATTAGATCTAAAAACGGGCAGGGGAGTTAATTTAATTTTCACAATCTGGGGAGGATTCATTAATTTCATTTTCACAATCAGGGGAGAGTTAAATTTAATCTTTACAAAGCTATATCTTTTCCCAGATGATGCCTCCTATAGCATGCAGAGGGAAGGAAAGGATTGAATAAAAAGTTTTTTAAAAAATACACCTAGCAAAAAATCTACAGGGGTCACTTGAGGCAGAAAGACTAGACAATGGGAACACTGCAATAGCCCAGATTTGCTGAGTGGGGACTTGGCCTAGGAAGGAAGACCTCCATAGGTTTGTTTGGAGAAATGTCACAGCCTTCCTCAGAGTGTTTCACCTTCTGCCAGCAAAGAGAGGATTTGCATCCCACTCTGCTTCCCTCTTTATCTTAAAGAAGAGAGGTGATGGTCTGCCTCTAAGTCCTTGACTCTTAGGAATCACATGGAGGAAAACACTCACCTGGCGGGACTCTGCTGCTGAGGCAGAAGCGGACTCTCCCATTCAAAGGATGCTATGGACCGGGGCCAGACAGAAGTTAGTTATAGGCTCAAGATTCTGTAGGACTCCAGGGATGTGATCATCTCCTCGTCAATGTCAAGACATTGACGGGGCCTCAGAGGTGTCCCTAAAGGCTGGAACGTTCCAGATGCAAATCAGCAGCAGCTGTTTTTGATTAATGATAATAACCCCATTCTTATTCATAATTAGCAATTACTCAATGATGGGTAGGACAAAAACCAGTTTAAATACAACTGGGAGCTGCTTATGTGAGAAACTTTTGAAGGTGCCCAAAGAGATGGATGTGAGGGTTAATTAAACAAGATCTATGAGAGATGGAGAAGAGAGGATGCTCAAGTCCAGGTGAGGGCTTGGGCTGGCCTGGATTTTCAGGTCTTTCCTAAACTTCTTCTGCGGAGACTGTTCCCTCCCATTCCTTTTAGTTCCTGGCCTGCCTGAAAAGCCAATATGGTTAAAGATGCTGTATGTCCTCCTCTGCGCACAGAAATTATCATTAAGATTTCTCAGTTTTCAAAGCCACCCACTGATGCAGAACACACCAGTAATAAAGCGACAACCTGGAGTGTAGGTGCAGAAGGGGAGAGATCTGATCCCACAGTAAGCAATGTTTTGTTTTTGTCTTTATGGAGATATCTGCAATGGAATGGTTCTGGAAATTGGGAGCACTGGGTTCAAATTCCTACACTGAAACATAATAGCTCCATGATCCTGACTGAGGCAACTAACCTAAGTTTCACTTCTCTCCTCTATAAGATTTATAATGATGATCACCTGAAGTACCTCCTAGCAGAAACATAAAAGAAGAGAGTTAACTGCCTGCCATGAGAGCATTCTTGCATTCATGGCATGTGATCACAGGCAATCCACTCAACCACTATGGGGCTCCCTCTCTTATCATCAAACCTAACCCTCAAGACTTTTTCAAATCCTCTCTAGAAGTCTATCCCAGAATGGGCTCCCTCTCCCCTTCCCACTTCCAGGTTCCATTTTGGTATTGCCTTTCTCCATTAGAATATAAGTTCCTTGGGGGCAACTGGGTAGCTCAGTAGATTGAGATCCAGGTCCAGAGATGGGAGGTCCTGGGTTCAAATTTGACCTCAGACACTTCCTAGCTGTGTGACCCTGGACAAGTCACTTAACCCCATTGCCTAGCTCTTACCACTCCTCTGCCTTGGAACCAATACACAGTATTGATTCCAAGATGGAAGGTGAGGGTTAAAAAAAAAAGAAGGTAAGTTCCTTGAGGGCATAAATTGTTTCCTTTTTCTTTTGAAAGAACCCCAGGCTTGGCATATAAAAAGAGGCAAATGACAGTCTTTTTTCTCATTGAGCTTACTATCCAATGTAAGGAATTACTGTAAGTAAAATGAACTCTGGCTTGAAATCCAAAATTCTGGGTTCAAAACTTACATCTATGGCTTACTCTCTATTGCCTTGGTCAAGTCTCTGAACTTATTTCATTATCTGAAAAAAATTAGATGGAATTATAAGATCTCTGAAGATCTTTCAGGTCTACTGCTGAGATCCTGATCTCTCCCAAGGCATCCCATTGGGCTTTGGTGTTCTTTGTGGTTAGATCTACAAAGTTTATTCTTAACAGTAAAATGTTGGCACTTTGTACTTCTACCAATGGCTTCTTGTTCTGCTCTCTGGGCCAAACAAAATAAATCTCATTCCTCTTTCTAGTGACCTTCCAAATGTTTGTGGGCAAATAGCATGTTTGCCTCCTTTCTTCTCTTCTAGTCAAACATCTAATAAACATGCCTTATATTTTTTCTGAGGACACAGATTGTTTGGTTTTTGTCTTTGTATCTCCACAGTTCTGGCTACATGTATTAGGGGTATGTAATGAATGCTAGTTGGGTTCAGTTGCATTTCTATTGTTGACATGGAATCTAAGAGAACCCCAAGTTTAGTCAGCTTGAAACATGGAGACCCCAAAGCTTGCCCTTTGTTCCCCAGAGGATGCAACCTGAAGGGAATCTCAGACTAGCAGTTTCAGACTGAACAATAGACCTTGAGATATTGAATGGGCCTAGCTAGGGATGTGGAACATTTAATCAAGTGCTAAGTACCCTTTTGTCCTAGTAGCTTCTCCCCTGGAATCAGAGACCCTTTCCCAAGAAGACCCTTTTTAGTAGCCTTTGTAAGTAGTTCATTCCTTTACACCTTAGCCTCTGGCTATGGTTTCTTTCCCAAGCCTACAGGTAGTGTGAACACTCCCATTTCCTTGTAGCCATGGTAATGTCAATCAATCCTATTTCCCAGTCCTAGGGCTTCCCAAATGGTATAAAAGTCCCTCAATTTCTTTTGTCCTTCAGAGTTGTCATCTAGCATGGTATTGCCCCTGGGGCTCTGTGGGGTAGTGAGTGTGTGACTCTGTGTGGAGGTCTATGGATTGTACCACATTCCTTTCCTTAATTAAAGATGTGATTTTTCTGACTATTTAATAGTTCTGTGGGGTTTTTTTTTTTCCAGTTTAACACTACATATGGGTATATCTATCTATTTCTATGTATATCCATCTAAGGATAACGATCGGCTAGTAAACATGGAATTATAATGAGTTATGCTTAGTCTCAAGTACTTTTCATGTTCTTGGTGGGGTAAATCCAAATCCATACAGGCAATCTTCTAAGATTCAGAATAGGTGGCCTGGGACTATGTCTTCAAACCATGACATGCACATTCTAGTTCCTGAGAGGCTGGAGGGGATCTAAACATCCCTCTAATCCCTTTGTTGGAAGGAGAGATGACATGACTTCCTCCATATTCCAGAATAAATTAAAAGCCTCAATGTCTGCTCACAAGAGTTGGCTTTTATAGGGTACCATTATGTTATCTAGTTCATCTTCATTTTGAAGATGAGGAGTGAAATGTTAAGTAATTTGCTTACTGGCGTGGGCATTGTACCCCTAGAAACTCTGCAAACTATTATCAAGGAAGTTCCTTTGCTCCCTTACACCACACCCTCTGACTCCCAGCCCCAAACATCAGACCCTGAGAAGATTATCCTCCTTTGATTGTCCCATTGATTTGAGATGGACAAAGAGACACACCTTATCCATCTGTCCTCCAAATCATGAGAGAACCACCCCACATGCCTTCAGGCAAACCTCCTCCCCAACCCCTTGCCCCAGAGTCATGTCCTCAATTCTGTAAAAGAATATAAAAACCCCAGAATTGAGGCATTGCTCCACTCATTCTGTCTTGCTGTCCTCCTGAGTAGCACCTCTTCCACCTAAGGAGGCAGGCTTCCACCTATGCTGACTCCTGATCAGATTCAACATTGCTTTCCCAATTAATGAACTTCTCTTTATTTTTAAGCCAAGTTCCAGAGTCTTGCACTTTTGAGAAAGGTATCCTTCCCAAACCCCAAGGGTTCACCTCTGAACCCCACAACACTCAAATATGTAGATAATTTGTTAAGAATTGTTGTTCGGTGGTAAAAGAACACTTTAAAATTAGCTGCCCAAACTGGGACTCTATCAACCTTGAAGAATTGAGGAGAGTAGTACTCTATCTTTATGAGGGCCATACAAAGCAACATAAGGAAAACAGTAAATCAGGGGAAGACTTACAGAAAGAAATTGAAATATTAAAAAGAAAATTGAAAAATTGGGGAGAGACCATAACCGCTTTACAGGAATCCACAGATAAAACAATAACATGTCTTTACTGTGGAAAAAGGCCATGCTATAATGGTCTGTAAGAACTGGCTACGGGGAAAAAGAAATAATAACAACTTTAGAAATAACTATAGCAATGACTATGATAATGATCAGAGAAATCACAACTTTAGAACTGATAGAAATAACTATAATGACTATAAGAATCAAAATTTTAGAGATCAAAACTATAGAAATAGAAATTGGGCAAATGACAAGGCTCAAACTGAGAAAAAAGAACATACCCAACAAAATACCAAACAATATATAAAAAATGGAGCTCATCCACAGTGAAAATCCTGGAGAATCCCAGAAAACTACCCAAGCATCTGGATCATGAAGACTTGAGAAGAACTGCTATGTTTGTCTCTAAAGACCATAAAGATAAATAGACAGAAACTAATAATTTACTGGAAAAGGTTCAGAAGGAACTAAAATCTTTAATTGATAGAAAGGATAAATAAGAAAAAGGGCATGATACATTATTATTATTATTGTTGTGAACTTTGACTTGAATTTGAGCCAAATTTAGAACAAGACACTACCTCCCAGAATCTAGAAGGTGTAAACCTTAAAATTTCTTAGACTTATAAATGTTGGAAATTTCACCATTGGGAAATTTCATACTTGGAAAATTTCTTACTGATAGTCTATTGGAATGTGAACCCCATTGGCATGGGAGGTTCCTCCTCCCTTCTTAAGATTACTTTAGGACAGAAACCTTTTGCTGAACAATGGAAAGGGCTTTGACCTATGCTTAAGCATAGAACAGAAATTTCTTTGAGTCATGATTGATTTTAGAATTGATACAATAGAGATACTTGGAATGACAGAACCAGGTCTTGGAAATTACAATCTCCACCCTACTCAGTCCTAACAGGATTTAGGAAGGGCTGCAGCATAGATCAAAATTTAATTATTCCAATCTTCACCCTACTCAGGGTAACAGGATTTAGGAAGGGCTGCAGCAAAGGATCAAGATTTAATTATTTGAGAATATGACCTTCAACAGACATGTGCAAAGCCACAGACCTCTGGGCGGTCCTGGGTTAAGGTAGAGCCACCATTGGCACAGGGAAGACATGGACAGTGATTGGTAGATGTGAGAACTGAGGGGAGGGAACTTGGATGGTTTCCTTAAAGATAGCGGGGTCTGAGGACTAGGGGGGTGGTTGGAGAGGTTTTGCTCTGAGAAGCTTGCTCTGAAGGAAGCTGGAGGTGGAGGCCCCTGAGACTGTTTCTCCATTTTGGTCATGTGAGTGATAGGGACTGATCTCTTTTCTTTGCCTCAGCTATCTAAGGGCTTGGGCCTTTTGGCCCAGCCTAAACAGAGGGGGTATGTAAGCCCTATTCCCTTCTCTCCCCTTTCTCTCTCTCCCTCTCTCTCTCTCTCTCTCTCTCTCTCTCTCTCTCTCTCTCTCTCTCTCTCTCTCATACCTTTCTTCCTCCTGTTTGTAATTAAAAACTCCAAAAGGTTGACTGCTGACTTGAGTTTTCATTAAGGAATTACATAGCTGAATTCCTTGGTGACCTTAAATTAATATATCAGTCTTTTAAAGTGATTTCCTTGTCCCAAAGGTGCTGTGAAGATGCCTGCAGAGATCACACATAGTACCAGAAGATCCATAATGAATTCTGAGATATGGCAAATTTGAACTTTAGGGAGGTTGAATGCTTTTGTTTTTGACTGTATACTCTTATGCTAAAGGGGACTGCCCCCTAATTGGCTTTTTGTCAATGCACCTATTATTGGTTTTGTTTCTTTTCCATTTTATTTTCCTCTTATCCCCAAATTATTATAATTTCCCTTTAAAAACTGTAATATTTGTATATACTTCTAGTCCAAGTTATAAGTTAGTTATGTTTTCATGATCCATTGGGGAGACTAGTCTCCCAAAGGATGACAGGGATATGTATTGATTTAGAATCTTGAACCCTACATTTATGATGAAAAATGAACAATGAACCTAAAGAAGAAATCTTAATTAACACAAGCTGAAGTTAGGAAAATAACACACACAATAACTACAACAATGTAAATGGAAAGAATATTGACAACAAAAAGGAAACGAATTACATAATTTTCAAAAGTACATATCATTCCTTTCTTTGCATAGATAGGCAAATATCTTGGGCATTACCAAACTCAATGGATGTATTGGTTACTTTTGATGAATTGATTTCTTTCTTCCCCCAAAAAAAGATGGTTCCCTGGGTACTGGAGAAGAGAAAGCTAACATTAGAAATGAATGTGATTTAAAAACAAAAGGTATGAATAAAAATCATACGAAAGTGACAGTGGAAAGCATATTGGAACTCAAGTTCAGAAACATATGAAGTAAGACAATAAACAAATGCTTTTATGACTCTAAGACTCAGTGTACCCAAATGTGAAATAGGTAAGATAACTCCATTATAAACATCTTTTCAGAGCTCTTCTAAGGGAAATGTTGAGTAAACTTTAGAAGAGTTAAAAATCTTCAGGTGCCTCTAATGCTGATTTAGTCATGGTCAAATGTTTAGCATAGAGGATTGGGACCAGTTTCTTTCTTTCTAACCAGCTTTCTACAAAGAAAAAGTTAACCTCATCCCTGAATCTTTTTCTTAGGAAAATAAGTTCTCCAAAATAGACATGGGCTTTCCCATTAATCTTCACTGTCTCAGGACCTTTCCTTTTCAGGATGGACAGATGGGACTAGAATTAGAATGCCATTGATATCAGGAACTCCAAGGAGAGGAAATTTCTTCCCACCATGCAGATCAGCACCTGTTCTTCCAAGTCACAGAACTAATACATATCAGAGGCAATACTTGAAACCAGAGCTTTTGGGACTCCCACACCAGCTTTCTGGCTACTGGACCATAGAGCTCACTTCCAGATAAATTGAAATCCTCCCTTTCCCCTAACCGTGCCATTATGAAGGAAGAGGATGAATCTGAGTTTTGTAAGTCTTGTCAACCATGTTCTCCCCCAAATAATATAACTTCTCAAGCCAAGGAATTAGAACTGTCAGGTTTGTCCTTTAATCACCTCCCCCCACTGAAAACAAAGCGATAAACAAAAATGATTCTAATTGTAAAAGGGGCCTCCATCATCTGAGTTATTTCCTTTCAATAAAGGGACTTCTGATAAGACTAACCTGAGAGAAAGGCATTTTTCCACTGGGACCAACCTGACCTTTATGGAAGGCCATTAGTGATGTACTCCAAGCCAGCCTAAAAATGATGAAAACCTGATTTGTAGCCTAAGAAGTACTTTTTCTTGGGGAACTATTAATGTTTTTCCCTTGCACTTGAGATTCTCATTTTTTGAACCTTTTCCATTTTGCAGATCTTAACAAATTCTCTCTGGGTTTTTATAAAAGCCAAGGTTGAGAATGCCTGTTGTGTATGGAGACACTGAAAATCTTCCCTTCCATCTAAATTCAGTTCAGGTGACATCCAGAAGAAGAAGCATCCTAGATCTCCTTCCCTCTGCTCCTTACCTCCAAGTAAAAGCAGGCATATCTTCCCACCTCATGTCTTCTCATAATACCGCATCCATTCTTTCATACCATCCCCTGTTCCTGGAATACTTTCCCTCCTCAACTCCCCCTACTGACTTCCCTGGATTCCTTTAAGTCTCAACTAAGATCTCATCTTTTACAGGAACCTTCTCAATCCTCCTTATTTCTCCAGCCTTCTCTCTGCTAATTTTTCCTATTATCTATCTCACATATTTGTTTGTATGTTTTCTCCTCCATTAGATTGTAAGCTCTTTGAGGACAGGAACTGGTTTTGCTTTTATTATATCCTCAGTGCTTAATATGGTGGAGGTGCTAATTAGTATTGCTTTTCCCTTCATCCTGTTCTACCATATGCCATGCCCATTTGTAGAATATCATGTCCCATCATTAGAAAATAAAGAATCATGGGCATAGCTGGGTAGCTCAGTGGATTGAGAGCCAAGCGTAGAGATGGGAGGTCCTAGGTTCAAATCTGGCCTCAGACACTTCCCAGCTGTGTGACCCTGGGCAAGTCACTTGACCCCCATTGCCCAGCCCTCACCACTTTTCTGCTTTAGAACCAGTACACAGTATTGACTCCAAGTTGGAAGGTAAGGGTTTAAAAAATAAAAAAAAGAAGAAGGAACTGCGGTGCTATTCTGTGCATTCCAGTAAATGTACTTTGTACACAATAAGTATTTAATAAATGTGTAATATATTATTATTATTATTTATATATAATTAATTAATTAACTAATTAACTAATATATTATTAATAATATTAATATATATTCAAAGGCAGTGAACACCCTGTGCCTTAGTCAGCTTTGCTATTTAATATCCTGGTGGCCCTGGGCACCACATTTCACCTTTCCAAACCTCAGTTTCCTTATCTGTAAAATGAATGTCAGCCAAATGACCTCCTAAGTCAATCAAGCCAATCAACAATAATTAATTAAGCACTTAATTGGTGCCAAATAATGTGTAAGGCACTAAAGATTTAAAAAATAGTTCCTGTCCTCCAAGAATGTACCTTCTAATGGGGGAAGACGATACATGTACAAATCAAGACACGTGGAGAGTAGAAAGAAGGTGGCCTTAGAAAGGATGGCTTATGTTGGCAGGGAAAGGAACCAGGTCTATTGAAGAAAGTGTCCCTTAAGCCTGGTCTTTAAGGAAACTAAAAGCCAAAGGTGAGGAGGGAGGGCATTCCGAGCATGGAAGAGCCAGTACAAAAGCACAGAGATGGAGATGGTAACTTTAGTGTGAGTAAAGGCAAGCAGGTCGGTATGGCTCATCTGCAATGTACCAAGTTCTTGGAGGTGAACATGAGTCTAGGAAGAGAAGAAGGAGCCTTCCAGGTCTCAAATCCTGAGCGTGTGTTTCAAGGAGATTGGGAATTCCAGGTCCCACGACACCACCTCTCACCGAGGCACTCCCACAGACTATAACAAGAAGCAAGGATTCGCCAATGGATGGGTGCCACATCATTGAAGCATAAGGTGCTCCTTACCAAGGGAGTCCAGGCTCCTGTCGTTCTCCAGCATTACATCCCTGTACAGGTCTCTCTGAGCAGGATTTAGGGGCTCCCACTCTACCCTGCTCAACTTCACAATCAGATCGTGGAATGTCATTGATTTCTGAAACACCAAACACATTCCTGTCGTGTGCCGCTGTAAAGATTAAAAATTTTGGGAAACTGAGGCAGGTAGAAATTAGTTTCTCTCTGCAAGGAGTATTATATTTTTAGAGGTTTATTAAAGGTTGAGAATTTAAGAAAAATACAAGTAAGAAAAGCACGTGTCTAGGCCCAGAGAGCCTATTCATGACCACTCACATCTTGCCTGCTAGGTGGAAAGCCAAGTGTGCTCTGAAGTGGAAGTAAAAAGACGGCAGAGCCTTTTTACAACCAGGTTAAATACTCCATCTCGCTCTCGGCCCAGGTGAGATTACAAGGCATTCTGGGAAAGTGGAGCAAGGACTTCTGGGGATTGAAGTCCTGGATTCAGGTCTCCATTTTTACACCTCAGAGGACAGGACAATGTCTTTGGTTCAGAAAATTCAAAAAGACCTCCAAATCTACTGTGATTGTGAACTTCAGATAATATCAATCAATCAAAAAACAACCATTTATCAAGCACCCTCTAGGTGTCCAACACGGTGCTAGGCACTAGGGATTCAGAGACAAGAAATTAAGGAATCCTTACCTTTAGGAAGCTGATTTTCCATCCACAAATAATCTCCCTGTGGTCTGCCCTAGTCAGTTCATCTGAAAAACTATGGTTTGGGGAAAGGGGATTTATTGAGAGGATGATGACCAGAATGGTGGAGGGCCTTGAGATCATAGCATTTGAGCATTGATGGGAGGAAGAGGGAAATATGACACCAAAGAAAAGATAGTTTGTGAAGAATAGAGGGGATATGAAAGCTATTTTTTTTTAAATATGGGAAACAGAATATAGCAGAAGAGCTCAAGCTTGTTTTGCTCGGTTGAAAGAGCAACGATAAGTGGAAATTGCAGAGGGGCTGATTTCAGTTCAGTGGCAAAGAATACACCCTAACAAGTAGAGCTATGCAGGCAGGGAATGAGTTACCCCTGGAAGTACTGAGCTCTCCCTCAAAAAGGCTTGTAAAAATTACAGTTAATCTCAAATAAGACAAATATTATATTTTCAGAGATTTATTGATGATCATTAGAAATAAAACAATAAAAGGGAGACCAAATAAAACCACACGCCCACGGCTAATCTCCAACTTCAAAAACCCCACTGAGTGGCCTGCTGAAGAAGGCACAGCTCAGATTCCAACCTGGATTTCCTGTTTAGGAAGCCAAGGCTTTTCCATGGCACCAGCTGCCTCTTCCCAGATGTCAGAGGAGTGGAGACTCTCTCCAGTGATGCAGCCCACAACCCTCCAAGGCCTTAATAGACAGTCTTCACCTGTCATTGTAGCCAAGAGTATTCCATCACTTGAGGGCTAAACTCTCCACTCACCTAAACTGGCCTCAGATGATAATCCCACAACCTGGTGCTGGGCCCGTCCCGGAGACTCTGCCATCTTTCCATTAGCCTTTCCTAGGCTAATATTCTGCTCACAACATCAGGGCATTCAGTTGCAATGATGAAGAATCAGAAGTGGGTCTAAGAGGAGCAAAAACAATTCGATTTTTACTCCATTCAAGGTTGCCCTTAGACATTTTCCTAGTGAGATTGAGCCAGATGCAAAGGAAGCAGCGCTTTATGGATACTCCCAAACCACGTAGTTCATAGAAGCAGCAAACGTCATGTAATTAGACACCTAATATTAATGTCTGGAATAATACCAGATAATATCTATCTATGCACATAGTTTAAATATATGTAATATAATACATGCATGTATATGTATATTAAATTCATGTGCCTTAAAATATAGGTATGTACACAATATATAGGTATATGTATGCATATATGTGTGAATACATCCATTATGTATGTGGAGAGACAGAAAGAGACAGACAGAGATTGAGAGACAGAGAGAGGGAGAATAAGAGGGAGGAGAGGGAGAGACAGACAGACAGAGACAGAGACAGAGAGAGAGACAGAGAGAGAGAAAGGAAGAGAGAGAGATGGAGGGAGAGGGAGAAGGAGAGGAAGAGAGAGAGAGAATGAGAGGGAGAATGAGAGGGAGGAGAGGGAGAGACAGACAGACAGAGACAGAGAGAGAGAGAGACAGAGAGAGAGAGAGACAGAGAGAGAGAGAGAAAGAGAGAATGAAAGGGAGAGAGAGATGGAGGGAGAGGGAGAAGGAGAGGAGGAGAGAGAGAGAATGAGAGAGAGAATGAGAGGGAGAAGGAGAGGGAGAGACAGACAGACAGACAGACAGAGACAGAGAGAGAGAGAGAGAGAGAGAGAGAGATGGAGGGAGAGGGAGAAGGAAAGGAAGAGAGAGAGAGAATGAGAGGGAGAAGGAGAGGGAGAAGGAGAGGGACAGACAGACAGACAGACAGACAGAGAGAGACAGAGACAGAGACAGAGAGACACAGAGAGAGAGAGAGAAAGAGAGAACGAAAGGGAGAGAGAGAGATAGAGGGAGAGGGAAAAGGAGAGGAAGAGAGAGAGAGAAGGAGAGGGAGAAGGAGAGGGAGAAGGAGAGGGACAGACAGACAGACAGACAGACAGAGAGAGACAGAGACAGAGACAGAGAGACACAGAGAGAGAGAGAGAAAGAGAGAACGAAAGGGAGAGAGAGAGATAGAGGGAGAGGGAAAAGGAGAGGAAGAGAGAGAGAGAAGGAGAGGGAGAAGGAGAGGGAGGAGAGGGAGAGACAGACTGATAGACAGACAGACAGAGACAGAGAGAGAGAGAGAAAGAGAGGGAGAGGGAAAAGGAGAGGAAGAGAGAAAATGAGAGGGAGAGAGAGGAGAGAGAGGGGGGAGGGAAGGAGAGAGGGAGATGGAAGGAGAGGGAGGAGAGGAAGAGAGAGAGAATGAGAGGGAGAAAGAGAGGGAGAAGGAGAGGGAGAGAGGGGAGAGAGAGGGGGGAGGGAGGGAGAGAGAGAGATGGAAGGAGAAGGAGAAGGAGAGGAAGAGAGAGAGGGAGAGGGAGAAGGAGTGGGAGAGAGAGAGGGAGAAATAGAGAGAGAGAAAAGGAGAGGGAGGGAGAGAGATGGGGGGGAAGAGAAAGAGAGAGAGGGAGAGGGAGAGGGAGACAGGAGCATCAGCCCTAGAGGACAGGAGTTCCAGTTAATTGGATGAACGAAGAATCATTTCATCTTATAAGCACTTGCTGCTATTTTCCAAGAATTTTGCTAAGCACGGGAAGGAAAAGGCAGCAGCAAAGATGTTAGCTAGCATTGTACAGCATTTTTCACTGAAAACCATACTGGATCTAGAGCCAAAGGATCTGAGAGCCAAGCGCGGCTGCAATGCCAAGAACCTGACACCAGGTGGCAGTGATCACCGCACCAGCTTATAGTCAATTGCTGAATGGACTGTCAAGTTTCCCTACTTAGAGCTTCATGGAATGGCAGTGGACAGGACTCCCATATCATTTAGCCCATCCTGTACCTGTCCAGGCTGCCCCCACCCCCACCCCCGCCCCGTGTACCATACCCAGCAAGTTATCACTGAATCTGAGAAGTACATCAGTGTGCATTCTGCCTTCTACCTGGGATAGGAATTACCTCAATATCTCCTGCGTCTCCTCCTTTGACTTGGGAGGGCTCTGATTACTAGAAAGTTTTCCTACAGAGCTCTCATATAGAGAGACTATTGAAATAGATACAATAAATAATGGGTATAAACTATAACTAAGTAACAGTTTATTTTAGGAGAAGGGAAGGGAATTGGGATGATCTATCTAAAACCCCCAAACCTAGGTGTTTGCCCACTCTAATAATTTTCTACCTACAAATCGACTTCCTACAACTATTAAATTACCCCCCACCCACTAGTTAATACAAAATGGGGAAGGTAGCAGGAACAAGGGTCAAAGGCAGCCTTGCTGACAGAGGTCCTCTGGAGTCTTGAGCAGCTCTGTTGGAAATCACTGTCAGCAGCAGCAGGGTCCACAGGGACAGGTCGAATCACAAGGAAAAGCCACAGGATGGAGAGTATCTAGCTATCTAGGTCCACCCTAGAAAGGCTGGACTCAGACTCAGCTCCTGGCTGCTTAACTGTTTCTCCCTGAGCAGCACCTGTCTGGGTCTTCTTCAAAGTTCCAGAATTTTCCCTTTCCATGCAAGATTTCTGCTCTGCCTTTGTAGCAAGGAGCTAATCCCTATATCCTTATAACACTCTAAGGTCAAGGTTGATTCCAGATACCTGGGACAGCCAACTCTCTATACCTTCAGACCCTGGTTGCTGTGGGGCTGCAGAGAACAAGCCTATCAAATACATAGCAGTCACCTGGTTCCAGGCTCTCATTTTACAGAGGAGTAAACTGAGACCCAATGAAACTGAGTGTCTTGCCCAAGGTTACACAGCTATTAAATATCAGAGGCAGGATTTGAATCCAGGTCCTCTGACTCCAGAACCAGTGTTCTTTCTACTATACAGCTTCCAAGCTCTCGCTATCTTCTGAATCGTCTCTGCTCCAGATGAAAGAATCTCATTTCTATCCTAGAAGGACTGGAACGTCAGGCAGGGAAGAGTCATGATTAGTGAGCTTGTCATTTTGTCAAAATGGGATTCTCCTCGGTGAGGAAACTCCACCTATCAGTGCAGATCACCATCTTCTACAACCATAAGGCAGTTGCCTTGAGCTTTGGAAGGTTGTTGCTTGCTCAGGGTTCTCAGCTCTTACTTGTGGCTCCAAGAGCCATAGAATGTGAATAGCTTCACCCCAGCACCACCATCATGGCAGGCAGGCTAAACCAGGTCCAGAGTAACCAAGAAATCATCGCTGAAGACTTCCCCTCACAGAAGAGGCAGATGAAAATAATTTGTTCCAACGGCCATGAAGGCAACAGGAGTCCTTAGAGCTTGGGTCCATATCAAAGAAGCCAAGATCATCCACTGGATTCCAACCCATCACCGGCCATCTTGACACTTGTGTTGCCACTGGACTGGGATGACTGGAAGGAGAGTCAGGCTGACAAATTTGTGCAACTCTACCTCACTTAAATCCAATTTCTATGTGAGTCAAAAGGTGTCACCAATGAAGTCATTTTGGTCTTCTTTAGTAAGAAAGACAACAACAATTATACAGAAGATAGGATAGATATTTGGCTATTTCCTATTAGCATTAACTTCACTTGGCTAAAATCTGACTTATGGAATGAAAGAATTAAGGGAAGATCTTTTGATATTCCTCAGGTAAGAGGCCAAAGGGAAGTCTGAGCTTCCCAAGTGATTCAGATATTTGTGGAAGGATTCCTCTGCTGCCAACCAAGTAGAAATGTAGATTTCCCCTCTCAATCAGCCCATCGTGAACTTTCTAAATAAAATTTACTCTGTAATCTGTCTTCATTTGCATAAAGAACAGTGATGACGAACCTTTTAGAGACCAGTTGCTGAAACTGTGACCCTCACCTGCATGTGAGTCCCCCACCTTACCCTACGGGGATGGGAGGAAGCTCTCCTATTGGCCTGCTGGACTGTAAAGATAAAAATTTAGGGGAGACTGAGGCAGGTAGAAATTAGTTTCTCTCTGCAAGGAGTATTATATTTTATGAGGTTTATTAAAGGTTGAGAATTTAAGAATATACAAGTAAGAAAAAACATGTGCCTAGGCCAGAGGCCTAGACAAGACCTCACCTACATTATGGAAAGAGCCACATCTGCCCCAAAATGGAAGTCCAAAAGAGCAAGAGAGCCCGCCTAAGGGGAAGACCCTTTAAATAAAATTTTTTTCTCATCCCAGGTGAGAATTCAGTGAGATTAGAGGGCATTCTGGGAGTTAGCAAGGACTCCTAGGGAATGGAGTCCAGAGTTCAAATCTCAATTTTACAGAACAGAGGGGCAGGTTATGTGAAAAAAAGTCCTCAGGCACAGTGGAGAGAGGGAGGAGAGCAGCCCTGTCCGGCATGAATTTCAATAGGTTCACCAACACTGGTTTACCAGGTTTGCTTCCTTAGGGAATTTATAGATTATGATTCTTGTAAAATTTGTTCAACTTTTATGACATTGAAAGAAACATGGGATTAGGGATCTGTCTTTTTTGTTTAATGTTTATCACCTAAAAGAAAGTATGAGATTGGAATCTCCAAAATAATTGATTTCTCTCTTTCTGATGTAATTTTCTCTATAAAGGAGTTGTAAATTACAATGCAACTTCAAGGTCATCTTCTCAATTCTGAATCTGTGCTTAAAGATAATAAAACTTAAAGATTTACTAGGGGAGCAATAACCTACCACATGACCTCAAAGTGGAGAAATTTCCCTCTGAAACAAGTCAAATTCCAACTGAAACACTTTCTAACATCGTGACTCTGGGCAAATCTCTTAATTTCTTAGTCTCAGTTTCCTGATTTGTGAAATTGGGATAATAATAATAACAATCAATCCATAAGCATTTATTAAGCATCTCCCATGTGCCTGGCACTCTGATGAGTTCTGGGGATACAAAGGAGCTATTATGCCAGGCACCATGCCAAGATCTGGGAATACAAAGAAGGCAAAAGACAGTCCCTGATCTTAAGGAGCTTATAGTCTAATGCTTCTTTGTTGTGAGAAGGAAATGAGATAATGTATAAAAAATCATAGATTTGGTCCCGTAAAGGGACCTGAGAGTCCATAAAGTCCATCCTCCTTCATTTTACAGATAAGAAAACCAAAGTACAGAGTGGCAGTGCTTGCCCAGGGTTTTGCAGTAGATTTCTGAGGTGGGATTTGAACTTGGGTCTTCCCAAATGCAGAGCCCCATCACCTTGTTAACTTTCAAAAGTTTTATACACATCACTTATTGTTAATGCTGGGAGCTCCAAGGTGGATGAGAGATAGTCCTGATGCCTCAGAGGATCAGGGAGAAGAATGGTGGCCACCATGGCTTCTTGTGAGGCGTCTATGGCATCCCACTAGTCAGAGAAGTCTTGAAAGGAAAGAAATTGGGAGTGGAGAGATAATACAAGGGAAGGAAAGAAAATAAGCATAATAAGCATTCATTAAGCACCAATTGTATGCCAGGCACTCTGCTAAGTGCTTTCAGAAATATTATCCCATTTTACAAGGACAAGGATTGAAAGACACTTTGGTCTCCCAGCTGCTCCGTAATCCAAACCAGTAATGGAACCTCTCTCTGCCACAAACACCTCCTAGATGAGTGAGTCAACGAAGGCTTTCCATCATTCATAGATAGCACCAACTAAGGAGCTCCCATATGATCAAAATGCACTAGGAGAGATGCAAAGCTCAGATAAATCTCTGTGCCTGCTCTTCATAGAAGCTATAGTGAAACAGAGGGCTTAGACCCAAAGATGTAACTAAATCACATCATCGTTATCATCAGAGTTAACATTTATGCAGCACTTTACAGTTTGTGAAGCCATTTTAAACATATTTTCTCCTTTGATTCTCCTAATAGCTCTTGGAGGTAGGTGTGAGTATTATCCCATTTTACAGATGAGGAACCTAAGGTAAATAGAGTGGCTTGCCAAGGGACATACATGATAGCAAGTATATGAGGCAGGATTCAAAAGTCCGATGCTCTATTTGCCAGGCCATCTACTTATTCTTGTTGTGTCCAGTTGTTTCAGTTGATTCTTACTATTCAAGACTCCATTTGAAGTTTTTCATGGCATGAACACTGTAATGGTTTGCCATTTCCTTCTCCAGTTCATTTTACAGATGAGGAAACTGAGGCAAATAAGGTTAATTGAATAGCTCAGGATCACAGAACTAGCAAGTGTCTGCAACTGAATTTGAACTCATAAAGAGGAGTCTTCCTGACTCCAGGCTCAACACTCTATTCTCTGTGCCACCTTGCTGCCCAAGAGTGCTGTGAGAAAAATAGAAAACTGAGTATTATTAGTGCAAAAGGAACAACGTAAGGAAAGGTTCAGCATGGCCAAAGGCAAAGTGGCAGGAGAGAACAGAGCATATTTAGACTTGTCCAGTTGTGAAAAATCATGGAAGGTTTGGAGAAGAGTAAAGCAAGACAAGATCAGAAAATGGTCATACTATGAGGGTCTGAGGGTAGCTGGGCAATAAAGTGAATAGAATTCTGGTCCTGGAGTTAGGAAGAGCTGAATTCAAATCTGGCCTCAGACACTTACTGGGTCCTCTTCTAACAACACTTCTTCAGTCTTTAGAATTCTTGCCAATGTTCTTCTCTGTCTCTTCCATTGAGAACATGAAGGAGGCAAAGATCATAAGAAGAAGTGCCCACATCTACTCAGTCACAGATCCATGAAACACTTGCAATGTAAGTATCTACCTCCAAAGCTTGCCCCTTCTCCACCAATCCTGCCTCAAACAGGTGGGGGCGGGTCCTCCACTAGGCTCCCCACCACTGCAATGGCTTCATTCAAGTTCTGATTCCTTGGAGTGGAATTAGAGACTGAAGCAACACCAGCAGCTCTAGGGTCTACACCTTCATAGGAGGAACCTTTGGCACTGACCCCAGCCATGGAACACAGAACACGGAGCTCCTGGTGTCAGCTCAGGACCTCCCATTTTTAGCCACATCTGAAACAATAGTAATATTACGATTGTTATAACCACTTATTTTTTTTAAAGGATCTATGTCTTCTGTCTTCATATGTAAAAATTAAAATTAATCTCAAATAATTTAAATATTCTATTTTAAGAGATTAATTAATGATCATTAGAAGTAAAGGAATAAAAAGGTAACAAAATAAAACCAACCATGTACCCATGGCTAATCAGCCTGTTCAAAACCCCCACTTACCACTGAGACAGGAAGCCAAAGAGGCCAGAGCAAGAACACCCACTGAATTTATCCCCTGTCTATAGGAAGTACATAATGACAGGAAGTCAGTGGGCTCCTGGGAAATGTAGTTTTTAGGGTAACAGATCTTCAATTACACAATATCACTTTCATTCTCACATACAGTTCTCCTCTAAAATCTACAAACATTCCTTGAACCAGAAAAAAAGCATGTATAGACTAATTGTGGCCTTCTAAGAGGAGAAGAGAATGAGAATGGATACGGAAGGAATTCTGATGAAAACTTAGAGGAAGGGACTGCAAAGGAAGTTAATTCATAGGTTAAAATATATGTTACTAAGCAACTAAATTAGTTAAGTTGATGCTTAATTAAGTTTTTAACACAAAAACCAATTATTAAACATGTATCAAGTGCCTATTATATGCTAGGTGCTTTGTGAATATTATTTTATTGGACACCCACAACAAGCAGGAGACACTAGGAGACATAGGTGCTACTATCATCCCCATTTTATAGTTGAGGAAACTGAGTCAGGCAGAAATTAAGTAATAATAATAACTAGCATTTATATTGCACTTACTATATGCTGATCACTGTGTTAAGTGCTTAATTTTTTTTTTAAACCCTTACCTTCCGTCTTGGAATCAATACTGTATATTGGTTTCAAGGCAAAAGTGCAGTAAGGGCTAGTCAATGGGGGTTAAGTGACTTGCCCAGGGTCACACAACTGGGAAGCATCTGAGGCCAAATTTGAACCCAGGACCTCCCATCTCTAGGTCTGACTCTCAATCTACTGAGCTACCCAGCTGCCCTTTGTTAAGTGCTTTATGATTAATTACTTGATCCTCACAACAACCCTGGGATAGAGGTGACATTATTGTCTCATTTTACAGGTGAGGAAACTGAGATATAAATATTGTGTGCTTAGGGGCACACAGCTAGTAAGTGCCTGAAACTAAATTTGAACAGAAATCTTCCTGACTCTAGACCTAGCACCTTATGCACTGTACACCTAGGGGCCCCTCTGACTTGCCCAGGGTCACAGAGTTAGTAAGTACCTGTAGCTAGATTTGAACTCAGGTCTTCCTGTCTCTGAGTACAGAGCTTTAACGACTACAACACTTAGCTGGGTAGAGGACACAAATGCAATGAATGAAACATGTTATCAACAATCTCTTAATCGCCACATCTGATGGTTTTTTCTCAGTCCTCATCCTCCTCAGCCTTTCTAACTCTATTTGACATTGTTGGCCAACCTCTCCTGATTAGTCTCCTCTCTAGGTTGACATTGATTTTGTCTTCTCCTGCTAGCTACCTGACCCTTGCTTCCTAGTCTCATTTTACCGGCTTATCATTCCTAATGGGTTCCCTTACTATGGGTATTTCCCAGGGCTCCATTCTGGCTCTCCCTTCTTTAAAGTCTTTTTCTCTTAATGACTTCATCAGCCCCCATTGAAATAGGTTTAATTGTCAGCTCTATGCAGATGGCTTCCACTATATATAAAAAACACTAGGATCTTTCCTGGTTCAACTAGGTAGCAAAGACGATAGAATACTAGGCTTGGAGTCAGGAAGACTCATCTTGGTGAGTTCAAATCCAGCCTCAGTCACTTATTAGGTGTGTGACCCTGGGATAGTCACTTAACCACTATATGTCTCAGTTTCTTCATCTGTATAATGAGCTAGAGAAGGAAATGGCAAACCATGACACTTTTCTGTCTTTGCTAAGAAAATTCCAAAGTGATCACAAAGTTAGATACAGCCAAAAACCGACTAAACAACTAAAAGATCTTTTCCTGCTCATATAACATTTGAGATTTGAAGTCTTAGAGACACTTCAAACTTATCATGTCCAAAACACAACTCATCTTCACCTCCCCTTCATTACGGAAGGAAGGAAGGAAGGAGGAAGGAAGGAAGGAAAGAAGGAAGGAAGGAAGGAAGGAAGGAAGGAAGGAAGGAAGGAGGAAGGAGGAAGGGAGGGAGGGAGAAAGGGAGAGAGAGAGAGAGAAAGAGAGGAAGAGAGGAAGAGAGGAAGAAGAGAGAAAAAGAGAGAAAAAAAGAAAGAAAAAGAAAGAAAGAAAGAAAATAAGAAAGAAAGAAAGAAAGAAAGAAGAAAGAAAGAAAGAAAGAGAGAAAGAGAGAGAGAAGAAGAAAGAAAGAAAGAAAGAAAGAAAGAAAGAAAGAAAGAAAGGAAGAAGAAAGAAAGAAAGAAGAAAGAAAGAAAGAAAGAAAGAAAGAAAGAAAGAAAGAAAGAAAGAAAGAAAGAAAGAAAGAAAAGAAAGAAAGAAAGAAAGAAAGAAAGAAAGAAAGAAAGAAAGAAAGAAAAGAAAGAAAGAAAGAAAGGAAGAAAGGAAGGAAGGAAGGAAGGAAGGAAGGAAGGAAGGAAGGAAGGAAGGAAGGAAGGAAGGAAGGAAGGAAGGAAGGAAGGAAGGAAGGAAGGAAGGAAGGAAGGAAGAAAGGAAGAAAGGAAGAAAGGAAGGAAAGAAAGAGAAAGGAGAGAGAGAGAAAGTCCCATGTCTCATGTCCAATACTCCCTTCCCTCACTCTTTAATCCATTCAAAGGGGCCTTTTCTCAGTTATTCTTCAGTCTTGTCTCCATTATAACCAAACTTTTCATCCTACTCCTACCTTCAATGTATAGCACAAGCACACCATGCACAAGAAGGCTTTTTCGACACCGTTAGCTTC